>NC_052049.1:164726830-165049557 GCF_903992535.2 Arvicola amphibius | reverse complement strand
ACTACTGAAAGCAATCTTCATACTCAATTATATCCCCATGAAAATTCAACTGGTATTCTTTGCAGAAATTGAAAAAAATCAATCCTAAAATTCATATGAAAAACAAGAGCAAAAGACCACAAATAGCTAAAGCAGTTCTAAGCAGAAAGATACAGTAGGAGGTGCCATATTGCGCAAGTTCAAACTATACCTCAGAGCCATAGTGACACAGAGAGTGTGGCAAAGGAGACCTTAGACCAATGAAACAGATTATAAGACCCAAAGATAAACTCACACAGCTGTAAACACCTAATATTTGGCAAAGTGTCAAAAGCATTCACTGGGGAAAAAAGTCTTTAAAAAGGAGTCAGATCCTAATAAAGACATTTATGAGAATTAAATTAGAGATGTGTGTCAGCTTAATAGTTAAGGACCTTGTATTATTGGCTTTAACACATAGCAAACTAGAGATAGATATTTGGTGTTTGATATATTCTATCTCTAATATTTACCTAGGTAGACATAAAATAGACTACATTATTTCTTTAAAAAATGAGCATAGGGGGCTAGAGAGGCGGATTAGTGGTTAGGAGCACTAGATGAGCTTCTAGAGTACCCAGGTTTGGTTCCCAGCACCCAAAAGCTCTTAATAGGGGCTGGAGAGATGGCTCAGAGCTTAAGAGCACTGGCTGCTCTTCCGGAGGTCGAGTTCAATTCCCAGCATGCATATGGTGGCTCACAACCATTTGTACTGAGATCTGGCGCCCTCCTCTGGCGTGCGGGCATACATCAAGGCAGAATGTTGTATACATAATAAATAAATAAAAATCTTTTAAAAAAGTTCTTAATAGAGTTGCTTTTTAACTCCCCCAAGCAAGACTAGCTAAACACTTTTTAAAAAATTATCCCATGATTCACCAAAGTAACAGAAAGCAGAAAAAATATGGTATCTCAGTAAATAAAATATTTGATCAAATTTTATTTATTATTTAAAAACCCACTTTCAGAAAACTGAAACTAGAAAGACAGTCAGGAAGGCGAGGCGCCTGCACAAACTACAGCTAGCAGCTTAGTAGATGCTGTAATGTTGGCTCCCTCGCACTTCTTTCCATAGATTGGAAACAAAGTGCCCACTCTTCCTGCTTTTATTTAACATTGCCCTAAAAGTCCTAGCTAGAGAACTCAGGGGAAAATACCCTGACTTTATAAAGAAGTAAATAAATTCTATTTTAAAGGAAAGGATCACATATGTAGAATATCCAAAAGCATTTGCAGAAGAATTATTAGCTGTAGTAAGAAAGTTTAGCTAGATTGGGAGACAGTTGCTATGGCTTGAAAGTGTTCCTCAGTGTGTCATATGCTTTGGGTACAGGATATAGAAACACCGAGTTGGAACTGAACTGGGAACTTCCTCCCTTCTGGTCAGTCCTCATAACACTGGACGGTGCTGTGCAGGTTGCTGCAGATCCTATGTGCAGCAATGCAGACATATGGAGTATCATTCCTCAGGAACTGTCAGCTTATGTTTTGAGGCAGTTTCTCACTGTCCTCTGTCTCACCAGCCAGCAAGCCTCAAGCACCTGTCCTTCCCTTCACGGTGCTGGGATTAACATGTCACCGTATCTAAGTTTTAATTTTATTTCGTTGAGACAGGAACTCCCTATGTGACCTTGGCTGTCCTGCAACTCTGTATGGACCAGGCTGACCTTGAAGTCATAGAGATCCACTTGCCTCTGCCTCCCAAGTGCTTGGATTAAAGGTGTGTGCCAGCATGCCTGACCATGCTCACCTTTTTAAATGCAGGTCCTGGGATGTATCTCAGGTCTTCATGTTTTGTATATCAAGCCTTTTAGTTAGTGAGATATCTGCCTGATCCACTATACTGAATTTTATAATACATGCTAATCATGTATTATATCTACACCTACATCTACAATCAGAAGCCTTTTGAATGCTAACGTGCTATCATGAGTGGGAAATTTCATATATGATTCTGTGACAAGTCAGTCAAAATGCAGAATTATCTTTGGGCTATGTGTGTATATTGTATCTATTGAGAGACATGCGAATTTTATCCTCAGTCTTATGTCCCATCCCAAGCTGTCTCATGATATATATGCAGATGTTATAAAATCCAACAAAGTCTCACATTTGAAATATGTCTAGCCTCAAGCATGCCACGTGGTCATTCTCGGTCTGTAAGCCATTATTGTCCTGTGGCACGGCTTTTGAATGTGAGTTATGTTTAACATTGAAGTGTTTGAGAAGTCCTAGTATCTTGGGACTTGGAGGACCTGCTGTGCCAGGTAGGTGGCGGGAAGTGAGAGGCTGAGGGTAGCATCAAGCTGTTTTGCACATGACTGATCTCTAGAGCCTCCATTCTTGTTGAACTTTGGCACGTCTGATTACAGGTGAATGAACTGAGGCCCCATGGGGGTAAGCCACTTGAGTAAGTTTCTGTAGCTGATCTGTGGCTGAGGTGGCATTAGATCCAGGTCTGTCCTCTTCTGCCGCTTATCGTAGACTCCCCCAAAGCAGAGGTTCAGGGCTACTGCTGTTTGTCAGCAGTACAATGACAGTTGCCAGCTGTGTTGTGACTTCTGATGATTCATGCTCCATGAATGCAGGTGGGCTGACGGCTCTCTGTAGCGCCTGGGCTCCGACCACAACTTCTGTGCTTTGTGCCTATCCGTGCGCTCAAAAAGAGGAAAGTGTTGCTTTCTGATGCCCAGGCATTTTCCGATTCTGCAGGGCCCCTGCTTCCCAGTCCTCTTGCTTTGGAAAGCTGACCTCAGCCATACATTTATACACAACCTGCAGTGACAGGTGGAGCCCTGCTGTCCGGCAAGACCTACCTGGTGAGGATTACCCTTGTACTGCAAGCAGTGGCTTCCCTGTCCAGCAAAGCCTTCCACACAGGCTTGGCCCCCTGGCCCTTCTGTTTGTTTTGCTTTGTGCTGACCTGAATTGAATACCTTCACAGGTTTTTGCAATGGGACCGACAGTGGTTGGGACACGCAGGGACAAAGGCTGTGCCCACCTGCAGGTCAAGGGTCAGGCCTGGTAGAGACGTCTTGTCAGGGCTTCAAAAGCTGAGGCCTCTGTCCTGCTAGGCCCCACCCATGGATCAATGACCACTAGTACACAGGTGTGCTGGACTATTGACGTTCCCATGGCCACGACAAGGGGAGGTGCAAGGCTACATACAAGCAGCTTACCTGGGGATTAAAGCAGGGACACAGGTGTCTAATCAATGCCAAGGGAAGGAGGCTGGGTTGGACTCACACGAAGTGGGAGGGGTAGCAAGCTGGGTGCCTTGCTCTCCAGTAAACATCTGTTCCTGGCTAGCCCTGGGTTGCATGCTACAGGACTGCTTTCTAGTTCTTGGCTGGCATTTTTGTTTTTGTCATTTTTTTCCCTAAAGAAGAACTTCTAGAAACATAATACGTTTAAATATTATCTCTTTTTCCCTCTTCTCTCCTTTCTTTTCCTATGTAATTTAGGCTAGCTTGTAACTTGAAATTTTACCTCAACCTCCCAAGTGCTGGGATTATAGTCAGTAGTACCACTGTGGCACTCCTATGTGCCACAGAGCCCTAGAGACACATCTGTCTTGCCAGTCATTCATTCATTCAGCTGATGGATCGCTATTCCTAAATGATGATTTTGTCCTGTATTCTGGAATGAATGTTGGACACAAATAAACTTCAAAAGGCTTCTCCACACTGAAATAGAGACAAAAATATGAACAAATAACTGGGTGTGAAATGAATTTTTCAAGCCATAGCAGAATGTCTGTGGAAGCATGCCCTGGAGTAAGCCACAGTTTATGCAAATATGACAGGATTTTGAGCTAGCTTCGAAGGGCAGTTGGAGAGAGGAGAACCAGCCACAGAAGTTCTGGATCTGGGGCTTTGGACAGCTGCAGGCTGGCCACTAAGGTAAGGAGAGGGGGAGTCAATCAAGCATAGCCGGGGAGGCTAGAATGTGTGCCCGAGGGTTAGGCTTAGGCTGAGCAGCTGTGCTGGGGACTCCATATTAAATCTGAGGACTGTCTGTGAGTCAGGCTGGATCTGAAACACAGATGTGGCCTGAGAGATTCAAATGTGAAGGGAGCCCTCAGAGAGATGTCAGGGTGATGGGCTGGAGGGCTCTTACTGAAAGGGATTGCAAATCAGCTGTTCTAAACACAGATGATGGACAGCAGAAGTTCCTCAGAATGACGTTTTTCTAGATCACAGCACCACAATGACCCATCGAGGCTCAGAGAAAGTCTGGGTCCTTGGGAAGGCAGGTCCTGCTAAGGATGCATGAGTCTACCCCTGAGAAAGCCCCATGGTGAGTGATCAGGTGATCCCGAACCCCAGAGCAAGCCCTGTTGGGTCTACCCTTCATCTCTACAGGATGGTGAACAGCTGCCTTTGGGACACCGGGGTCCCGGGAGGGCGGGCACACCTAGCTTGCCAGTTGTCTTTTTCATCAGACCTTGACTACCTAGATTTTGCCAAGATCTTATCCTGGGATTGCAGGATAAGAAAGAGGGAAGGGTTTTCTGCCCTGGTAGACTGGCTGCCCAGTAAAGTCATAGGTAATTCTAGGAGTGGCGATGCCATTGCTAACCCTGGCACGTAAACACAACTGCACCAGGCACAATTCTGAAAACGAACTCACTTTGACTGGATGTGGTGGCACATACCCCCATCTTCAGTACTTAAGAGACTGAGTGAGGCAGGAGCCTCTAACTGGCTACATAGACCCCATTTCAAATAACTTTAAAAAGAAGTTGTGTTGTTTTTAGAAAAATAGGTAAGAGTTAGAGATCATTCTGTTAAGTGAAATAAGCCAAAAAGCAAGCATATGCTTTCTGTCATATGCTGAAGCTAGGAATAAAAGAAAAAGGAGGAGGTGGAGTTAACAGCACCTATTGCTCTTTCAGAGGGCTAGAGTTCAGGTCCCAGAACCACATCGACTAGCTCAAAACTGCCTGTAATTCCAGCTCCTGGGGTCCTAACACCCTCTTTTCATTTCTCCCAGAACTTGCACACACATGTCCGTACACATGTCCATACACACATGCCTACAAATACACATATGCAGATGGCACACAACACGCATGTGCAGGCAAGATACCCGTACATATAAAATAATAAAATAATAACAAAAGCAGTAAAAATTCAAAAACAGAAGTTGAGTAGATGGATCTATTGGGAAGAAAGTTTTATTCTTGGTAGTTTGATTTTGGCAGGTGGATGGGGCCTCAAAACGCAGAGGGATTCTTTTCAGTATGGCTGTAGTCGTAATGACCTCATACCGTGAGGTTTCGTATGCTGATCCGTAACTCTGCCGTGATGTCCGCTCAGCTCTGTCCAGGGTATTGTAGTGGGCTGCTCTACTGGTTCACTGGGTGTAGTTGGGATGGAGCGATGGTTCTTACAGTACTCGGGGTCTTGTGGGGAGCCTCAAGACCAGCAACATGTCCATCGTGACCACTGTGTCTCATGGCTCTGCTGAATTTGCCTGCAAGGTTCATACTTTCCCTACTAACACGCTTGTGCTTCAAAGCCACCGCTTTCAACCATGGATGCAAGTTCCAAGCGGAAAACATAACTTAAAATTTATAATGCAGAGAAAATAAAGAATGAAAAATAGCTCCAGACCTCAGAACTTCTGTTTTCTTTGTGTTTCGGGGACAATTCACTGTGGTGGGAAGTGGACCAGAGCCCAGAGATTTGTAAACTGAACAGGGGCCCAGGAAACAAGAGCAGCTGCTGAAGAGAGTGGGGAGGCCCACTGACGCAGCATGTAGTAAAAGTGAAGAAAACTGGCTTTGGGCTTGACCAGCTCCCTTTTCCAGATCGTTTCAGGGAATTGCTAAGAAAAAACATGCCTGGCCCAGCATGTCCTTAGCCAGTGGCTGAGACTCCACCCAGATCTGATTTTGCTGTAGTCACGTTCCAGCTCACTCCAGCCGGCAGGTGTACTAGGCATGACCCAGGGCTGAAATCTTCCATAGCCTGGTGCATGTACTGCCTTCCAGAATCTGATCTATGGAAAAAGTGACTTGGCCCATGGAGGTCAGTGGGGCTTGACCCATTTACTGGTGCGTTCATAACATGAATGCTTTCAATTTGGGAATTTTTTAAGAGTTCATTTAAAAAAAGTGACTGTTCCAACTTGAGCCATACAGACTGTCACAAAGCAAGCAACAGGAAGATATTCCCTTCCTTGTCCAAACTCATTCCCCTCACTACCCCCGCCTCAACCACATTTTGTCTCAAGGATTAAGCACTGTTAGGAGTGTACAAGCTTTTGTGAATAGAGCATTTTAACTTAGAATATTTGTATTTTATAATAGAATGTACAAGCGTTCATGAATACAGTATTCTAACAATAAATTCTAGGTCATATTTTCTTAACTTGCCTTATTTCATTTCACATCTTTGACAATTATTTCCTATTTTTCTTCAATATGCCACAGTTTAACTATTCTTTTGCCCTTCTACTATAACTTCCAAATTCTCAGTTATCTGTTGCTAGGCACCCTTTGGATGTATGTCTCTGTGCTTGGTGCTGTGGGAGCGGAGAATTGCTGAGTCAAGGGGAAGGTCCATCTAGAGAACTGCCCGGTGCTGCCAGCTCCTCTTCTAAAACTGTCTCTCCAGTTTGTGTCCCCACAAACCAAAACCACAAGCATTCTCCTGCCCAAACCTTTGGTGTCTGTCCTAAGAGTCTTCCTATTCTGAGAGAGTGACATTGTTATTTTAATTTTCAATTACTTGTTCACTCAGATGACTGAGCATATTTTTATGTTCTAAACTAGGGTTGTCTCCAACGGACATTTGGTAGTGCCTGGAGACATGTTGGATCTCACAATAGGGCAGCTATGGTGGTGGTAGGGATGGTGGTGGTGGTGATGGTGTTGATGGTAATGGTGGTGGTGATGGTGGTGATTGGTAATGATGGGGGGATGGTGGTGGTGATGGTGGTGGTAGAAATGCTGTCCCTATTCACAAAGTCAAGAGTGTGCAGGTTGAGAGTCCTGGCTGTTTATTTGTTTAATCCTCTGTGAATTACCTGTGAAGTACTTTATCTGAAATTCTTCAACTTTGGAACTCTTTATCGTTGGTTTATCATATGTATTACAGAAATCTCCCCCTCTGATGTTTATATTTGTCCTTGATGTACTGGAGAATTAAAAATGTTTAACTGCTCTTGCCTGGATTGCTTGATGTTGTGCTGTGTGGACTGGATATTCAGGACCCACAGAAAATGACTGCTGAACTTGCCTAAAGTTGAGATGGTCCTTCAGGGTCCCTGCTTCATGAAAGAGTCTGCGAAGCATTCTGCAGGACACAGAAGAAAATGACTGACAAACTGCCAATATAGGTGGAACTGTCTTTGAAATTTCCTGCTTCATGGAAAAGTGTGCTGTAGGCTGAAGATGGATGGCCCAATGGTACAGAAGAACTTTGGGTGACTGTCTAGGCAGTGAGATGTCATTGTCAATTCTAGAGTTTTGGAAGTTTCTTCCAATGCACTTCCTGTTTACTTAGGTAATATTATATCCTTCTGGAGTTGAAAAATTTATAGTTCTAGTTTTTCTTAGTTATGATAAGAAATAAATAGATATAAATATTGTAACTATAATTCTTGCTTGATAACTGTTTTTTTAAATATGGAATTTTACTATGCTAAAGTTAAAACCTTCCTTTTTATTTAAAGAGAAAAGGGGAGGTGATGTGGGATTCTCCTCTGTAAGGGAACTGCTTTGGGCCTAGAGTTATGTGGGGAAAACTAAATGGAATGCTGGGAGAAAGGAGGCAGAGTCAGGGAGAAGCCATGTAGCCCTGCTGGAGACAGACACTGGACCTTTAGCCAGTAAGCCACAGCCTCGTGGTGATATACAGATTAATAGAAATAGGTTGAATTAATATTTAAGATTTAGCCAATAAGAAGCTAGAGCTAATGGGCCAAGCAGTGATTTAATTAATACAGTTCCTGTGTGGTTATTTTGGATCTGAGCTGCCGGTTGGCCTGGAAATGAACTAGCAGCCTCCTATTACACAAGGGAGTTGACCCTCCCCCTTACCAGCTGCAGCACTCAGGAAAGAGAGCCCTGCCCCTTTTCTGGGCTGCCTAGTAGAGCTGATCCTGTTGATGGGGCACAGATGAAAACCTGAGTGTGGGAGATCCGACCCCACCCCTCATCTGCCTTAGGGTGGTATGGATAAGGGATAAATGTCCCCCCCCCCCATCACCTGTGGCAGGTGGTAGAGCTTGCCTTGAAGTCATGGTAGCAATAGCTGTCCCTGCCCTTCACTGGGGAGAGTGGCCCCTGCACCTCACCTAGGCAACCTAGGCAACACAAAAGGGCCCTGGTGGTAGAGGTGTGGGTGAGCCAGCCCTGAGGATGTGAAAGCAGGAGGACCAGCCCTGTGCCTTGCTCCTTGCTGCATAGGGAGAGCTAGAGGGGCAGTGCTGGAGACCTCACCCTGGTGGTGAGGATGTGGGAGAGGGGGCAGGCTGACCTATCCTGCAACTACTCAGGCCCAGAACCAGGGCTATGAGTTGGCTCACCACAACCTCCACCCGATCTATGATCTGTTGGGAGAGTCTGAAGGGGCCAGTCCTGCAGATCCAAGCACAGGGCAACAACAGGATATCCAAGAGAAGTCCCAGTGATGACCAGTATTGATAGTGTAGCAGAACCCAGAGGCCTCAAACCAGATCAATGACTCTTTGCAATGAACACTTGCTATGTATGGACTAAAGGATAAACGGTGTGACTCACTGTACCACACCACATGGAAAGCTTCCATAACAAGATTTTTTTCTCTTCTTTTTTTTTTTATTTTTCTCTTTTTTCTTTTCTCTTAAATTTTATTTTATTTTATGTTTGTGGAGGATGATTGCAAGGGCAGAGGGTGTATCCGAAGGGATGGGGAGATGACATAGATAGATATGCATGATGTGAAAGCCACAAAGAATAAATAAAAGTAAAAAAAAATCTATTTTTATGTGTAAGCGTGTGAGCTTACGTGAGTTCATGGGTGCCATGTGCATGCAGTCACACATGCCAGAAGAGGGCATCAGAACCCTGGCACTGGAGGTATAGATAGTTGTGAGCTGCCATGTGGGTGCTGGGAATTGAACCCAGGTCCTCTGCAGGAGCACTCAGCCTTCTTAACCGCTAATCTATTTCTCTCCAGATCCTTGTCATTTTTTTTAATGCTTTGATTATTTCACTTAATTTGGTGTCCTCAAGGTTCACCTATGGGATCATGTGGATAGTTTCCACATGACAAAACTTTTGTGTTTTGAAAGATTGAGTAATATCCAGGTGTGTGTGTGTGTGTGTGTGTGTGTGTGTATGTGTGTGTGTGTGTGTGTATGTGTGTGTGTATGTGCGTGCACGCACATGTGCGCACGCATGCTCATGCCTGCTCCCATTTTCCTTACCCATTTATTAATGGACACTGGGTTGTTCCCATGTCTTGACTATTGTACATAGTGCTACTGTAACACAAGAGTACAAGTTTCCCTATAAATGACTGTTGTTACTTCCTTGGGTTGTATAACCAAAACTGATGGGGTTAATAATAATTTTATCAACTTTTGAGGGGGTCTCATCTTATTTTCCCTAATAATTGAGGACAATTAACAACCCCACCCAATACTGTACAAGGATTTCTCTTTCTTCAAACCTCATAAACACGTTACTTTTGTCTTTCTCAGAACAGTCACGCTGAAGGGTGTGAGGTGTTGTCTTATATGGCTGTGATTTCCCATTCTCTGATCTCTACTGATGTGCTGTAGTTTTTATATGCCTGTCACTTGTTTGTATACCTCCTGTGGGAAGAATTGTCTATTTGGTTCCTTGTTTCATTTTTTAAATTTTAACTTTATGTCCAATTTCTTACATTTATTTTTAAGTTAGGGTCTTTCTGTGTAATTTGGGGTGGCCTGGTGTTCACTATGTAGTCCAAACTGATGATAAATACATGGTTATTCTCCTGCCTCAGCATTTTAAATTACTAGATAAAGGCTTATTATTCTTACGTTTGTTTTCTGATTGTGATTTCTGTGTTCTTCGTTTTTCCTCTCCCTTCCTCCCTTCCTCTCAGCCTTCCTTCTCGAAGTCCCCCTCCATCTTTCTTCTGTATGTCTTTGGGATTTGCTAATTTTATGGTAATGCTGTTTTGATCTCCTTTCCTTTATCTTTCTGCACGCAGTACAGGAATTTTTCTTTACTTTCCATGAAGCTTACATAGAACACTTTACTAACACTCTGCTTTTTTGACCACGAATAGAAAATACATTTGAACTTCTCCTTGTGCCACACTTTATGTTTTTGAGCTCATAGTTACTATGCTTTCATAATTGTGTGCATGTTAACAAGTTATTATAGTTTCTTTTGTATTTTTGTGTTAGCTTGAATACTGGAGTTAAAAGTAAATGGTACACAGCTTTGCCTTATTAGCGTATTTTGAATGTATTGTATCCTTACAGTGAGTTTCCCACTTCCTTGTTTTCATGTTGTTGGCTAGTGTCTTTCCATCTCAATTTGAAGAACTCCCTTTAGCATTTCTTACAAGGTGAGCCTGGAGTGGGTGAACTGTTTGAGGTTTTTTTATCTGCTAAAGTCTGTGTCTTCTTCATCAAGACAGTGTTGCTGGGTATAGCATTCTTACTTGGTACTTTTTTATTATTTTTGTTTTATTTGTTTACTCATTTGGTGGGTTTTTTGAGACACAGAATTTCTCTGTGTAACAGCTCTGGCTGTCCTGGAACTCGCTTTGTAGACCAGGCTGGTCTTGAACTCAGAGAGATCCACCTGACTCTGCATCCCAAGTGCTGGGATTAAAGGTGTGCGCACTCCACCACCACCCAGTTACTTGGTACTTTTCAAAAGATGATTATTTTTCTGGCACTTTGGATTTGTTCGCCAACTCTCAGTCTTCCAGTCTTCTGCAGAGTGATCCATTGACAGTCTTTATAGGTTGTCTTGTGTGTGTTGAGTCCCCAATCTCTTTCAAATTTCTTTGTTTGTCACCTTTCCCCCTCAGGCAGGCTCTCACTTGTGCTCTGCTCTGCCTTTCCATCTGTGTGTGCATCTCCTCTTCAAGCACCTGTCTTTTTCTAATTTATCAGCAAAATCTGTCACTGTTTCTATTTAGGGCTCTTTCAGGTTTATGGGTCTTTGTGTTCCTTTTCCTCTACAAATTTCATATGGTTTTATATATGTAATTTTTTGGTCATCATTTATTTAAATAAAATGTCTTCTACTTTCTCTGGGACTATGATAATGTGTCCATTGGTTCAATGGGTTATGTCCATAGGCCCTTGTCCTCATTAGCTTCAGCCGTCAGCTTGACACAGCCCAGAGGCATCCAAAGAGTCTCAATTAAAGGACTGGCCAGATCAGGTTGGCCTGAGGCAATGTCTGTGGAGAACTCTCCTGATGTTGGGGAGCCCAGCAGCATGCCCAGTCCAGTGGGTTTGGGCTGTGTGGAAAAACTACTGACCATGAGTCAAGCAGTTAATAGGGGTATAAGCTGAGCTGATGCAACAGTACCTCAGAGTATACCTTCAGGGAGACAAGCAAGAAGTCAGAGGACGTATTGAAACTGCTTACTGGTACCTTGAGCCCTGTCCTAATTTACCTTTTCCTGAAGACCCCTCTCTGCATGCCCCAGTCTGCAAGGCTGCCGCTTGCTCTTAACCTTTCAACACATTAAGCTTCCTGTCTCCCTAGTTGTTTTGCCTGATTGTTTTCATTTATTACTACTAATTTTTGAGAAAAATAATTTATTTATTGTATTATGTACATTGATTGTGGTAGTTTGAATGTAACTGGCTCCATAAGTTTATAAAGAGTGGTTCTATTAGGAGGTGTGGGTTTGTTGGGTTAGGTATGGCCTTGTTGGAGGATCCGTGTCTCTGTCAGGGTGGGTTCTGAGGTCTCTTTTGCTCAAGCTTTGCTCAATGTGACCCCGAGACCATTTCCTGTTGCCTTCTGATCAAGATGTAGCCCGCATCATGTCTGTCAGGACACTGCCGTGCTCCCCTCCATGATAATAATGGACTGAACCTCTGAACTGTAAGTCACCACCTCAATGTTTTCCTTTATAAGAGTTGTCATGGTCATGGTGTCTCTTCACAGCAGCAGGAACCCTAACTTAGACATGGGTGCTTTTCCTGAATATATTTATAAATTCCGCATGCATATTTCATGCCTGCAGAACCCAGAAGAAGGCATCAGTTCCCCTAGAACTGGAGTTGTGAACCACCATGTGGGCGTGGGAACAAGTGCTCTTAACTGGTGAGCCAGTTCTCCAGCTTGTATAATTATTGTTGTTGTTTGTTGTTACTTTGGCTTTTCCATCTCACCAGTGGATTCTATGTGTCCCACTTCATGGTCCCCATACACAATAGGTGTCAAAAAGCATTACTTCAAGGAGTATATGCCTGTGATACCATTCTCACGGGGTGATATGGGTGCAGAAGATAGCACTATGGCTGTGTGTGTAGGGGATGGGATGGGGATGGGATGGGGATGGGGTGTGGATGTGATGGGATGGGGATGGGGTGTGGATGTGATGGGATGGGGATGGGGTGTGGATGTGATGGGATGGGGATGGGGTGTGGATGTGATGGATGTGGATGTGATGGGATGTGAATGGGATGTGGATGGGGATGGGATGGGGATGGGATGGGGTGAGGTGTGGATGTGGATGTGATGGGATGGGATGTGGATGGGATGGGAATGGGATGGGATGGGGATGTGGATGGGATGTGGATGTGATGTGATGGGGATGGGATGGGGTGGGTGTGGATGTGATGGGGATGGGATGTGATGTGATGGGGATGGGATGTGATGTGATGGGGATGGGATGGGAATGGGATGGGGATGGGATGGGGTGAGGTGTGGATGTGGATGTCATAGGGATGAGATGTGTATGTGATGGGGATGGGATGTGGATGTGATGGGATGGGGATGGGATGGGAATGGGATGGGATGGGATGGGGATGTGGATGGGATGTGGATGTGATGTGATGGGGATGGGATGGGGTGGGTGTGGATGTGATGGGAATGGGATGGGGATGTAAATGGGATGTGGATGTGGATGGGGATGGGATGGGGATGGGATGGGGTGGGGTGTGGAGGGCTAGTGTTCCTTTGCGGAGTCTTTGAAGGAAGAGATGGGACATAAAGTACAGTGAAGGACCTTTCTCCAGTTTTGCCACTGACTCTCAATATGGCTTTTGGAAGTGGGTCCCTGTATTGGTTTCATTCTCTGTAAGGATAAAGGCCTCAGAGACAGTAAATATGGCTCCATAAAAGTGGGCACTGTCTCTTTTTCTTCCATATATTTTCCCAAGTCCCTTGCACGTCCATGATGCTTTCTGATCATTTGCGTGATAGATGGATGCAGGTGAACAAGTAAACAAATGAATGGACAGGCATGTCCTGTGCCTCTTATTCTGCCACATGCAATGAAGGGCATTATTAGGTTTTTAGGTGCAGTAAAGTTTCTCTCAGTTTAGATGCATTTTTATTAATGTGGCTACACCAGATGCTGGCAGACACTCGGTGTGGCTGCCAGAGAGGAAAGCTGTGGGCTAGCTCTGGGATAGGAATTTCTGAGTTCACTGGGGAAGCCAGCCCTGCCAGTGCTTGTTTGGTGAACTCTCGTTTCAGAGGGAACTCTGAACCAGCATGCCCAAGAGGGTGGGCTGGCCACACTCTCTCCTGCAGGTAAATGCAGCTTGGTCTACCACAGCTCTGTTTTCCTTCATCGTCTTGTATTTATCATGAAATCATCTTGCTGTGAGGGGCCTCAAGGCCTGGGCTTTCTGTAAGGAAATGGGAACAATTAATGAGCTTATCTGATGAAAAGTAATGCCACTAATGATTTATTAATTATCATGTGACTTATCTTTCTGCTTCTTATTAATCAAAGATGTCGTGTAACTCTGGAACTCCACATGAGGGAGAACAGACTAGATGCAGCCCTGTGTGTGTGGATGTGGGCTGGAGCCAGGTGTCCCTAGCTTCTCCTGAACCTGCTCCAGCCTGTTGCAGCCTGTGGGGTAAATCTCCTTGGGCTGCAGACAGGGAAATGAGAGACGCAAAGGAGA
Organism: Arvicola amphibius; assembly: GCF_903992535.2. NCBI lineage: Eukaryota > Metazoa > Chordata > Mammalia > Rodentia > Cricetidae > Arvicola > Arvicola amphibius. Next base: position 165,035,436 of record NC_052049.1, on the reverse strand, counting down.
TACCATGTTGGACTGTACGCCGTGTGCCAGGAATTGTTCAGAGTACTCCGTGGCCTCTTCTGAGAACCACAGAACAGCTGTTGCTGTTTTAAAATCTTACACGAGGAAACTGAGGCTCGGAAACACTAGGATAGGTTGCCCAAGCAATGAAGTTAGAAGGGCTGGGATTTGTGCCCAGGTGTGTCTGAGGCAGAGGTGGAAGCCTTTTAAGGAAGGCTTCAATTAAATCAGAAGAAGAGTGAGGTAGTACCCTGGGCGGAGCTAAACTGAGGTCCAGAAGGTGTATTAATGTCACAAGAGAAGGAGAAGGGTCACATTTCTATCCTTGGTCCTCAAGACTTTCAATATCTCACGAGTGACACAAGATTCATACCTACGATACAGGGCATACCTGCCTGAGTGATTACTCTTCTCAGGGTTCAGGCTTGTTCCCAGGCCTATACTTCTCAGATCCAGGGGCTACTTCATTAGTGGCACGGGCGTATAGATTGGAAAAGATTCTATAGATGGAATACTGGTGTCCTGGCTAGTTTTAAGTCAGCCTGACACAAGCTTGACTCATCTGAAAGGAGGGAATCTCAATTGAGAGAATGCCTCCATAAAACCCAGCTGTAGGGCATTTTCTTAGTGATTGATGTGGGGAGCGCTCAGCCCATTGTGGGTAGTGCTATCCCTGGGCTGCTGGTCCTGGGTTCTATAAGAAAGCAGGGTGACCAAGCCATGGGGAGCAAGTCAGTAAGCAGCACCCCTCCATGGCCTCTGCATCAGCTCCCATCTTCAGGTTCCTGCTGTGTTCCTGTTCAGACTTCCTTCAATGAGGGACTCCAATGTGGAAGTGTAAACCAAATAAACTGTTCCCTCCCAACTTGCTTTTGGTCATGGTATTTCATGAGAGCAATATAAACCCTAGCTAAGACAGGCTGGTACCTGGATAGTGGGTTATTGCTGTGACAGTCCTGACTACATTGTTTTGGGGAGGGTTGTGGAAGAACTTTGGAACTTTGGGCTAAAAACACATTGAGTGTTGAAAGCTCAGTAGGATGTTCTGTGGGAGCTTGGAAGATAAGGATGTTGATAGCTATTCAGACAATGGAGGCCTGGCTTGTGGAGTTTCAGGGGGAAGCAAAGACTTTATCGGGCCTTTTGTGTGAGGAATGTGTGGTTTCTGGTCAGTTGGAGCTGAAGAATTAACTGTGTGTGATTCACAAGAGACCAGAACCTCTAAAATCAAACCCCTGATTTGTGGGACAATGGATGCTGGTCAGCTGGGGCTGAACAATTGACTGTGATTAAGAAGAAGCCAGCATCATTGAGGTCAAATCTTTTGGGAATTGTTCCCTAAGAGTCAGCAAGACACCAGGTGGTGTCTTGTGCTGGCAGCCAAACATGGTAGTGTAAGAGTCACCCAGTGGTGCTTGGTTTGAAGGCGTGAGGGGTCATGGAGAGCATCTGAGTCCCGGCACTGTGTGGCAGGACCGGAGTCTCTGAAAAGAGGCAGGAGGGGCTGTTGGTGAAAGTGCAGCCCGGGTGAAGCACGAAGCCCCATCATTTTGGAGATGCCAGTATCGTGGGATGACCACTGAGAAGAGCAGCAATGGAGCTGAGGAGCAAGCTGGAACCTAGAAGACACGCTCTGTGTGTGCTGCGGAGGGCAGAATCAGAGAAGTGACCTACACCCTTTGGAGAAGCCCAGAAGGTGGTGAGTGAACCCCAAATAATTGGACATAGAGTTATTTACAAGTCTGGAGTCTTGTTCTGCTTTGTTCAGCTTGTGATTGTGCCCTGGTACTTCCCTCTCGGAGTAAGAAACTCTTTAACTTGGGGTTTTTGTCTCGCGTTTTCTCCACTGCAACTTAAAGCCCAGTTTCAAGGCGGTCCCCTGGCTAAGCTTCGTCTTCGCCATGGCCCTCAATGATGCAGATGTACAGAAGCAGATTAAGCACATGGTGGCTTTCATCGAACGAGAAGCCAATATGAAAGAAGAAATTAATGCAAAGGCAGAAGAGGAGTTCAGCATTGAGAAATGTCGTCTTGTGCAAACCCAAAGGCTGAAGATTATGGAATACTATGAGAAGAAAGACTGAGCAGCAGAAGAAAATTCAAATGTACAATCTGATGAATCAAGCAAGACTCAAAGTCCTCAGAGCAAGGGATGACTTCACCACTGATCTGCTAAATGAGGCAAAACAGAGACTCAGCAAGGTGGCAAAAGATACAACTGGATACCAAGTGCTGTGGAACAGACTGGTCCTCCAGGGCTTGTGCCAGCTGTTGGAGCCTCGTATGATTGTGCGTTGCAGAAAACAAGATTTCCCTTCGGTGAAGGCTTCAGTACAAAAAGCAATTTCTATGTATAAAATTGCCACCAAAAAAAGATGTTGATGTCCAAATTGACCAGGAGGCTTATCTGCCTGAGGAAATAGCTCGTGGAGTTGAAATCTATGATGGGGATTACAAGACAAAGGTTTCCAACACCCTGGAAAGCCAGCTGGATCTCATAGCTCAACAGATGATGCCGGAGGTCTGGGGAGCTTTGTTTGGGGCAAATGCCAGTAGGAAGTTTCAGGACTGAGCCTGGGGAGGTGCAGTTCATCCGAGGCTGTACTCCTGGAGGAGCAGATATCTGTGTGGCTCCTCTTTCTGTTCTAATACTGGCAATCAGTGGAAACCCTCTGCAGCTAGTGCCCAGTGTCAACAGAAGAGTGGGCCACTTGGTGTGGGCAGGATCCCAGCCCCAGCTCATCTGACACCACAACTGTGCGCTGGTCCTGCAGCAGGACTGGAGGGGTCAGAGAGTCCTGCACATCCCTCACTGAGGACCCATTCTCCCTGCTCCTAGTCTAGACTAGAGTGGGTTGTGCATGTTGTCCCCTGCATTGGGTGTCAAGCACACGTGGGGCTTGCATTCCTCCAGCAATGCTAGCTTCACTGTTACTGTTTGGGTCTACTTTTCCTTATCTGTAAACGTGATTTAAAATCTAAGCCACAAATATTCTTGATTTATTAAAACAAAAAGTTTATGTGGAAAAAAAAGAAAAAAATCTTTAACTTAATTTTGATTTTATAGGAGCCCACAGAGGAGAGACTGAATTTTTAAAGAGGTTTTAGGTTTTAAAAGGAAGTTTGGCTTTTTAAACAAACTGAATTTTAAAGTGTTTGAATTTGTAAAGATGTGTGGGACTTTTAAATTTTGTAAAAGACTTTCTATTGTGAGGTTGATGTTAATGTGTGAGCTTTGGTATTGACAAGAAAGGGACAGTTATAGCTTAACAGTGACATCTGTGTGTCAAGTTGACAAGGGGTCACTTGTCCTGGCTAGTTTATGTCAAGTTGACACTAGCTAGAGTTATCTGAAAGGCAGGACCCTCCAATGAAAAAATGCCTCCATAATATCCAGCTTTAGGGTGTTTTCTCAATTAGTGATTGATGGGGAGGGCAGTCCATGGTGGGTGGTTCCATCTGGAGGCTGGTGGTTGAGGATTCTGTAAGAAAGCAGGCTGATCAAGCCATGGGGATCAAAACAGCAAGCAGGATCCCTTCATGGACTCTGCATCAGCTCCTGCTTCCAGGTTTCTGCCCTGTCTGAGTTCCTGTCCTGGCTTCCTTCAGTGACGGACTGTGATGTGGAAGTGTAAGCTCAATAAACCCTTTCCTTTTCAGCTTGCGTTTAGTCACCGGGGTGTAGCAAGAGGGGGCCAGGCCTGCTTGTTTGTTGGTTTCTGTCCTGCCCGGTACCCCACAGCCAGCAAGCCCCAAAGAAATAACACAGAGATCTCTTTAAGTTATAAAGCTGATTGGCCCATTAGTGCTAACCTCTCACTGGCAACTTTCACATCTTAATTAACCCATTTTTCTGATCTATGTTAGCCATGTGGCTCAGTACCTTTTTCAGTGGTTGCAGATCACATCCTGCTGCTTCCGTGATCTAGGCAAGAGTGGGAGGAATCAACTTCCTCCTTCCCAGAATTCTCCTGTTCTCATTACATCATTTCTACTTCCTGTGTGGTTTTCCCACCTTTACCTCCTGCCTGGCCAATCAGAGTTTTATTTAAAACATGATTGACAGATTACAGACAATTCTGCACCACCAGCGAGTTATTTAAACAAGGCAAAGTTTGTGACTCACCTGAAAGGGATCAGAAATGACTGGTTGACAAAGCCGTTTGGCAGAGAACCCATATGTGTCTTGAGGGGAAGGGCTTCTGGAAGCGGCTGCAGCAGGCTGTGAAGAGGAGGTCTTAGGGAAAGGGGACTGGACTTAACATTTCTTGCTCTCTATAAACCTTTCTGAGGCTAACGCTAAAATGCTAATATATATGACTATGTGTACACATGTAGGAGTACATGGATATATATGGATATGTGGATATGTATATATGAATATGGATTGTGGGAGTCTACTCAGGAAATTCTATGCATTTGAAAAGCTATGGGGTGGGAACACTATAAAGTGTATATGTGTAAGAATGTGTAATATTTGTTTGCTGAGTGCTTTGGAGTGTGGTGTGTATGTGTGTGTGTGTGTGTGTGTGTGTGTGTATGTGTTTGGGTGTGAAATGAATGTGCTTGAGAAAGACACAGCTCTGAATGCACTTGAGGAAGTCTATGTGACTCTAGGAATGGCTGTTGGTCTTTGCTCTGTGTAAAGGCTGTGCTTGTGTGGGTGCTTTGGGGACATGGACAATCTGACACTAGCCACTTGGGCCAGAAGAGACAGGGAGAGGTGTGTGTGGGCAGAGAAGGTGAGATGATCCTGCTGAGGCTGAGAGAGGATCCCAGGACTCTGTCTTTCATGCTTGTTAGTGGAGGTGCCACTCCAGATGTGGATTGGTACGAACAGACATTCTGAAAGGGGAGCCCTCTTTTCTACCACTGAAGAGGAAGCCCGATGGCCTTTGCCTCTTTTGGTGATTTGTGGATACCCCAGCAAACCCCATGGAAGGGACATAAGCCAGACTAAAACCAGATCTCTGGGTTGAGGCCCATTGAGCCTTATCTCCCCCCCATCTGAAGCCAACGGTTCTGAGGTTGAGCTCCCCACTGCCTTTTGGGTATGACAGCATGGCATGAGAAAAGCATGTTAAGATTTATGGGATCTCTGTCACCAGGGCTCCTAGTTAGGAGGGAAGCCTTGCACTCTCTGACAGGTGATAGCCTCCCCAGCCCTACTCCAGCCCTTGATCCCCGAGTTCACACATTTCACCAACCTCTATCTCATAGGAATTAACTGGACCAAAGACCTACATTGCTTCCTGTAACTACTGTCTCACTCTCCAAAATGCCTCCTAGGGTAGCAATTCCCTTTCATTAAGCAGCTTGCTTGAAAATACCACAAGAGGGCATCTTGAGCGGCAGCTCTTCCCTATTCCCTGTGCCATCCCTGCCACCCATGAAGCTGGCCCATTCACATCCTGCATCCTGACCCAGCCTTACTGACATAGGCTCCGTGACTCCCCATAGGGGTGTCCTGAGGTGGTCCTAGTACGTTGCAGGTCCAGCCCAGGCAAGGTGCCCACCACCTCAAGATGCTGGTCAGGCAGGACTCTGCTCATGGCTGGGTCCAGAGGTGGGGGTGGGAAGGCCAGCCGCCCGCCTGCATCCGGGTGGGCCTGGCTCTCTTCAAGCAATCCCGCTCCAGCTGCAAACTCCCAAACACATACTTTGGGAGGTCAGCCTGGCCTGAGGCTAGGGCACTCCATTATTCCTGTGACATATCTTTGAACATGCTACAATCCCTCCACTCCTGGCTCAGCCTTGTCTCCACCACAGAGCGGACTTCTTCCCCCCTCCAAAAGGACTGCTTAGCCCCAGACTGGCTCCTAGGTAGAAATAGCAATACTGTTGGCGGACACTGCCTGGAACCCCCCCTTTGCGGCCATCTGGCCTACACTGGAGGAGGATGCTTGGCTCTGCTTTTTAGATGCAAATTCCCTTGAAGAGTAACATATGAGACTCTTAATACCCTAGCACAGGAGGCCTTTTCTATCTTTATCTCTAGCACTGGACTCTAAGATGAAGGAGCCTGGAAAAGGGGAGATGAATGTCCCGCTTTATGCTTCTTTGTTTTTTCCTTTGCCATGATCTAGCTCTGAGTCACTTCTGATTCCAACAACCCTGCCCACAGCAATCCTTTCCACATGGCTTATTCTGAGGGATTGAAAATGGTACCCTACTTACAGTGTGCAGGGGAAAAGATCTTGGGTAGGGCTAGATCTATTCTGTAGCCCCATCTTGCTATTATTCGCTGGGTAACAGTCTTTTAACCTGTCTGTGCCCAAGTTCCTCAAGCATTACCATTATGAAGTCTCTTTCTCTGTGGCCTGGGACCCTTGTGTAGCATACGCCCATGCTGCTGGACCCAGTTTACTCCCATCTGTAGTTGCAGATCCTGCTGCCCATGGGACTTGGGAAAAACATACTACCTTGTGTGTAATGTGCTGGTGTGAGAATGATCTCTTATCCCAGCCATGAACTCCTGTCTAGACTGTTGGCTCTAAGGAGTGTGCCAAGCTGAGGCTTGTTGCCTCCGTGAGCTTGGTTAGGTGAGGTGGAGGCACTCCGCCTAGGGAAGTAGATCTTTCTCTCAAACTCTCCTTCTGTTCCAGAAGGATCACAACTGTGGAAACGATCCGCCACAATGGAGCTAGTAATTTTCATTTTCTTTGATGCAAGGGGAACTCATTTATCACACACTTGGGTCTTTGCGAGGTTATTTCATTCCCATGACAAAGCAGATATTTGTGCTTTACATTCACAGGGTAGGAAGTGAAGTCTCAGATGTGAAATATTGGCCCCCATATGAGCCAAGACGGATGCAGCTGGATTGGGGTCCGAAGCCAGGTCTGTCTCACTTCGTTTCATTGTGTTTTTAGGATTGTCCACAGTATGACTGGCATCCACTCAGCATCCCTCTCTCTCCCTGCCGGTGTTCAGTGCCCATGGCAGTATGTCTGTACTCCACTACACTCAAGCTTCCTGGTGGCCACCAATCTTTTCAAGATGATGTTAGGAGTTCAGGATGTCACCAAGGCCAGGAAGTGATGAACTTTGAAAGGGAAATCTGAAAAAGGCAGTATTTTAATCTAGTGAAGTTATTTCTTGAAATATTAGAGGTTGATTCTTCCCAAGTGACCTTCCTGGGGTCTCTGATGGCACCACAAACACCCCGCCTTTGTGAAAAGCTAATCTTCCACTGTCTTCCCACCATTTCTAACTTGCCTAGACTTCTTATCTACATGCGAAAGTTATAGTCAGTCTAAACAAATAAAAAGGAACAGAGAAAATCTTAAAATGCTAATGTGATTGTTTACATGGAGCTGAGTCTTTACTGAAGTCCTGGAGGCCTTGAGCAGTGCTTGTCCTCTGTCGGGGTTTTGGTATTTTCACCTGGATTACACCAGTCAGGACTGTCCTATTGGCAGATGGCTGTAGTCCAAACTGGCTGGGTAAAGAAGAGAACTGTATTGGCTGATGCAAGTGTGAGCCCAGACTGTTTGTCTTCTTGTAGGAAAGACCTTCCTGTGCCTTTATGATCTGAACTCAGTCCCCATCTCTGGTTCCTATTGCCTGCTTTCTTAGAGTCTTAAAAAAAAATAGAGCTAACACTGCCCTCCCCCAAGACTTGTGAGAACCTCTGATTGGTTCTATGTTAGGCACCAACCGTCTTTGAACCAATCACTGTGGCCAGAGATAGAATGTCTGTGGTCCAGGTCCTGTGACCTCTCTGGCTTGGGAATAGAAAGTATGCAGGTTTGCTTCACCCAAATGTGGCGAGGGAATGTAGAGGGAAGGACTGTTCTCATAAAAATAGAATTGGTACTGGCCGGGCCCCAGCCATGTAACCTGCCATTGCTAAATTAGTGATTGTAATCCCTGCTCGAGAGACCACAGACCTCTGAGGAGGCACTTAGGGAATATCTGTAAATAGTGAAGTGTTTTTTCAAATCTTAGCAAGGGTTTAAATTGTCTGTGGAATTGGTTTTTCTCTTTTGGCTGCTTCACTATGGGGGTTTCACATAAGTTTTCATTTTGATAAATCTTTTTGATTTTGTTGATAAGAAAAAGGCCTGGAAACCATTGCTATAGATGGTATCTGAGGCTTCCATTTAGAATATCCTGTGAGTTAGATGCCAGAGTGAATCATTTTCTCCAGTTGAGGGCACATGTTCAAGAGTAAATCTTTAGCTCCGCCCTGCCCACTCTCTGTAGTGTCCGTTCCTTTCCAAATGACCCCACTGGCTTTATTACCATCTCTGTCAAGCTAGCGCCAAGTCTGCCAGCCCCCATCTCCAAGGACCCACCTGTTTCCTGCTTTGCAAATGTCTTGCAGATGCAGAAGGAAGTCTGTTTTGGTGCAGAAGGAGGACAATTTTTGTGTCCCCGAGTGCTGATTCCTGCCTTTCACCACCAGAGTGTTGCATTACGTAGAGAGGGAGGTGCATCACAAATGCCATGCTGCCTTCCGCACTCATGGGCCAAAAGACAGATCTCTGGGGGATATGCTTATCATAACATTTGGGATTCCAGGACAAGATACACATGGGGGCCTTCAAAACATGCATATGCATATATATATACACGTATATATATGTATATATATACATATATATATGTATATATATATATGTATATATATACGTGTATATATATATATATGTATGTATATACACACACACAAAGTAAAGTGTATCTTCATTCCTCCTACTTTGACAAATGCATTTTTGCAGTGACCTAGGGGGGTGGGCTTAAAGTCAGAATTCTCATACCTGTCAGAATTGTCTATTTCAATATGGCAACATGGGGTGAGCTGCCTCACAATACACAGGCCACCCTATTCGCTCATACTGCTCTACGAGGGGCCCTACATGCAGGAGTTTGGACTCTCAAGTCACCGCACAGGCTCTGCAGACAGATATCCTTGACCATCTCACAGGCTTAGAGCTGCACACCTTTGTGGTTCCTTTTGCCATTGGAGGACAGCATCATGGGAGCTATCCATCCCCTAAGGAAATCCAAAAAATCCAGTTGTAGACACCAGAGCATGCTCTAGAAGGGAGTATATGTGGTCAGCCATGCGAAGTCACCATTTGGGAGCAGCAATACAGTTAGTGAGGAGCCAGAGCAGAGCCACCTAAGGCCTGGACTTTCCATTTGGAAGCAGAGGCTCTGAGATCAGGCAGTCATGTATTACCTACATAACTAGGGTCTGGATCATGCATTCTCATCTATCCATAGTACCTGGCTCTTGCCCAGTTGTTAGAAGGAGCAGAAGAAGAGGATGATAGATTAGAGGTTTTAGTCCAACTGCCAAGATAAAGTGGAGAAGGGATACCGGAGTGAGAAGTGAGGCATTGTAAGGTGTGTGCTCTATCAGAGGGAATCCTAGAGAGTCTGCTTTGGTGGCTTTGAGAATCTTTATTTCTGCCAGGAGCTAGGGAAGGGAAATTTTTGTTTGGGAGGATTTTGGAGAAAGCTTCTAGAACACGGAAGGCAAAATGTGTCTGCTCTTGCCTCAGGCTGGTGAGAAGGCCTGGAAGGCTCATTCTGCCTGGAGCCGTTTGTACTGTTGCCTAAGGAATTCTGCCTGGAAAATGCTCTCTAACGTCTGTACCACACCTGAGTCCAGACTTCACCACCTGTGGAGTCCTGAAGAATTATCTTTCTCTTCTTAAATATCTCCTCCCTCTATTCTGCCAGGACCCTGGCTATGAGCCTCTCAGCAAGTCTGTGCTTAGAACCTGCTTATCATCTAGAATCTATTCTACTCGTATTTCCTATCAATATTCCTGGAGCTGGAAGGCTGTATTTCTTAGCTTACATCATGGGTAGGGACTGACCTTGTAAGATTTCACCAATGGATTCTGGGAGGAAGAGCTGTGTAAAGGATGTGCAGGTAATGGCTTCACGGGGAGTTGTTTTTCCGATTTCTGTGGTGTAAGTATACTGATCATGGCGTTTTTGTTTCTTGTGTGGCAGCAAACACTTCTGCTATGGTCACAAGGAGAGGTTAATGCCATGGAGGAGAGAGGAGAAAATGTGGCTTTCTGTCTCAGTTACTCATGTTGCCCAAGTTGCTTGTTGTCCTTGTCTGTGTTTCTCCAGAGATCCCAATGACCAGGAACAAGAAATCAGTGATGGGTCATGATTTGGTCTCATTTTGCTTCGTGGACAGGATGGGCTCCATATTTTGCTTGTGTTAACCAAATTCAGCTGCTCGTTTCCACGTTCTGCCCGTCTCTGTTTTGGTGACTTCCCTCGGGGTATGCTGTCCCCACACATTATTCATGATCCCCCTGCGAACCTGGACGTTCGGTGACTAAGGACTGTTCTTGCCATGTGACAGGGGAGTAAACCAAAGTCCAGATAATCCATCCTGGTCTTGAAGTCTCTTGCTTAATAGTCTCACTTCCTCAAGTGCCTGCAGGCTCCGGGAGGCGAAGATCTTATCTGATGTATTCCTTGTCACAGCCTTGGCAATCCAGCTTGCTGCCTGCTGTGGGGCTGCACTCAGCCAAGGCTTGCTGACTTCCCAAAGAAGCCCTTCTTACACAAGGGGCTGCAGAGCTCAAGCTGCAGTCCTGGTTCTTCACATGCTTTCAAACACCGGAATTGTGGGCAGCACGTTTGAGGTGCCAGAAGATCCACAATACCTAGAAGCAAGAAGGAATCCCATCTGCCACTTTGGGGTGCCCTGGTATTTCTGTGAGTTCTCCAGCACAGACTGCTCTCGCTCCTTGTAGACAATGTCTTTATACACTTTATTGGTGTGCCCAGTGCTCCCCCCCGGGGGGGGGGCTCTTTGTCACAGTTATGGGGGTGTGTTGAAGGGAGCAGCGGGGCTGCGTCCCGCCACCGGGCTGCCGGCTAGCTTTACACCCGAAATAAGTACACGGAAACTGTATTCTTTTAAAACACTGCCTGGCCCATAGTTTTAGCCTCTTATTGGCTAATTCTCACATCTTCCTTTAACCCATATTTAGTAATCTGGGTAGCACCACGAGGTGTGGCTTACCAGGAGAGATCTTAACTTGCGTCCATCTCGGAGAGGAGAAGCATGGAGACTCACTATGGCGACTGCCTGAAGCGTCTCCCCAACTCTCCCAGAATTCTGTTCTGTCTACTCCACCTACCTAATTTTCTGTCTCTTAAAGGGCCAAGGCAGTTTTCTTTATTAATTAACCAATGAAAGTAACATTGAAAGACAGATAACTCTCCTCCATCAGGGGTGCCATGGATGCACCATCTTTCTTTGATACCAATCCATGTGGCAACCATGTCATTAGTATTCCTCCTTCGGGTCATGTGACTACCCAGTTATGAACAGAACCTGCATCTTCACTCTTTCTGGAATTGGGCTATTCCTTGTACCAGTTGCTTCTCAACTGGAGCCAGTTTTGTTCCTTTGCCCCAAGGAGTATGTGGCAACACTTGGAGACATTTTGATTGTTATAATCCAAAAGCAGAATGGTCTACTATTATCCAGTATGTAGGCTCCTGAATTGCTGCTAAATATTCTACTATGTTCAGGATATTTCCTACTATAAAGAAGTATCCATGCCAAATGTCAGTTGTGTGGGGGTTGGCAGAGAATAAGGAGCCCCTGGCAGAAGCTGCAGAGGCAAGAGCAATGTCAGGCCCTTCTTTCATTTGTCATTTTCCCTCCTCAGATTTTCTGAAACGATCAGAACACAGACATCTTTCCATGTAGACCCATCCTGGACATGGTCACTCTTAATGGGCTGTGGCAGACTTAGCTCGTGAAGAGGCTTGTAAGTCATCCTAACTCACCTGTGGATGCTACAAAACACCTGCATGCTGTGAATGATAGACACACCAAGAGCCAAAAATCAAAACAAAACCAACATCTCCCATCATAATCCCACCTTCCCTTTGACTAATAATTTCTAGACTGAAGTATAATATAAAGTAGTTGGGGAAATACATAAAAAGTCAGTGAGAATACATATTGTGGCGTATTAGTATAGTATATTATATATACCTTCAGGATGCCTTCAGTAAGGAACTGTGACAACAGTGGTTTTAACAGACAGGAGTTTATTATCAGTAACGAAATTGCAGAGTAGGCATTTCAAGTCTGATGTACCAGCCTAGGAGGACTTTCGAGAACTCAGATTCCATCTGATTTCTTCTTTCTCCCTTCAGGTCTCCAGATGGCTACTGCCCCTCCAGGCATGACATCAGCATTCAAAAGCAAGCAAGAAGAGCCAGCAAAAGGGCATGAGTAAATCTATTACTTTTTATAACTTTTACTGGAAGATTCGCCCAGTTATTCATCTGTTGACTTCATCTATTTGGCTACAACATGCCACGTGACTTCCTAGCCACAAATGTATCTGGGAAGGTAAGAATGTGTCTTCTAGCTTCTTTAATAAGGAAGCCAAGGGAGTAAGAGGTCAGAAAACCAAATGGCTGTTGAGTAGCCAATCTGCTGTGCTAACCACAACAAACCCAATTTTAGAAACTGTTTGTGATGTGAAAAGAATTTCTTTCTCATCTAAATACTAACCAGACTCAGAAGCTAAGAATACTTAGCTTCTGAGGGCAGATGAGATTGGGCAGACCCACTCTGTCAGATCCAAAGGAAACTCTAATTCCCCAAACTCCAAAAAGCAGTCCAAAACTCCAGTAATGAGCTCAACCTGGTCTAGAGGAGGATTCACAAACAGAAGTTTGTGAAGCTGGTCCCTTCTACCAAAAGGAGTCATATCCCCTGCCTCTGGCATTAGGGACATGTGGTGCCTAGCAGCACAGCAAAGCCCATGCTGGCCTCCAGGCTCCCCGAGAATCACAAGCACCTGTTACACATCTCAAAGCCCATGCTAGCATCCTAGCCCTTCTCAACTCCTCCCCTACTCTAAATTCTCCAGCTGTGAGCTTCCCTCCCCAGCTACCCTTTCTCCTTACAACTCTGCTATTCTGGCTCTCTCTCTCTCTCTCTCTCTCTCTCTCTCTCTCTCTCCCCTCTCTCTCTCTCTCATGCACTCTCTCCCTCTCCCTCTGTTCCTGTTTCTCTCACCATGTTTCTCTATTCTCTGTCCCCTGCTATTCCCCTCTCTCACAGATAGCCCTGGCCAAGTCTAGTCAGCTGTTCATGTTACGTCTATTTCTTTCTCTCTCTGCTATATATTGTTCCAGAAGCTTTTGGCTGTTTTCTCTCCCATATCTATAATAAAAACCTTCCCCTTAACCGTATCTTGGAGAGGTCATGTTCTTAGTTTATTCACGGTCTTGTCTGCACCCATCTCTCCCTATCTCCACAGCTGCTTCCTGCAGTCATCTCCCACCTAGGGGCTATGACCTGTTGCCTTCAGATTCTCTGACTTGGGATTTTTACTCATTCTCAGGCCCTCAGGGTAGTTCTCTGTTAAACAATAGGCTCCCAAGATGGTGCCAGGCCACAGCCCTCTGAGACACAAGGAGCAACAACAAGCCACTATGGAAATCAGTGTGGGAGTTCCTCAAAACATTAGAAATAGAACTTACCTAAGATTCAGCTATACCCATCTGGGGTGTGTACCCCCAAACCTCCATACTCTCTGAGAGAGGAACTTGCACACCCGTGTTCACTGCAGCTCCGGCCACAGTGCCTAGGAAACAGAATCAGCCTAAATGTCTGTCAACAGAGGAGTGGATAATGAGAGTGTGGCACATATACACCATGGAATTTCAGTCGGCTGCAAAAAGTGAATTATGTAATTTGAAGGAAATGATAGATCTGGAAAAAAAATTATACTAAATGAGGTATGCCAGGAGGTGAGAACAGGAATCCTGTGGGGAGTACTAAAACACCTTTAAGATGAGCTGGAATATACTAGGTGTGAAGAGATTTAAATGGTGCTGGGATAGGGAAGTGTGGAGGTCAGGGGACAGTTAACCAAAATTAAGGATGCGTGGAAAAGCTATATAGAAGGTCTGGAGAGATGGCTCAGCTGTTAAGAGCACTGACTGATCTTCCAGAGTCTTGAGTTCAATTCCCAGCAACCACACAGTGGCTCACAGCCTTCTCTAGGGGAATCTGATGCCCTCTTCTGGCATAAAGGTGTACTTGCAGATACCACTCATACATAAAATAAATACATATCTTTTTTTTAAAAAAGTTGCATAGAGGAAAGCTACTTTATAAACTAAAATAGCACAACCTAAAATGTAAATAATAATAAAATAATAAAAGAATTTGGAATGGAGGTGCCTTTCATGGATTAATGCTACTTTGAGAAATTATAGACTTGTAACTAATACTCTACAGACAGGAGTGGGACCTCCCTGTGAATTGTTGGTGGAGAGGTCCTAGAGGTCCCCAAAAGAATATTGGCCATTTCTGTCACTCTTGGTTTTCCAGAGAATTAGCTGGTAAGACTCTGTTTCTGAAGACATTGCATATAGGGAAATGAAGTTGGAACTATTCTGGGAACTCGCCCTCTGTTGGTAATATTCTTAGTGGCAGAAGGTGTGGTGTAGGCTGCTGGGGGGAAAACTCATTGGCAGTCTTATCTAACTGGAGACCATGATTGATACAATAGGGACCTGCCATGCAGTGTGTGCCTACTGGGCAATGGAGGCATGACTGTCTTGGGATGACCAACTGATCTGTTATTGGATTGGCTGCTAACCCATGGGAGGGAATGCACATTGATTACTATAAACTAGATCAAAATTCTATACTTAGGGCAGATATGGGTCCAAAGGGTGAGGGGGGATTATTTACTACCATTGTTTCCTTAAATAGACCTGGTATCAAGCTTCTGTCTAAATATTTATGTTTATGCCAACAGACTAGTGATATTCTCAACCTGAAGTGTTGGTTAATACAGAGACTTGTCAAAATGATAATAACAGGTGGCCAATGAGTACTCAGCTCTAAAGAGTACATCAATAACAACCTTTCAAGGGCCAGGGACATCCTGAAAGAGAGGGTTTAGAGAACGAATGAGCCAAGGCTTGAGCAATCTCAAAGTTCCCTGTGGGGCCTGGATTTCATTGCCAGTGTCTCATGATTCACCAGTCCCACGGACAGAAATTCTGACTTCAGTGATCCCAGAATTTAGCAGAGGATTGAGAGTTTAGTGCCAGCATCCCTAAAGTTCACTGCAAGACCAGGGCTTGAGTCCTTTGGTTCCAGAGTCTCTGTGAGAGTAGGGCTTGGACTCCATTGGTCCCAGAATCAATCATGTGGCACTGGAGTTCCTTCTCATTCCAGGTGTCCTACAGTTCACTGCAGATCAGAGCTTGGCTCTAGTAATCCCAAAGTTTGCCAGAGTGCTGGGGTTCTGACGCCAGTGGGCCCAGAATCCACTGTAGAATGAGGTTCTGAATACAACCCCAAGTCGATTTACAGAGTTCCGAGGAACTAGTGTTTTGACTATAGACCCCAATAGATTCATAGAATTCAATGTGTGGCCAAGGTTTTGACTGCATCTCATTGTATTGGTAATCAGTGTGGGGACCTGCTCTTGATCCTGTTGTCACTTAGCCAAGACCAGATCACCTCAATGACCCTACCTGGCAATCAGCTCCAAGATTCCTCAGTATCTGAAACTGAACTTCATACAGCTATCCCTCCAGGAAGACGTATGGAAAGCAAAACAACCAAACTGAGTTGTCGAAAAGGGAGGTTAAAGCTGGAAGACAAATCCATTCCAGTATGTGTGTAAAACATGACAAGCACCAAGATTGTAGCTCACCTGTCAACCACAACCCATCTCCAGCCTTCCAGCTCAGGGATGGATGAAGTGTCTGAGAATAAATTCAGAGTCTTACTTTTTGGAAGAATTAATGACCACGTGGAAGACTCAACAGGTGCATGAACTAAGGGAATCTGTCCACGACCTTGACAAGAGAGTCTCCAAAGTGAATGAAACAGTTAATACATTCAAGGAGAAAACCAAAAATGTATTGGAAAAAAAAATTATTGAGGAAATGAAAACACTGAAGAAGAACCAAATAAAAATAGTGGGAATGAAAGAAACAGTCAATCAAATAAGTTTTAAAAAAAAGACATCGGAGAACATCAACAGACAAGACCACGCATAACAAACTACAGAGATGGAGAACACAGTAGAGATACTGATGCAAACAGACACGGATGAGGAACACCTAGAGGGGAAATAGGGAAGTCTGGGATCCTTTCCACAGTGAACCCAAGCTCCCAGGGATGAAGGTGTTTTAGGCCCCACTTTACAGCCCAATTGGCTGTGCGTCTGGGAAAAGGTCTGAACTCAAGACTGTTGGTCAAAAGATTTTTAGCTTTACATTGAAACAAAATTTCCATTGTTTTAAAAAGTCGCTATGCAGTATGTACATTACATATAAACAAGTATATGTACATATATGTAAGGTCCCAAGGGACTTCCACACTTTCCTCTTAGGCATACTTCAGGGAGCACTTCAGCCCTGTATGCGTGTCAGCAGGACTTAAGGGTTCTGTCTCCCACATGGAGCTTTGCCAGCCACTCCACTGAGAGGGAGCTGAGACTCCTGTGTTCCTCTGAGGGACAGAAGCTTTGACGCCAGGAGAAGGGAAGAGTCAGAGAGAGAACCCCCAAGCAGAGAAATCTGAAGATGAGGACAGGCCGGCTGACTTTCTGGCCTTGGTCAGGGCTGCTTCAGCTTGAATGAATTGGAAGAGCAGAAGCCAAGGGCGAGGGGAAGGTGATGTTGCCAAGATTCAGAGACCTGCACCTGTTCCTTCTATCCCCGAGTGCCACTTGGTGACGAAACCATTGTCCCATTCAGTGAATTCCGCACATAGAGAGCTTTCTAAACATACAGGTACGAAGCTCCATGAGGCTCTGCTTGTTCTGAGCTGTGCCTTTGGGTCAGGATCATCACTCGTGAGTGCTATGGCTTAGAAAGTAGTGGAGTGCTCTGTGCCTCGGTTTCTATGAGAAAGACGCGAGAGCAGGGTCTGCAACACAGGGCTACTGGGAGGAGGAAGTGAAGTAACTTGCATTCAGAGCCTAGCACAGGTTCTGGAAAGCCACAGACCCTCAGGAAACTGTTGGGTTTCAATAACTGATGGAGGATGGTCTTCTATCAATCTGTTGATTTCATTGGTTAATTAATAAAGAAAACTGCTTGGCCTGATAGGTCAGAACATAAGTGGGTGGAGTAGACAGAACAGAATGCTGGAAAGAAGGGAAATGAGTCAGATGCAATGAAGCTCCGACCCAAGATGGATGTAGGCTAGAATCTTCCCGGTAAGCCTCCCCTCGTGGTGCTACACACATTACTAAATATGGGTTAATCAAAATGTGATAGTTAGCCAGTAAGAGGCTGAAGCTAATGGGCCAAGCAGTGTTTAAAAGAATACAATTTGTGTGTTGTTATTTCAGGGCATAAGCTAGCCAGGTGGCTGGGAGCTGGGCAGCAGGAACACAACCCGCCTCATCACTACAAATGACATTAGAATTTTGTGCAGAAGAGGAGAAATCACGTCCATAAGATGACAGGAACACAGAGTTTACACTAAGTGCATTTACCTTTACAAGCACAAAGTCTGTGCCATTTTCTCCTGTTTGGACAAACGAGGAAACTAAGGCCTGGAGGATAAGGGGATTTCTAAATGTCAACAAATATAGATCATATACAAGGTCTCTTGCTGTCTAGAAAACACTTAGCTGGGGTTGGAGGTGCAGCTTGTAATCCATGCTACTTGGGAGGCTGAGGTAGGAGGTTGGAAGCTCAAGGCCTGCTTGGACTGCACAGTGACTTTAAGCCTAATCAGGCAAGTTAAGGAGACCTTGTTTTGAAAAGCAGAAAGAGGGCTGGGAACATAGTGCAGAGGTGGAGAGCTTGTCTGGTGGGTGCAGGTCTCTAGGTTCAATCCGCAAAAAAAAAAAAAAAAAAAAAAAAAAAAAAACCCATAAACCCCAACTAAACACACATGAAAACCAAAATTCACCAAAGACACACTCAGAAAATTATTCTCTGAGAAACTTATGTCCAACATAAGCAATTTAAGGGGGGAGATTTGTTTTAGATCAAAATTTGCTCCACTAATTCAGTCTGCGCTGAGGATGATCTTCATGGAGGTGGGAGTGTGCAGGAGCCTTTTCACCTCACGGTGGGCAGGGAACAGAGGCAGATGGAGGGACTGGGGACTGCCCCCAACCTTCGGAGGCACACCTCTAGTGGTCCAGGTCCTCTGTTTTCCCCACCCCCTAGAATAGTGTTTGCCACTGGGAACCAAGCCTTCAACACCCGAGTCTATAAGGAATATTATCATTCAAACCATAACACGTATATAGAGAGGAGTTGATAAAGCACCCAAGGACAGGATCCCTTGCCACCCCAAGGTGGGAGCTGGGCTGCAGCAAAGGCTAGGAAAGTGTTTGCCATCAAATAGACCCCAGTTCAGGCTACGGCTCCCAGAGAAAAACCATGTGATGTACACTCTCAGCCACAGGGGAGCCCTCTCCTAGGGACAAACAGGTGTTTGGGGGCCATCTTGACCTGGCCTCTCCTGGAACAGAAGGAATTTTCGTGCTGCACTTGATCCCTGAGCAATCACTCACAATGACCCCTTTCACACACACACAAGCACACACACACACACACACACACACACACACACACACACACACACACTGCCCTGCACTGTTCACAATCTTAGATGACTGATAGGCCCAGAACTACCACCACTTGGCCTTCAGTATCTTGTCCAACAAAGCAGACGGAAAATGAAATTGCACAGTCATTGGCATCAAAAGCACTGGTGTAATGTCGCAGCTCCTGGGCCACTTGAAGTTATTTACTGACAGAACATACTGTGGGGAGAAAGCTCTGAGGACCACGGGGATGCTTCTGGCCCATCGCCTCACTTAGAATGATGGCGACAAGATCATCTTGCTATTTTGGGGCATGCAACCACATGATGGGTGGTTGCAAGATGTTGCTCCCGAATTGCAGGTCAGTCCTTGAGGTTAGGTAGACCTGACCCAAGATGCCTTGAGGTTGATGAATAAAAATGAATGTGATGGGAAACTTCTTTGAAAAAATTTAAAGTGGAAGAGAAACCCAATGTTGATCAGAACAAAGGATTCTAGGCTATCTAAAGCAGTCTGGCAGTCTGAGACTATGTGAATTCTACATGGTTTTAAAGGTCAGTCCAACCAGTGCCCACATTCATGGGCTTTGATGACATTGTGAGAGGTATTGGGGTACAGTGGAGTGTGTAATAAGAGGTCTTTGGTGGAGAAGAAGGTGGTGATCCCCAGGTAGAGTGAGATCACCGTGTACCTGTGCATGTGAATCTGTTTGATATTCCAGCATCAAAACTGGTCCTAGGACTGGGGCTGACAGCTCATTTGGTAAAGAGCTTGTCTGCTATGCATGAGGACTTGAGTTTAATTGTCAGCTCTTCATAAACTGGGTGCAGCGGTGCATGAGTAAGATCTCACACTGGAGAGTGGAGGCAGGAGGATCAGACATGCAAGGTCATCTTGTGCTATGTAGTAAGTTTGAGGCAAGACTGAAATACACAAGACATTATTTCAACCTCTAAACCCAAACAAAAACAAACAAACAAACAAAAAACCTGGAGAACTTGGTCCTGAGTGTTGGCCGTGCAAGCTAGGTACACACATTAGCAGGTGAGCTGGGAAAAGCCAGAGGTAGACGTCACTCACCTGCATTGTCTTCCGTATCTAGAGAGAGGTGGTGTGGAAAAATAGTGGAAACTCTTCTGGCTGAGAAAGAATTTGGAAGACCACTGTTTCCATGATGTTCTGAATATTTGCTGCCCACATTGGCTCTGAGGTTTAACCTTTCTCTTCCCTTCTTTTGGATGGTGAAATATGTTTTCCTAAGGGAATTTGGAGTCTGGCCAGCGTCCGCTGAAAAGGACTCCAGAGTCTACTCTGGCTATGCTATGCTGTCAGCAAAGGGCCAGAAGAACTGACTATCCTGTCTTCTGTCCCTGCCCCAGGACTGTATTTGACCTGGCAATCCCACAGGGAGGAGGGGTAGAAGGCAGGGAGTGAAGAAGAGTGGCCATCCCTAGGTGTGGTGGACTTGCGTTGATACTGTTTGCCAGGCTGGGAGAACACACTCCTGGAGGTGCTAGCTGCTGAATCCCTACAGTCCTGGCTGGAGCTAGGAAACCTTGGAAAGGGCTGGGGTAAGGAATGGGCTCTTTCTCCTCCCACTCCCAAGGCATGCTCCTGCCTTAGAATCTGCCAGAGAGCCTGAAGCTGCAGCACAGAGGGAGGTGTGTCCAACTCCCTGCACGCCGCTAGCCGTAGCAGATGGGAGCTGACAGGAAGCCTAAGAACACACAGCAGCCCGACGCCCCAGTAATCTCCACATCATCTGTGGGTGAGCGTTTCCTCCATAGGTGGAGGGGATGATAAAAGTGGTTGTGTTTCTGTGTGCGGCACATCTAGTGAAGCGTGCTTTCAGCCGGTTCACATCAGCAGATGCTTAACATCCATGAACCCATGGCGGCAAGGATGGGAGCAGCCTTGTGCCAAGACTCCTGGCTTCGCAATTGCTCTGGACTTAGGAGAAAGTGGTTGCCATGTAGGTGGGCAGTTGTCCTGTTGGCTGGATTCCCCTAGTATAGCTAAATGCAGTGGACATGATATACACCCCTGCAGGGGTCCCCAAAAGCTCTGTCCCAGATACTCAGAGTTGCCATAACTAGGCAAGACCCTATTTGAACAGTCTTTCTTGAAGTTTGGTTCAGAGAACACATCTTTATAGGGCAAAGTTGTTTGTGGCTCAGAGTCAAACTGATAACTTTGAACTGTTTGATGGTGTGGCTGACAGTCAAAGGACCCTGCTATAAAATGCTGGTGAATTGCCAAAATGCTGGCACACTGGAGATCCCAGGTGTACTAAAGGACCAAGAAATGAGCCAGGAAGCAACAGTTAGTCAATCTTCCCACAACATTGCCAGGAAGTTAAAGGAACATAGATTCCTTCCAAGAATAGAGATCTTGGTCTCTGGTTTCAAGGAGCTGGTTAAGAAAATAAAGGTGAACACAAGCAGGTTGTCAGTGGTGTGTGATTAGGACAGTGTTTTCCCTGAAGTTGAAGAATGGAAGGAACTGTCACTTTCTTGAGCTTATCAATGAAGGCCCTGTGGATAAAGTGTCAAGATGGAGGTGTGAGTCCACTTGCTGCGAATGGGCAGCCAATGGCTGAACGCTTGTCCTAGTCTGGGGCTAGAGTTTGGATCTGGAATAAAGAATGGGAATAAGAGAAAAGAATCCAACCAGGTCATGGTGATGCACACCTTTAATCCTAGCGCTCAGGAAGCAGAGGGAGGTGGATCTCTTTGAGTTTGAGGCCAGCCTGGTCTACAAGAGCTAGTTCCAGGACAGGTTCTAAAGCCACAGAGAAATCCTGCCTCAAAAAAACCAAAAATAAAAAGGGAAAAGAATCCTATTCCCAAAGTCTTGTATGCAGAAATGTAAGACATATCTAAGAGTTATCTCCAAAGAATCTCCAGCTGCTTGTCTGGTTTGGTTCTCTTTGGACCCAGATTCTTTTCTCTAGCAGTCGGGTAGCATCCCGCTGGGCCAGGCATCACATTTACCAATGTTTGGAGAGAGAATCTCTTCTAGTGAAGACATGAAAAAGACCACAAATGGGGAAGATGGGGGATTATTTCCAGGGACTCAGAAGTCCTAAAAACAGCTCTGCAGCCCACCACCTCAGGAGCACGGACACAGGCCATCACGGTGCTTAACAGCAACAGCAAAATATTAAGACTGTTGGGAAATTATGTCCTGGAAAAGGATCTTCTCAAGATCACTGCTGCCTCTTCACCAGCCCCAACATTCACCATCTCCATTTCATAGCAGTCCCAAGAAGGTGATGGCCCCCACGCTCAGCAGCAATCATTTGAAGCAGACTCCATCCCCGCCAAAGTTTGCTATGTCAGCCACAGTAACGCGTGCGCTCAGTACCTCTGATAGGTGTAGACAAGGTAGTTGGTGAAATTCAACATCCGTTCATGTTGAAGTCCTCAGCAAACCACAGAACAGAGCTGAGGAAACAGCGTAAAGAGTAGAAAGATTCAGAGAGATTTCGTATGTTTGGGTTATTTAGTTCCCTCGTCCTTTCAAACCTGTCCTTCATTTGGCTTCAGTAAAGCTGCCTTCCCCTTTCCTTGCAGTGCAGCCCTCTGGTGGGGAAAGGGATGGATGCTGCAGGTAGTTGAGAGGAGTTTTGTTTGGCTTTGCTTGCCTACATTCAATTTAGATAAATAAATAAGTAAATTCAATCTTCCATCAGAAGGCTGTCGATTCTGGAAGGTCCCTGGCCTAACTGCCTGTTCTCCATTGCCGTTCACCTGACAAGCATCCCTTATACAGACAGGCGATTGGCCTCTTCCCTCTTCCCTGCTCCTGCTTCTTCCCGAACCCCTTTAGGGATGGAAAGAAGAGGGAAGGGGCCAGCTCCTTCCTCAGGCAGGCCAGGGGACTCACCTCATGGGCTTTATCTTTCCTCTTGGCTACACATTCAACTACAAGTTTAATAAACAATGACAAGCCACAGTCTGGGAGAAAACAGAACCATGCTGCTAAGTTTGGGGTCACCTTGACACAGCTAGGGTTATCTGAGACAACAGAATCTCAATGGAGAAAATGGCCTGTAGTCAAGTCTGTGGGGGCATTTTCATAATTAACGATTGATGTGGGGGCCCAGGCCAGTATGGGTGGTGTCACCCCTGGGCAAGTGGTCCTGGACTGTAGAAGAGTCAGGCTGAGCGAGCTGTGGAGAGCAGTTCAGTAGGCAGCACTTCTCTGTGGCCTCTGCATTGGTTCCGGCCTCGACTTTGCTTCATGGACTGTGAACGGAAGTTGAATAAGCCCCCCCCCTTCCACCAGTTGTTTTCAGTCATGGCTTTTTGTCACAGAAATAGAAAGCAAACTTGGAGGATAATGCATCTATTCAACGGTAGGCCACACCTACTCCAACAAGGTCTCACCTAGTAGTGCCCCTCCCCGTGAGCCTATGAGGGACATTTCCGTGAGCCTATGAGGGACATTTCCGTGAGCCTAGGAGGGACATTTCCGTGAGCCTAGGAGGGACATTTCCGTGAGCCTATGAGGGACATATTTCCGTGAGCCTATGAGGGACATTTCCGTGAGCCTATGAGGGACATATTTCCGTGAGCCTATGAGGGACATTTCCGTGAGCCTATGAGGGACATTTCCGTGAGCCTATGAGGGACATTTCCGTGAGCCTATGAGGGACATTTCCGTGAGCCTATGAGGGACATTTCCGTGAGCCTATGAGGAGGGACATTTCCGTGAGCCTATGAGGGACATTTCCGTGAGCCTATGAGGAGGGACATTTCCGTGAGCCTATGAGGGACATTTTCATTCAAACCACCACACCATCTATCGCAACCAGAAAATTCCACTTACCGTAGTCAGAATGGCTACTATCGAGAAAACAGACAACAAAGGCTGGCAAAGATCCCTGAGGAAAAGGAATCTTATCCAGTCTATAGGGGAGTAAATTAGTCCATGCACTATGGGAATCAGTAGTGATGCTTCTCAGATAGAACCACCCTCCCATATCACTTCTGGCAGTATAACTGAAGGCATCGAAATCAGCCTGCACTAGAGATTGGCATGTTTATAACGGTACTATTTGTAACAACAAAGACATGAACTCAGACTAGGTGTCCATCAATAGAGGAATAGGTAAAGAATATATAATACACACACACACACACACACACACACACAGTATTGTTCAGCCATAAAGGTGAATAAAATCATGTTATTTCCAGAAACATTGATAAAACAGGAATTCACGTTAAATGAAATAATCCACCCTGAGAAAGCAAATATTAATTTTTTTTTTACCTCAAAGGCAGGGTCTCTATTTTTAAAAATATAAGAGTAGAAAGGGAATATTTTGAAACAAGAAGTGAGCCACAGGAAGAGAGAGAGGGGACAAATATATAAAATGGGATGAATGTGATCCATTCTTTTATATAATATATGCAAATAAGAGATAATAGCAACTTTACTCATAATAGTTCAAAGCAGGAAAAAAACTAAATATTCTACAAGAAAGAGAAATAAATCAAAACCTAGTCATAAAGGTACTTCAAAAGTGAAGTACCACGCATCCACAAGAGGAGAAGAACTGGTAACCATAGCAACATGAATACGTCTCATTCACATTATCCTGAGCAAAAGAAACTGGACTTAAAAGAGTCACAACAGATTTATACTATAATTAAAAACGAGGTAAGTGGCTCCAGTGAGAGAAACCCAAATGATGCAGGATGAGGATTGCCAAGAGGGACAGGTGGGGGGGGGGTGCAGGCTGAAGATGGCTAGCAGGTGGGGCAGGGCTACTGGATGGCCCTTTGCTGGCTCCAAGGTATAGGGTGAGAGTAAAACTTCCCAGAGCTGAGCTCCCAAGGTTTGTTTTGATTGCTACACCTCAAATGAGTTTCACCACGTTAAGATACAAACTTTTAAAAAGAGGGAAAAACTCTAACTGTAACTACGACAATATCAAAAAAACCCACCCAGAAGTAGCTTGAGCTTTACAGAGTTTTCCTTGTATCAGTTACTGAGAAGAAGCTGCTCTTCCCTCATTGAATGACCACAGAACCCTGTTAAAATGCGCTTGTGTACCTGAGGCTCTATTTCCGGGCTCTTTAATCCATGCCTCTGGACTGTATGCTTCTTTTCACAGCAATTCCACACTGTTCTGTTTCCACCATGGTAGCTTTGTAGTATATTTTGAAATCAGGCAGCAAGATGCCTTCAGCTCTGTTCTTCAAGGTTATTTTGACTATTCGAGGGGCTTTGAGACTCTCCATGTTGTAGTCGGTGTTCCATTGCTGTGAAGAGACACCATGATCAACGGAAAGAATGTAACTGGCAGGAAGCATGGCTGTACACAGGCAGTCATGTTGCTAGAGAAATAGCTGAGAGTTCTGCATCTGGATCCACAGGCAGCAGGAAGAGAGAGACTCTGGGCTTGGCATGAGCTTTTGAAACCTCAGAGCCCACCCACTGTGGCACACTTCCTCCAACAAGGCCACACATCCTAATCCTTTCAAATAGTGCCACTCCCTGGTGAACAAGCATTTAAATGTATGAATCTATTGGGGCCATCTTCTTCAATTATATATATATTTATGTATATTTTATGTATATGTATAAAATATACACATTATGTATATTTTAGAATGCAGTTTTTAAGTTTCTGGGAAACATAATTGGGATTTTTAGTAAGGATTGCATTGAGCCATAGACTGTTTGGTGGGGGAACTGACAAGTTAACAATATTAATTCTTCCAATAAATGAATGCAGGATTTTTTTTATTTGTATCTTCTTTTATTTCTTCCTACAGTGTTGTATAGTTTAAATCTATAAATCATTCACCTTCTTAGTTGCATTTTTGTTATTTTTATTTAAATATTTGTTTTCATGTACATCCATTGTACAAATAATGGGTCTCAGGGTGATATTTTCTTACAAGCATACATGTTTTAACCATATTTACCTGCCTATTACCCTTGTATGTCTTTTTTTTTTTTAAATTTATTTATTTATTTTTGTATACAGTGTTCTGTCTGCATGTATGCCTGCAGGCCAGAAGAGGGTACCAGATTTCTACAGATGGTTGTGAGCCACCATGTGGTTGCTGGGAATTGAACTCAGGACCTCTGGAAGAACAATCAGTGCTCTTAACCTCTTGTGTGTCTTATGTTGTATAAAAGTTTCCTCTGGCAGTGGAACATTCCCTTATGCAGAAAAGTTAATCAGGAAGGTCAACAACTCAAAGATGGATCCGCAAGGCCCTTCTCTGCCAGAGGAGACAGTAAAGAGCTGTGAACTGAGAGCCGCTCTCAGACCAGTCCAGCTGCAGAGACTCTGAGGCCAGGCCAGACCAGCTGCCTGGGGGAAGCAGGAACCAGCCCAGCTGGCTGGAAGAGATCTAGAAGCGGGACTGGGGGGGCTGGGGGGACAGGGGGGCACCTGCATCCCTTCTATTCTTCACTGCCCGCCTCCACTCTCTTGAGGCCTACACAGAAAAGAGGAGCCTTGGGCTCCAGCACAGGATACATGTGTGTGGAAATATATTAATCCTCACCAGAGAAGTAACAGGGAAATTGTACTGCAAACCAAAATAGAAGTATAGTCAACATTTCACGACAGTTCAGTGTCCCAGGACGTAGAAGAGAAGGCTGCTCCCTAAGAGCTTTCAAGACAAAGTAAGAAATCTTTTTTTTTTTAAAAAAAAAAAAAACTTATTAAGTCCTTGAGAACATCATACATCATATTTTGATCATATTCAGCCTTCCCCTCTATCTCCTACTGGATCCACCACCCCATCCCTATCCACCCAGCTTGCTGTCCTCGTGTTTTCTTAAACCCATCAAGTACAATTTGTGCTTAATACTCTTGGGTGTGTGGCTACCCACCAGAGCATGGATAACCTACCAGGGGCCCCAACCTTTAAAGAAAACTAACTCTCCCTGTTCTGGCTCTCCCTGTCTAGCCACAGGTTCCTGGTCTTATTAATGGTGCCAGGTGTGGATTCTGTCCTGTGGCGTGAACCTTAAATCCACTCAAAGAGTGGATGGTTACTGTCCTAACTACTGTTGCAGGGCCGTGATGAAACACCATGACCAACAACACTTAGGAAAGAAGCGTTTATTTGGGGTCTTGCTGACAGTTTCGGAGGTTAATCGTGGCCATCGTGGCAGGGAGTTTGGCACTGGAGCAGTAGCTAAGAGCTTGCATTCTGATCCACAGTCAGCAGGCAGAAAACCAGTGAGACTGGACCTGGAGTGGGCTTTTGAGGTCACCTCCAGTGATACACCTCCTGCAACACGGCCATACCCCTAATCCTTCCTAAACAGTCCACCAATTGGGGACCAAGCATTTAATATATGAGACCAGGGGGTCATTTTTATTCCATTACTCCTATGACATCTGTGCCACTATTGTATCAAGCGGGCAGATCCTGCCAGGCTGGTCCTTACTGTCGTTTGCAGGGCTCACAGCTGAGTAAGATTTCTGATTACCCAGTGATTAATTGGTAATTAGTTCTCCTCCAATAGCATTCATGGATGCTACCATAAAACAAAACAACAGTAAAAAGATAAATCTCAACCTAGAAATATAAAATATGTGAAAAACCAAGGCAATATGACACTGTCGGAGCTCATTATTCTCCAGGAACTGCTTCCAACAACATGGAAAGAATTTAGATGCTGGGTGAGGAATTCAAAAGTAGCTTTAGAATTATTGAATTCCAAAGAAATTTTTTTTAAAAAAAAACAATTGAATAAATTAAGGAAAACAATGCAGAAAATGAATAAGAAGTTCAATAAAAAGAGATTTTTAAAAAATCAAAGAGAAATTATTAAATGAACAGCTCAGTAAGTCAAATTTAAAAAATAGTGGAAAGCCTTGGTAATAATCTAGAATAGCATAAGAGAGAATTCCTGGGCTTGATGGCAAAGCTGATAAATCAGAACATTTAAAGTGTAATAAAGTAGGGAGGGAGGGAGGGAGGGAGGGAGGGAGAGAGGGAGGGAGGGAGGGAGAGAGGGAGGGAAGGAAGGAAGGAAGGAAGGAAGGAAAGAAGGAAGGAAGGAAGAAGAGGTGGAGTCAGGCAGGTAGCTCGGTTAATAAAGTGCCCACCCAAGCATGAGAACTTGAACTTGCATGTGAAATACGCACATAAAAATCAGAGTGCAGTGGTGTATGCCTATAACCACCATGCTGGGATTGGGAAATAGGCAGATCACCAGAGCCTGTTGGCAGCAGGCTAGACAATAGGTGAGCTCCAGGTTCAGTGAGAGCCTTTGTCTCAAAAAATAAGATGAAGAATAATAGAGGAAGACAACCAACATTGATCCAGAGACCTCTCTATGTACAGATACACACATACATGTGCATCCATAGGCAGGCATACACACATGAACATATACACATGCATACAGCTCATGTTACAGGTTAGTGGCTCATAAATATACTAATAACTATTATTACTATTGGCAGAACATGGGAAAGGTCTGAAACCTAATTAAAAGACCAAACTCAGAGATTTTCAGTACAGAAGACATTACTATGGTATAGAATAAAGACATAAGAAAAATAACCCTGTGTGATGGTCAGTTTTAATTGTCAACTTGATACAACCTAGGACCACCAGAAAAGAGGCTCAGTGAGGGAAGTTCTAGATCGGGTTGGCCTGTGAGAATGTCTGGGGGGGATTGTCTTGATTATTAATGTTAACTGATGTGAGAAGACAGCCTGATATGGGCTCTCACCATTCCCAAAGCAAGCGATCCTGGGCTGTATATAAATGCAGAAAGGGGCTGAGCATGCGCTAACTGACACACACACTCATTTCTCACAGTTCTTGGCTATGATCACTTGTCTCGAGCTTCTGACACTGGGACTTTCTTGCAGTGATTTACCTGGAATTATAAACTCTGGTTTTAAAGAACCGTTTTCCACCCTACATTACTTTTGTGTCAAGATATTTTTTATTCAGCAAGAGGAATGAAATGAGGACAACCTATTTATGGAAACAATTTTTTAAAAAGTTACCCATATATTGAGGATGATATGGATTCCATATACAGGAGGTATTAAGAATTCCAAATGTTTTTCATCAGAAGTCAACCTCCCCACATCAAGAATACAAAGAAAGGAGGAATACTGAAAGTAATGAGCAAGATATTCTGAGTCAGTCATAAAAGTAAACTCATAAAATAGCAGCAGGCTTCACATTAGAAATACTAAGCCCAAAAGATATGGAGATGTAGTTCAAGTGTTGAAAGAAGTTTGGTGAATTCATGATCAATAAGTTAGTATTACAAAGGATTCTCTTTTTTTTGAAACATGGTTTCTCTGTGTAACAGTCCTGACTGTCCTGAAATTCATTCTGTAGACCAGACTGGCCTTGAACTGTCCTCTGACTGCTGGGATTAAAGGTGTGCACCACCAATACCCAACTTGCAAAGAATTCTTAAAGGAGGGCAAGACGAATGTGAGCATAACCAGGAGAGCTCAGAAAAGAAGAATCCCTGGTAAGAGAGAAGATAAAACTAGGAAAGATCCAAACACTAGGGAAAAAAATGCATTGACAATGATTAGTGAAAAGGAATCATGTGTAACATGATTAATAAAAACTCAGAGAAATTGGGTTCAACCTGAAGGTCAGAAAAGCAAAACATTCGTCACTGGCTGTTGCGCTAACTCAGTCCAAAATGGTGAACCTGCCTCCAGTAATCTCAGAATGAGACTGTCTTTGAGCTGTCTCCTCCTGCCTTATATTCCTCTCTAGGGCTGGGATTAGAGGCATGCACCACTTACACAATGGAGTACTACTCAGGAGTTTAAAAAAACGACATCTTGAAATTTGCATGCAAATGGATGGAACTAAAAAAACCATCCTGAGTAAGGTAACCCAGAAAGATGAACTTGGTATGTATTCACTCATATAATATATATATATATATATGTATATGTATATGTATATATGTGTATATATATACATACATATATATATATATATATATATATATAAATTCTTACTTGTCTTGAAAGCTGAAAGCTCTTAAGGAGCAGCCTTCTCTTGCTATGTCCTGGGATACTAAAAATGTTGTGAAATGTTGACTATATTTCTATTTTGGTTTGCAGTACAATTTCCCTGTTACTTCCCTGTAAATCCTGTAAATAGCTGACCCGAGCTAGTAGGAGCTCACTGATTTCAAACTGACTGTGGGGGAGCCTGCATAGGACCAAACTATGCCCTCTGAATGTGGTGGACAGTTGTGTGGCTTTGGCAGTTTGTGGAGCTACTGGCAGTGGATTGATCCCTAGTATATGAACTGGTTTTGGGGTGCCCATTCACTATGGAGGGATACCTTGCTCAGCCTAGATATGGGGGAGGGCCTTGGTCCTGCCTCAAGGTGATGTGACAGACTTTCTTGACTCCTCATGAGAGCCTTACCCTGTATGAGGAGTGGATGGGGGTAGGGTGGGGAGAAGGTGGGGGTCACAGGAGAAGGGGAGAGGGAACTGGGGTTGGTATGTAAAATAAAAAAGATTTTTAAAAAAAAAAAAGAAAGGAAAATACAATATCAAGAAAAAAGCAAAAAGTATACAAACATATACAACATATAGACACATGTAAACACATACATATACATGCACTAACACACACCACATGCACATGTATGCACAATGTACAAACACATGCACACACATACTTGATCTATATACAAAATCAAAAGAAGCATTGCCTCACTGGGTGTTGTGTGGGCACAAGTGGAAGCCAGTGCCTCCTGCAATCTGCACGCTGCCTGTGTCTTTTTGGGCTCTGTGTCCTTTGGAAAGGGCAACAGTTGAGGAACACTCATCCCTTCTTTTCTGTGTGTTGCTCTCTAGTCAGTCAGGGGTGCAGTTGGGGACTGGAGCCAGTTAGAATAGCTTTGGTGTCCCTGCTCACTAGTGTCTGTTTGCTCCGCGAAGATTAGCTCAGCGTGCCCCCAGGGCTGGAGCCACAGTCCTGCTGCTCATCTGGCCCCCAGGCACCCGACAAGGCCCACACCGGGAGAGCAGTGGACTGACAGATGAGGCAGTGCCACATGCTGTATACAGTTTTCCCTGCCTGTGATTGTGAGACCAGTCTCTACCCATAACTGCAAGCGCTGCTCAGTCTTTAGCTGGTTGCTCAGGCCACCAGAATCAAGGAGAAGGTGAACTCCACATTCCATGTCATTAACCTGAACCCAACACACAGGGTTTTCTTTTCCTCAATGGACTTACTACAGTGGTTCTGCCAGAGTCATTCTGGGCCACAGGGTAGGTGCTGGCAGGAACAGCATGACCTTATTGCTGTGCACCATGGGAGAGGGAACTGTATGGACTGACGTTTCCTAAAGCAACAGGCTTGGGCATGATCTTCTGGAGACGGTTCCCTGTCACTGCACGCTTGCCCACTGATAAGTGCAACATCAGCCATCCTCCTCTGCAGCTCGCCCTGAACTCATCCTGCCTTTCCCTTCTGCATCTGTGCCCGGACCATGTATTCTCTGTTGCATGTCTCCTGCGTCTACTTCTCTTGATCCTCCCCTCTGTGGCACTGCCGGGTGACCACAGACGGGGAGATGATGGCTCTTAGTCCAATAGCCAGCACCTGGTCTCTCCCAGTCTCTGTCCAGTACTGAACTTCAGTGCATCCCCCAGTTAGCCACCTCACTGACAAACCGTTTCCTCGAAGCTTTGATGCTGAGCCGTTCGAAAGCTTGAAGTCATTGGCTCCTTCTAGTGTGACAGCCTGTCTTGAGGCTCTTTCATTATTTTTTGATGCTCTCATAAATAAGACATTTTCCTAATTTATTTTCCATCTATTTAGTTTTAGAGTATAGAAACATAACTGATTTGGGTGTGTTGTGTGTATGTATCTTATAACTTTACTGGGGTAATTTATCACTTATTACCATTTTTATTGAGTATTTACGCATTCTGTATGTTAACTGAAAGTAGGGTTAGCTCACTTGTTTCCGATTTGACACTTGTTATCTTTTTTCTCATTTATTTGTTTTGTCTTGGCTTTACAATGTTAGAAATGGTAGGGGTGGCTATCATGGCCTTGTTTTTTATTTTAGAGGAAAATGCTATAAATTTTCACTATTGATTATGATGCTATCAGCAGGAATTTCATATATGTCTTTTTTTAATCTTGGGACACTTAGAAAGTATATTACTAATATTTTTAATGAAAGCATAATTGCACTGGCATCAGGAAAAACATATAGACCAGTGAGGTAGAATAAAGAGCCCAGAGTTAAATGTGTGCAGATACAGGCAACATCCTAGATGATGTTGCCAAGAATACGTAAGAATATGCATATAAAGTAGTCTCTTCAACAAATGGTGTTGGGAAAGCTGGCTATCTAATAGGCAAAACAATGAAATCAGGCTATTATACCATATAAAAAGGTAAACATGATCAAAACACATCATACAAGATTCTCAAGGAACTAATAACAATTGCAAAAATAACAAATATGTAAAATAAATAAATACCTGTTGCTGCAAAAGTGGTAGAAGAAAACATAGTAAAAATGAACGTAACATTGGCCAAATGTCAATTATTTCACGCATACACACACATGACATCAAATCACAGGTAATTACAAAGTCAAGTGAGATTGTATCACCCAAATGGTTCACAGTGAAGGGGAAGATAGGGAAAATCAGCCTAGGGAATGGGAGGGAGTTTGTGAACTGTGTGTCTGGCAGAGGGTTAGTGTCCAAAATACACAAGGCGTTCCTATAGCTGTATAGCAAGACACCCAGTCACCTAACATAAAAAAAAAAGTGGCTAAGGCCCCAGCAGACATTCCTGTAAAGAGGCTCACGGGTGGCCAACAGACACATTAAAGGAGACTCAGCTTCACTCATCGCCAGGAAAATGCAAATCCAGTGCACAGCGAAATACCCTCGCATGCCTGTCAGCACAGCCATTATCAGATGAACGACGGACAAGATGCTCTGCCAAGACACTGGATCCCTTGTAGCAAGGTGGGAATATAAAAATGGGGCAGCAGTTGCAGAAAATTGGGCCAGTGTGGGGATTCCTTGAAAAATTAAAACTATAACTACATCTGATATCATAGTCCCATTCTGAGTGTTCACAATAACTGAAGACAAGATATTGAAGGGCTATTTAACATTTCCATGTTCTGCACTCCACATGGTAGCTCAGAGGTATAAAGGCCCAAATGGCAGAGTATTAATAGATGAAGAAAATATGGTGTATATACACACAATGAAATATTATTCAGCCTTGAGTGGGAAGCAAACTCTGTTGTGTGCTAGAACATGGATGTGACTGGAACATATCACACTAAGTGAAATACACCAGTAAGAGAAAGTCAAATGTACAGTTTCGTGTCATCATGTTTTCTTGTTGCTACAACTAACTGCCATGGACCGGATGCCTAAACTCAGAATTGAAGTCATGTGGGCTAATTGTTTTGGAGCATGAGAACTCAAGGGTGTGACTTGGCATCTATTGAGAAGTTTCTTCCTGCATCATGACATAAGGGCATCACATGGCATGACAGGACAGCTGCTTAATAGGAGCTTTCCCCTCCTCCTCCTCCTCCTCCTCCTCCTCCTCCTCCTCCTCATCTTCCTCCTCCTCCTTCTTTCCCCTCCTTCTCCTCCTCCTCATCTTCCTCCTCCTCCTTCCTCCTCCTCTTCCTTCCTCCTCCTTCTCCTCCTCCTCCTCCTCCTCCTCCTCCTCCTCCTCCTCCTCATCATCATCATCATCTCAAGTCACTGAGTCTGTGTTTGCTAGTTTTGTGTCGACTTTACACAAGCTAGAGTTGTTTGGAAAGAGGAAACTTCAGTTGAGAAAATGCCCCCACCAGATTGGCCTGTGGGCAAGTCTGTTGGACACTTTCTTGACTGATGTGAGAGAGCCCAGCTCAATGTGTTCGGTGCCACCCCAGGGCTGTCAGTCTTAGGTGCTCTAAGAAAGCAGGCTGAGCAAGCCATG
The DNA here is from genome assembly GCF_903992535.2 of Arvicola amphibius. Classification (NCBI taxonomy): domain Eukaryota; kingdom Metazoa; phylum Chordata; class Mammalia; order Rodentia; family Cricetidae; genus Arvicola; species Arvicola amphibius. The sequence continues at coordinate 165,001,892 of NC_052049.1, read as the reverse complement.
ATGAGCAATCCAGTAACAAGTATTCCTCTATGGTCTCTGCTTCAACTCCTGCCACCAGGTTCCTGCCCTGACTTCCCTCAGCAGGTGAGTGCACTGAAATAAACCCTCCCTGAGTCGTTTGTGGTCATGGGCTTTTATCACAGGAATAGAAACCCTAACTATGATGAGTTCCAACCTCATGATCTCACAAACTCTAATTACCTCTCAAAGACCCATCCCTAAATACCATTAGTATATTGTAATTAAACATAATGGGTTCTGCCCCTATAGTGCAAAGTACAGCTAAGGATTAAAAGAGTGGAGGAAGAGTAATGACCTATGGTGGGTAAGGACAGCATGAGCATTATTTCCAAGACAATGTGCTCTTTCAAGAGAGAAACATGGGGCTCTGGTCCACAGAACAAACGGTTCACATAGGAAAGCTTTGAGAGACCACTGCATTTCTGAGCAAGCTCAGTTCGTGTGTTTCTGGTCATGCTCATTTTAAGGTCATAGCTAAATAAGAAAAGATGGTGGTCACATTCAGGCCACTTAGCTGTGTCATGGAGCACACGTTTGAAAGATTAGACTGGTGGACATCAATACTTCTGAGCTTGCTTAGCTTGGAGTGTAGATGATGGATGAGAGCCCTACAGGCATGCTCTGCTTGCTTTAAGTTTTAGCTGAGAACAGGAAAAAGTGCAGTTGGAAGGTCAGTGATATTAGGGGGTTTCCCAAAAGACTTCCTGCCTCACACTGGAATTAAGTTTTCAATACATGGGTTTTTGGGGGACACGTTGAAACGTGCACCAAGTGCAGGGAGCAGTCAGAGCCCCGGCGACTGGAGGGGAGCAGAACTTCCAAGATGCAGGGAAGCCAGCCGAACATGAAATTGAAGGAAGCACCGTGAGAATGTTCTAGAGCTGTTGCTGCTCAGTGGTCCACCCACAGTCAAACCTCACACTTTGGGCAGTTTTTAAATACTGAGAAGATAGGTCTCACATTCAATGTCAAAACATAATGAAATTTAAAATACGTTTTTAAGGGAACTTAAGAGAAAATAGCATTAGGTGTTTTCTGCCTCCCTGGTTTGAGCCCTCTAGGGGTGGGAGACCCTGGACTGGCCATATCTGATTTTGAATGTCCAGTTGGGTGAGGGAAAGGGTGATGACCTCCTGATACTGCCCCCACCATCCTCCCACCTCCAAAGGGAAAATAAGAACCAGAGTGCCCCAGGCACTCCAGGGAGGTCTGCTCTGACAGCTTCCTCCCCAACAATGAGCTGACACTGGATATCTGCAATCACCAGCTAGTTACTCTTCCTGTAGGGGCTCAATCAGCTTGTCAGATCCCAGGAATGAGGTGGGGTCCCTGCATATGCAGGTTCCGGTTGGACAACCTCAGAGACCTCAAATGCATTCCAGCTCTCCAGGTTCTAAAAAGACTGCTTTGCCTGCTTGTGTTCAGAGGGATGCTTTAAAAAAGAAAAAGAAAAAAAAAGAATTGCCAACTAGACTAGTTGGTTTCAATTTCCTTTGCCTAAAGATGGCATGGATTGTGTTTTATCCTGGTGGCTGTCGGATTGGTCACTGCAGTCTTAGTCTTGCTGGGAGAGGGGAGGTGAGCGTTAGAGGAGGTTTCCTTGGATTACCGCTGTGTCCTCTCTTCCTAGGCTGACTAAGACTTTACAGCATACTGTTGGCTCTAGAGACACAATATCTAACCTCAAAGAGCTCAGACTTGACAGAAATGGACAATCCTGGATCATAAGCAACAGTAGGGTGTGGGACAATGGGATGACGTGGGGTAGGTGGGAGATGGATGATGTTATTAGAAGACTAGAATTCCAAGTGGGAAACAGGACTCCTGGATTGTGGACATGCATCTATTGTTACTGTCTCTTACTGTGTGTACTGGAACCATGACTTACTGTCTGGCTACCCACGTAAAATGGGAGAGAAGAAACCTATCTTAGCAATCCCACAGAAGCCCCACTAGGCAAATGCCAGCCCAGTGTCATGATCAATGGCAGGCAGGAAGGCCCTCAGATGTTAATGCTTACTGGAGTCCTGGGTGCCACTGCCAGTTAACCAAGTACCATTGCTCTGGTGTTGGACTTGCAGAACCAGATCTTGAAGGTTTTGTTTCTCTGCCTAAGGCTAGAGCCTCAAGAACACTCCCACACTGAAGATGCCCCTCCAGAAGCCAGTGCTGGCTCTTGCTCTTGAAGGTGAAGGTGAGCCAGTGTTGGCTGTTTGGGCCACCATTCAGACAGAGTCCTTTCAGGATGGGCTGCAGATCTTACTGAAGGTCCACTCGCAGAGTGGGGCTGATGGTCTAGACTGGAAAGGGGTTATGCAGTTGTATAGATGAGTCCTGACTGGTAACTATACTAGATGCACAGTAGGCTGAGTACTTTGGTTCCCCGTGCCTTGCCTGAACTAGTAACTATATCAATGCATAGTTAATTGAATACTTCATTTCCCTTGCCTTGCCTGGACTCAGCAATATTGGAGGATGCTGGAGTCTTTTGGATACATCGAGTTTTCCAGGTACACCCACTCCAAGATGCAGTAGCGTAAATGTTTCTTTCCATCTTCATTGTAAGCACATTTGCTACACACTCTTTATCACAGAACTGCTTTAAAATCCTTGTTGGCTAATTCCAACACCTTGGTCTCTGTTATCTGCCTTTCCTTTTGGGAACAAATTGTGTTTTCCTATTCTTTTGGTATATTGAATAATTTTTTGGTGCCCTGGACATTGGAGATATAATTTGGAGATGAAGACTATGTTCTATCATTATGTAGAGTGTTGGTGTTTGTTTTCTCTGGCAAGTTAAACGGTTGGATTTAGTCTGCAAAAATGTCTCAGCTGAGTTCTTTTGTTACCATCTGGACAGTTTGGAGTCTGCCTTGTGAGTACATGGTTCATCACTAGCCAGGGGACTAGTTGATGCCAAGAACTCAAAGCCCCCGTCTCTGCCTTCTTCTCTGGAATTGCTTCTTTCTTTCCCAGCATCTGAGCTTTTCCTGAGTTTTGTTCTGTTTTATTTGAACTTAGACAAACTTTGGATTTTCTGCAAGAGAGTTCATCACCGCACCAGGATGCCTGTTGCTCAATGCCTACTCAAGATGACTCTGAACTACTGTATGTAGGAGATAAAAGTTGCAGTCACTCAGTGTTCCGAATCTCCTTCTTCTAAATGTCAACTCTCTCTCCTTTCAAATCTGCCTTCCAGCTTTTGCTTTCCAGCGCCTGTAGACAGTTGTAGCTTTTATTTTGCTTAGAGTCAACAGTTACACATGGTGAGAGGTTTGCTCCAATAGTTTATATCATCATATCAGAAGTAGGTCTCTTTCTAAATTTTTTTTTAAAATAACCATTTGGGGATTGGCATCCTTTGGAAGGCTGTCTTACAGATGACTAGGGTGCTCCCAGCCATCATGTCAGCATTATGGGCTGGAGGGATGATAGAGAATAATATGTGTTTTCTAGCTGCAGCAGCCGCCATTTAAAGAGTGTTACTATCGTCTCTCCCAACAGTTCCCTCTGGCGAAAGTTGAATTGTGGGTTAGCAATGATGCGTGATTAATAAGCTGGGCGCATTGCTAGTCACAAAGGCGTTAGTTACGTGATGACAAGGAGGAAAAGCAGGCACAACTGTGACATAAGAATAATATAGAGAATGGAAACCAGAATACCATCAGGTTTAGTGACACATCCCCGTGATCCCATCACTTGTTGGCAGAATAAGTAAAGCCTCCAGTCTGAGGACAGTTTTGGCTATATAGTGAGACTCTGCCTCAAAGAAAACAAATGTAAGAGTAATATAAGTTAACTGCCTTGTACTACTCCTGATAGACCAGAGGCCACTATAAATGTTGGTTTGCTAATCACCATAAGTTTCACAATACATATAACTCAAGGAGTCAAAGGGATCCCGAAGAGAATCACCTAGCCCAAGTTGGAACATAGCCATGTCAAGGAAAACTCTGTAGAGACCCCGACTTCCAAGCCCAATCTAGAAAACAAATGACTGTTGATCAGGCTAGAGAGGAAAAGAATCTCAGATACACAGAACAACACTATTAGTGAAGTAAGAAACAGCTTGCTGTGAGAAGGGACAACATGCTTGTCTTCTGATAAAGTGTGGACTGGCAGGCACAGATGTGAGAGCCATGATCGAGGACTAAGGCATAGAAAGGAGGTGATTATCCTCCAATGTCCAAAAATGTGCTCTGGTTGTGGTGGAAGACAGTTTTCTATGTGTGAAGGTAGCAGTCTTGCTGTAGAAACAGGATAAATGTATACATACACTGTCCTGGTCTGAATGAAAATATCCCTCATAGGCTGACCTATTTGAATGCTTGGTCCCCAGTGGGTAGAACTGTTCGGGAAAGATGAAGAAGTGTGGCCTTCTCGAAGGGATTGTGTCACTGGGGTTTTGAGGTTTCAAAGGCCCATGTCATTCCTAGTTAGCTCTCTCTCTCTCTCTCTCTCTCTCTCTCTCTCTCTCTCTCTCTCTCTCTCTCTCTCCCTCTGTGTGTGTGTATCCCTCTCCATCTCTCTCTGTCTCTGTCTCTCTCTTTCTGCTGGATTGTAGATCAGATGTGAGCTCTCAGTTACTGCTCTAGAGCCAGCCTGCTGGCTTGTTGCTATACTCCCTGTGTGACAGTCATGGACCCTAACCTTCTGGAACCATAAGCCTAAAATTAAATGATTTCTTTTATAAGTTGCCTTGGTCATGATGTTTTGTCAGGCAATAGAAAATAACACACACATACACACACAGAGAGAGAGAGAGACAGAGAGACAGAGAGAGAGAAGACAGACAGACACGAAGACAAAGAGAGAAAGGGAGCAGAGGTGGAGACATGAGCCACATGTCACGATGGTTCTAAGAGATCCAGGCTCTTTGTCCTCCATAACTCTTCTCAAAGATAAAAGTTTTTGAGAGCATGGTTGACATATTTGGTCAGGTAGGAAATGGAGAGCTAATAGCCAGGGAAGGAGACAAGGGAGAGGGCAGCTTGTTTGGCCTTCTCCTGCCTCTCTTCTTTGTGATATGCCAACCCAAGTCTGGTCATAAACTCCCAGGTCTCTGGGTGTGTGGGAATGGGAGGAGGGTGCACACTTCTGTCTCACGTGCCGGGGATGAGGCTGTGTTCTTCTCCTTGCTGTGTGGATGGAACATCTCCAGATGGTCAGCCAGGAAGCTTCTTCCCTTAGCCTCTTTTCTTTTTGCTAAAAGAAACTTTTGGATCCAGTTCTGTTGATGCTTCTCTGGAGTCGTTTGCACTTTCAGTTCAGTTCAGCTTGCTTGCAGCATCCAATTCTGAGATTCTGTGCTGGGCTTAAAAGAACTCCCCCAGCCGGGCGGTGGTGGCGCATGCCTTTAATCCCAGCACTCGGGAGGCAGAGGTAGGCGGATCTCTGTGAGTTCGAGACCAGCCTGGTCTACAAGAGCTAGCTCCAGGACAGGCTCTAAAGCTGCAGAGAAACCCTGTCTCGAAAAACCAAAAAAAAAAAAAAAAAGAACTCCCCCACCCCCATTTGTGTGTTTAGGGGGTGTTGAATAATCCATAATAGAGCACATTGTGTTTATTTATTCTGTCCTCCTTTATTCTGCACAGAAACATCCATCTTCCAATCCATTTGTCTACTAAAGGGTATTGAAGATGCTTCTGAGACTAAGTGCCCATAGCCAGTGGCAGGTGTCCTCTGGAGTAACCAGGACAACCTGCTTCCCACCATTTTCACTAAACCTTGACCTTCGTGTACACTGGAAAAGCCACCAGTACAGTTCTGCCCTTATAGAGGCCGTGCCCTTTGCTCAGACTCAGATCCTCAAGGTCAGGTGCTCAGCTTTGAGTAAGACTGTTAAAATTCTGTCTGCTTCCTTTAATTGGCTTTGACGGCTCCCTCTCTCATTTCACTGGTTCCTCTTCATGACTCAGAATGTGCTTTTAGTAAGTAAAGGCAAATCTCCTCCTCCTCCCCATTTTGCTTCACTTGCTTCCGCTGATCAAGACTTTCATTGCAAATGAATTATCCCAGCAATGCCCATCGTTGTCAGCATTTAATGGACTTGGCATCTGTTTAGCTTTCTCTGCACATTCCCTTCGTTCACAATTCCCTGGTATAAACTGGCCATACTGGCATACATAGTAATCTCTAATCTCAGGAGGTGAAGGCAAGGGTGGTGAGTTCAAGGCCAGTCTGGGCTGTGTAACAAGACGCTATCTTAGAAACAAAACAAAGCATGCCTCGTTTCCTAGATGTTCTTTCTGAAATCATTTGCCTTCGTTTGTTCTTCAGTGAAGCATGTGTTGTAAAGTGGGTGTGTCGCCTGACCCGACTCCATGCTCTTTAACCCCCAGTCTTCCTGGGTGAGAGCTAAACCAGCTTAGAATTCCGGGCAGACCTTCAGGATGCTGAAGATGCTACCCCCACTGCCTCTCACTTCAGGGCTCTGATGCAGAGGCTGCCTTACTCTTGTCTGACTGCCCCGCATTCCCGATGCTCTTTCTTGTCTGCTACACTTTCATCACGGTGCTTCTGCTTGCGAGTTTCTTTCTTCCATTCTGTCTTCTGAGATTTTCGAATCAAGTGATTCCCGTCTTTCTTTAGTTTTGAAACAGCTAGCCGTCGTCTCTTCGGAGAGTGCCTGCTCCTGAAACTCTCCCTGAGACAGTTCCCTTAGCGCTGACCCGACTTTCCACCCTTGCCCTGTGTTGTGTTGTTGGCTCTCTGGCATTTTCTGCTTCTCCATCCCTGTGCTGTCCTGTTAATGCTTTGGATCCAGCCTCCCACTCTCCAATCTCCATTCCACTCTTTCCTTCAGTTTCTTTAGGCTTCCATTTCAGTAATTTGTTTCTTTCTGAAGAGGTTTTGTTTATTTCCCAAATGGTCCTGTTTAAGTCACTGTTTCTGGATTGAGTTTTTAATTCTCTGCTTTCCTTCATTTAATGTTTTAAACTTAGAAATCTCATCTGTCCTTTTGATCAGTCCAGAGTCTGAAGTCCTTCTGGGGACTCCCTTAGCACCTGCTTCTTGCTCTTTTCAGGGATCCTACACCTTAATTTTCTGTGAGTTCTATTTGCCCAGATCTAAGTCCCCCGGGAGCATACAGGACCTGCAGGATGGCTTGTGACTGCAGCAGAGAGAGTCTATTTCTTCCTTTGTAGGATGTCGCAGAGAGTGACCTGCTTGGGATCACCTGGTTTCCGAGATGAGCAGGTGGGTGAATTTGAGCCTCACAGAGAGTAAGGCTGTGGTTAGGCCTGTCTGTTAGCGGATCCCTTATTTTTATTTTTTCGTTTCTTTACTTGGATATGAGCCAAGATACTTGTGTTATCTTGTCTCCTTTTGCTGGTGGCTGACTTTTTTTTTCCTTTCTAGTTTATTCTTTTTCTGATGGTGCAGGCCTTCAAGAAACTGAGCTTTGGTGCTGGGGTGGGGTGATCATGTCCAAGGACTTGTTTTCTCTGTTGCCTCAGCCCTGGGTCTCGACTGTGCTGGTGTCGGCTAATGTCCAGAAGCTACTCTGCCACGGCCCTGTCTCTGTAGACTGAAGTCCTGTGCTGTCAGCCCTTCTGACATAGGCAGAGCCTTATTACACTTCCGTATTTAGAAAGATGTTTGACATAGTTATTCCAGTACCTTTTTACTCTTAAAGAACATCAGATCCACTAGACTGTCGGGGCAAAGGTCCTCAGAACGTTGATGTATGAGTAGGCGTTCCATGCGGCGTCACACTCTGGCCGTCCTATCCAGTGCCTTAATCGGTTTGTGTTTTGACACTTAGCTTATGTTAGTCTTTCCGAAGTTTCTAGCTTCGGTGTTTGGTTCCAGGACAAGTAGAACTCCTGCTACACAGCAGGCATCGCTGCCTCTCTCCCATGATAAAGGAAGCAGCCCACACCTTTCTCCAAGTGCTGGTGGATACACGTCCCAGCACAGATGTGAGAGTCATCAAGACCCTGCTCCGTCTCAATGCCATCTCTGTAAGACGTGGCCTCGGTCTCAAGTCTTTGCCTCCTTGCTGGGAAGCTTGTCCTGCCTCCTTCCCATGCTGGGACACAGGCAGAGGCCTATGGGAGGTTTGTTTTGTGACTGTCACTGCTTAAAACGAGGAGACCTATCCATTTTCTATTTGCTCTTGAGACCTTAGTATGGCTAAGCATACCAGACAGCACAATAATGGTGACTATCACAAGCTCTTGAGTTCATACCGTGCTGTGAATGATTTTCACTGGAACCTGTACTGCTGGGGACACTCAAATCAGCTCCAAGTGTCCTGGCCACTTGAAGCTGAGCTCCTGACTGGCAAATAAGGAGGACAGGCAGACCTTCATCATGGAATCAGTCAACAAACTCCTTGAGTACTTTCCAGTGCCAGGCATCTGTTCTTTACTGCTTTGGCCTCACATGAGAATGAGGTCTGGCTTTTGTCCCCAGAGAGCTGAGAAGAGCCTGCCACACATAAACCCCTGAGTGTCACCCATGGCCTACCCCAGTCTCTCCCTGTGTAAATGGCATAACTAAGGCCCAGAGAGGGAAAGGAACCAGCTCAGGGCTGCATAGAAAATACTTATCACAAAGACAGTGAGTCTGACACTGAAGGATAAGGAGGTGTTGCCTCGCCTGTGTCCCCTGTGCAGCGCACAACGCCTTGTCTGCGCTCTGTGCACTACCATACAGTTCGCGAGCTTCGGGCAAGGGGGCTGGAGATTGAAACACACAAAGACAGACAGACAGACAAACAGACAGAGACACGGACCTCTAGTCACTGGTAAGAAGCCCTTTATTGAATAGCACCACGTAGGCTTATATACCCAACAGTCAGGTGGGCCAACAGGTGAAAACCTTATCCTCTGATCCTCAAGGCCAAGGCAACAGGTGCCCGTGAAGCAGAGCTGGTAAACAACTTTGACACAGCTTTCAGTAACTCAAATCAGAAGGAAAGTGAAGATCTCTAGCAGGGAAGAGCAGCTGGAGGCCAGGACTCCAAATGGTCCCAACACCCTGGAAGCCATCTGCTGATCAAGGGATTTGTACCACCATGTAGATGTCTGGGGTCAGCAGTAGATTCTGCTCCTACAGAGATCTGTAGAAGCTCTCTCCAAGGCACTCTGTGCCTCTGGGGCAGGTTTAGCATGGGCTCCTCCCCAAACTCCCTCCCTCAGCACCCCTGCCCCAGTTCCTGGCCAAGGAAGACAGCTTGAACAAAGGCTTGACTGCAGTCTATGTGGGGGGGGGAATGGGGGGATGGATGGCTTCCCCCTCCCACCCCATCAGAGCCCACACCACATAGCCATGGTTATCAGGCTCCAGCTGGGACTGTCCGGGGTCTGCTGGGAGGGCTGGGGCTGGAGGCACAGCTCAGGACAGGCTGACACTGCTGTGAGCAGATAATTTCAATCTGTGTCTCCAGACAGAGGGAGAAATGTCAACACAGGCTGCTGCGCCAGCAGCCCTGGCTGGGGGAGGGTAGGTAGTGGGCATCCCGCTGCCCCTGGGCTTACAGAGCCCACTGGCCATATCCCTGTGTCCTATGAACTGGTTCCTCCCAAGTAGAAGAGGCTGCATCTGCTCCGACTGCTGGCGTCTCCCCAGGCCAGCCTTACCCATAGAGTACCTGAGCGGTGAACTTGTCTAGTGCATGGGGCATAAGTTATGGGGAGGGCCGTGTCTACTGGCAAAGCTTGGTCCCATTCCCCTCTGCTTCCTGAGCCCATATAGGGCCTCCTTCAGTGAGCGCCTTGATTTCTCCATTCCTCAGTTTCCTTCTCTGTAAAATGGGGATTGGTTTCAACCCAACTTTACAGTGCTATTTGAGTTTTATTGGGTCTACAAACCATTATTGCCACCTCCTAGGCTCTAAAGCAGTGGTTCTCAACCTGTGGGTCGAGACTCCATTGAGGGCTGGATGACCCTGTCGCAGGGGTTATATATCAGATATTTATGGTATGATTCATAACCGTAGCAAAATTACAGTTGAAGCGGCAACAAAAATAATTTTATGGCTGGGGGTCACCACAGCATGAGGAACTGTAGTAAAGGGTTACAGCACAGGGAAGTTGAGGACCACTGTGTTAGTGACTTACTACAGCCCTTGCCATTGACAATTGTCACATTGGCTACTCTTCCTGGTCCCAAACTTGGCTGTGTGTTCAAGACAATGCAGTGTCCCACCCCGTCCTGCTTCCCCAGGGCTTGGCACGCATTACATGTGTGTTGGCTGAAGGTGAGTCTAACCATCACCCTGCCTCTCAGGGCATTTTTAAGTTATGAAAGTTCACGACTAAGGATCAGAGAGTGGCCTTGTGTGTGCGGAGCACAGACTCGTGATTGCTGACACTCATTAGCATGCTTACAACGGCTAGACAGCATTAGATGGCTTGATCTTTAGCCCACTCCTCTGAGATTTGAAGAATTACTTCCCTACCAATTTTGAATGAGAAAATGGAGACAAGAGTGGTTAAGGTACCTCCCCCAAGGTCACCGGCTTGGAAGTATGCATAGAGCCAGGACTTAGATCCATATGAGATACATGTTGAGCCAATGCTGTTGGTCCCTGCTTGTCCATGCATGTGTGCATGTGTGTGTGTGTTTGTTTATGCATGGGTTTATGTGTATGTGTGTGTTTATGCATGTGTGTGTTTGTGTGTGTATGTGTTTATATGTGTGTGTGTGCGCACACCCATGCGCTGGTTGATGGGCAGATGGGCACATACCTGCTTATGGTTGGTGTATTCTGGGTAGCTCCTGTAGTACTGGGCAGGCTCTCACTCTGGTTAGACCCTAGGTCTGGAGGTGAGAAAAAAGAAACAGCTGTTGCTTTTAACAGTATTTCATGTGATCCAAAAAGCCATTTGCCTGGCTGAAAGTGAGGAGGAGTGGGGTGGCAGGCGGGCATCCAAGAGGTCATTATCTACACATGGTTATTTGCTAAATAGTTTTACAGCTTTCAGCTTATACATTTCCAGGGACTCTGCTGAGAGGTACAGGGTCTCCGCCATTTTGTTTTCCAAACTCCCGATTCTGTTTGCTCCCTTGACAAGCAACAATGGACAAAACTATTGCTAGAAAATTGGTGAGAGCCTTTGGTGAGGGGCAAAGCACCTGTGTGACATTTATGTCACACCTAGGCTCCTCCAATCCCTGTTGCTGGACTCTGACATTCAGCGTGGGGATCTGACTTCCTTATGCAGTAGGGAAAAAGTTTTCTCGACATGGATTGTCAACGAGGCCTTCCCTGGAAGAACGGTCAGGCGAGGGAATGAGACTAGACAGGATGCTCAGCATGGCTCGAAACCCTCTGGAAGACTGTGTACGGGCAGCTCCCAATACAACCTGGGATGAAGCATGGTGGGGTGCGGTGGGGTGGGAAAACTTGGAGGAGGTGGCATTTGGGGTGAAATCTGACAGATGAACTTAAGACAGCTAAAGAAATAAAACGGGGGCTACTTTAGTAGCATAACTGTCTGGGAGGAAGAGAGGTCTTAAGAAATATTCAGTAGTCAGGTCAGGATGGGGAGCCATGTCTTTGTGCCCCCACACACATTTGAACATTGAGGGGGTGGTGGTGGTGACTGGAAGGCTGCACTGAAAATCTCTATTTTCATGTTTTCTATGAAGTCGAATTCGTCAGCAACATTTAGTCATTCACATTCTAATGTGAACAAGTTGTTGGTTTTTTGGTTTGTTTTTTTTTCTTGAAAAGCTTTAGAATTTTGCATGGAGATGAACGCCAAACGAAGAAGCAGGTCCCCTGCTCCAAGTCTGACATGCTCTCTCGCCTGTCACATTCCATGCAACTCCCAAGTCCCCTGGAACCTGTTGACACATTCAGGTTATAGCCCCTCCGAGACCAAGCAATCTTGTTTGTCCTGCCCTGCAGGAAGCTGAGAAACCCGATATCTGCTCCATGCCTCACCTCTTGAAAGCCCTCAGGGAGGAAGAGGCCCTTCTGGCCTTCTGGTACAGGAGCATGGCTTGGCTCAGATGCCAGACTCCAGGACCTGGCTCTCAGGGAGTAAGGGCACTGCTGGGTGACCTCCCAGCTGGACCACCTGCTCAGCACCAGCCCACGGTTCCTGTGGTCAGCCTTGCCTTGTTCCCAGACAAGATACCCTCTTTTTGATAGGTTAAAAACTATAGGCAACATGGCTCACATCCCCCAAGTTCTGAGAGAGGAATACTCTAGAAAGAAGCAGTCTCAGCTATGCGTGTTCTGGTTGGAGTCCTGAAGAAGGTGTTGGAGCCCCTGGAACTGGAGTTACAGGTGGCTGTGAGGGACCATATGGGTGCTGAGAATCAAACTTGGATCCTCTCCAAGAGCAGCCAGTGGTCTTAAGCACTGAGCCATCTCTCCAGCGCTCTTTTCTTTTGAGATAAGATTTTATTTAGCTGGCCTTGAATTTGCTGGGTAGCTCAGGATGACTCGGAATTTCTGATCCTCCTGACAGTACCTCAGAAGTGCTATGATGATTGCCATGTACCAGACAATTTAGTTATTGTTTGTTTGGGTTTTGTTGGCTTGTCTTTGTTTTTTTTTTAATTATTTATTTTTATTTCATTTGCATTGGTATGTGTGTATGAGGGTGTCAGACCTTAGAGACAGTTGTGAGCGCCACGTGGGTACTGGAATTTGAACCCAAGTCCTTTGGAAGAGCGGTCAGTGCTCTTAACCACTGAACCATCTCTCTAGTGTGTTTGTTTAATGAAGTTCTAGAGTCAAGCCCAGGGCTTTGCATGTGCTAGGCAAGCACTCTACAAACTGAACTACGCCACTTGCCCGTCTCTCACGTTGCTGTACTTGGTAAATATGGTCTCAGCCATCTGCTTCCTGGATAACTGGAAAAGTCCTCATTATACGTGTTGCCCCAGATTAACTATGAGCAGTGGCCTCTTTTAGTGTCCCACAATTGTCCTTGTTTGTACTGTAACTGATAATTACATGACTACCCTGGTCTGGCTGGGCTTCATCCATCCGTGCTGGCTTGCCTAACTGTGATGGTATGTGGGAGAATATCCTTTCTCCTCTGGCCAAGCCTATTAATATGGACAACAGGAATCCAGCACCAGTGTAAGTGGGGCCAGTTTAAGACCATCCAGTAATGGCCACACAGGACTTGAGAGCTTGATCAACAAAAATCCCAACTCTGGGGTTTGGGGAGCAAATATATTCCAGAACCCAATCCAGCTGGTGGCATGGAGGCCTGTGCCTGCAGCTGAGAGCCAGCGCCACTGTGCCGGAACCAAGAGAGTATAGCTCAAAGAAATATGCTTAACAGTTCTGTACTTTCCTGATAATAGTAGCAATAGTAATTATGTAATTACAACTGTCTTTAATTACCCACCTAATTGCCAGGGTACAGATATATCGGCAAAATATTTATGTATAAAACACATACATCTCATAGTGTCCACACACAAATATCTATCTACACATGCAAACGTATATACACACATGCACACTCCTCAAATTAGTCCCCAATTTCTGGGTGAGGTGAGAAAGATATAAAGGGACATTCATGCCGCCTAATTAGTAAATGGCTCATTTATGTGTGACCTTGGGTTCTATGCGCCCTTGTTTTCACTCCTTCTTCCCCCATCCTGTCAGAGTCCGGTATGCCACTCAGGTGACCCTGCCGGTCCAGGCTGGGATTGGACGATTGAGAGGGAGGGGAGGGCGGGCTTGCTGGGGACCTTTCTGTCTCAGTTTGTCCCCTGCCCTCCCTGGGCTAGGCCTGCTGGGGAAAGGCCAAGCTCCAGGCCACATGAGGAGCCGCTAAGCTGTCTTTCATCCGCTCCTGGGGTGATTTGTTCAGCGTGCAGTGCAAATTTCCCTGTCTGAAGACATGGAATCTGGTCCAGCTTTGCCTGGATCAATGTCCAACCCCTTTCAAGTTCTGGAGAAAGTTACTTCTCTCCAAAGTTCAGACCTGCCAGACTCAATAACTCCACAAAAATGCTTGGATGAAAATTGCTCCAAGCAATCCCAGCGGAAAGCCAGCACCTCACCCCTCGTTTAAAGTTATGATCCTTATCATAATTAATTCAATAAAGAAGTAATGTGCTTCAACCTAGGCAGAGAGAATAATTTTCTATCCTGACTGGTATAAACTTTCAACTAGGGACATTTAAACTCTGGGTCTGAGCTCTCGAAGCAAGTAATAAATTGCAGACCCCGGCCGGGCTGCAGAACCCTAGCTTGCACTGTAGTAAACAGGCCACTCCTGAAGAGAGGAAGGTTTAGATTCGGGTGGGCAGCTCCAATAAATAGCCGGGCGATGTTTACAAACCCTGCAGTCCCGGCTGGCCTCCACTTTGAGACGGGCAGTAGCATTTGCTTGTTGAAAGCACCCGAGCGTTTGATCTTCGAGCTCAGAGGACCCACCTTGAGTAGTTCTTTTAAAAATCCGTTTCCTTCTGTAATTGAAAGGTAGGATTAGCCTGGCTTCCAAACAGACTCACACATCCTCAGGGGACTCGGGCTGTGAGATCATGTGAGTCCCTCTCCAAGCTGCTTTCCTACTCTTCCTCAGAGGTCATAGAGATTAAAGTTCATTCTGGATTTGTTTCTCACACCTCAGGAGTGATGTGTCTCCCGCGTTATCCTGGAAGACTATGAGGGTTTGCAGAAACTATAACTTCGGCAAGCGAAGTCTCTGGAAACAAGTTAAAACAGAAAAGTCAGTTTCCATCAAAACAACATTCAGATCGCATATTATGGGAAGAGATGAATTCAACATCCATTGTGTTCTGAAAACGGCTGTAGGGGTCAAGGAGGTAGAGTTCCTCAGAGCCATTCAATTTGGGAACATCGGGGCCGCTGTCAGACGTGCATTTTTTCCGTTCCCGGCTTAAGGTTTTGAGACCTTCTTTGTGAGCCGACGGTGAGCATGCATTCCAGACCTCAAGAGAGATTCACTCTTCATTCCACAGGGGTGAAGACAGTCACATTACCATCCCGTGGACTGGAGGTCACGCAGAGAAGCACAGGGATAGGACTTTCTGCTTGCCTTTCCAACCCTGCCAGGCTTGTGCCACACCCAAGACAAAGAGCCAGCTCTGCAGAATTGATTAAGAATATCTTTGGATGTTATCCATCCAAACACATAAACTATACACACAAGGCCACCTCGGGCCCTCTCTGTAATGTGAAAATTACGCTGCCCAGGGAGGCGGGGAAGAGGAGTCCTCTGAAGGCTAGATGGCAGAGAGAACCGGGAGACTGGGTGGGACTGCCGATGGATAAAGCAGGCCTAGTGCCACCCTGCATGTCCCTTGGAGCATCGATAAATAATGTGACTGTGTGCACCAGCAACAATGGGTGTTGCAGATGTCACCTCTTCCAGCAGATTTGTGAGAGAAACTGGGGTTTTTCCCTGTTTGTCTTACCTGCAATTTTATCGGTCACCCACTTGAGGATACTTTAGTTTGGGGCAAGATCAAATAATGTGCAGGGATGGATGGTGCTTCATCCAGGCCTTTGCTTTTTAGTTGTTTTTTTCTTTTCTTTTTTTAAATGAGAAAAACACCCACTTTATGATTTATTATGCTAGAGACCCAGTTCATTAGAAAAATGAGAAAACTCTTAACGAACAATTAACAGTCCAGGCTACCGGCAGCTAGGATCAACTCCCAAGAGCCCTGCTCCAGCTGCCTCTGACTATTTTTCTGGTTCCATCTATGTGGGGTAAAGAGGCTGGGGAAGCAGTTTCCCTAGGTCTCCTCACTGGCCCAGGTGTCAGCGGTGTCTGTTAGGTAGGCTTCCCTGACATTGTCCCCAGAGGGAGAAGTGACCTCTCTGAGGCTTTCTGGGGCTTAGGCCAACAGTGCTCAGTGATCTCAAATAAACGCAATCACACAGTGAACCAGCATGACACAGGAAACCCCGAGACAAGAGAACATGTCAGAGCGGCAGCCCAGAGCTGGAAAGCCGGGCGCTGTCTATTCCATGACACAAGCATTTGAGCCAGCACGTTTGACCAACGCTCTCAACCCCTGCTCGTGCCCCCTTCCACCCCCAATCCCTCTTGGATTGATTAAATTGGCTCAAGATGACACCAATAATTGGCTCAAGATGGGGCTTCGACAGGCCCAATGATCCATATCTTCACATTCCCTAAAATCAGTCCTTTCAGCTCTGTGTTGGATTTAGGATGGTTTACATTGGCTCCGTCACAAACATTTTAATAAAGTCCCAGAGAAACCGCAAACGGGTGACATCATTGGATGGTGTTAAAAAAAAAAAAAAAAAGAGAGTCCCATTTTGTAAGAACGAGGCTGGACCTCCTGAGTATGGTCTGGGTCTGCCCTCCTAGTTTGGCCATTCTATAATCCTCTGCTGTAATTAGGACCATAATAGTTAAAACGAGGTGATTTGGGGGTGGGGGGAGGGTGACTGACAAAAGACATTAGGTAATAAGTCAAAAACAAATATGAATATTTTGACATAAAGTAGCCGAGAGGACGAGTGGCTGTAGGTTGGGTGTGCAGACCCCAAGCCGAGGGGCTGACATATTGCAGCACTAATGTAGGGCCACTCACATATCCCTGTCCCAGGACAGAGACAGGACAGCAGGGTACAGGAGCTGAGGACCTAGCACTTGGGAGGGAATTCGGTCTCAATCCTGGGGTCCCCACTAACAGAGTTTCTAACTGAGAGATGGGCTGTGGGGAGTCTTCCTATTTTCTCTATTCAGTCTTGTTGGGTTTTCTCCCCTGAATTTTCTCTAAGAGTTGACATTAGATTTTTTTTCTCTTCTTTTCAAACATTTTGATTGTGCCCAACGATTATAACTATATATCGGACAGACAGTGTCTGAAACGAGATGTGCCTCTGAGAGCAGTGGTGGTTCTGTCCACATGGGATCGGAAGAGCTCCTGTCTTTTCTAAGTTATTTTTGTAATGGATTAAAAACTTTCACAGGAAACACTTGAATTTTATGAAATTAACTCAATTCATCCAGACATAGAGTAACGTATGTTCGTGTGGGTTGTGCCTCCCATTGCAAGAAGTATAAGCGATTGTCTTAATTACAGTGTCCTGTTGTACTTTGGAAACACATTCTACTTATGTGCTATGCACTTACAAGAGGGAAGAGATTTCGAAATGGCCGAGACCAGCTTCCCAGTTGAGGAAGGGAGTAATGTTGTCTCTGTGGGGCTGAGGTGAGCTAGTGTGTGTGGGATCCCCATCTCTGTTACTACTTCCCCAGAAAGGACCAATGCATTTGATATGTATCTTGTCAGATTTCTGGCGGAAGTAGTGCGGTGGCTTTTTCTCAGAATACTGACTCATGCAGGCCATCACGACTGATCCACTCTTCTGTGACTCACGGTCCCTGGTTCCTGAGTCCGTGTTGATCACATTTTCTGAGGACAGACTGTAGGATGAGTTCGTTTAGCTTCCTCTGTAAATATATGTGTTCATGGTTTACACTAAAAGGCAAACCTGAGGACCTCACAGTTCACTTGAAACAGAAAAATGAGGCAGAATATATTGGACGTGTATGACTGTATTCTAGAATGTGCTGTTAAAGGCTGCGTCAAGCTGGGACTGCGCACAGAGCTGAGCGTCACTTTGCTGGTGGAGATCAGTCACGGAGAAACACCCACTGGCTTTACTGAATATACCTCTCATGAGAATTTGATCTTGCTATTGCACTGAACGAATGAATTAGCAAATTCGTACAGTGTAAATCCGTGCTTTAACTCCCGTTTGACCCAGAATAATGCTGGAGTTAAGTCTCCCCTTCTTCCATTGAGCCTTTATTTTATTCCAGAGAGGAGAAAGGACTTTGGGGTGAGACATACGGGAGATCCAAGTCCCCCATTACTCCCCGAGCCATGTAACCACAAGTGGGCTTCTTCACGATCCCACGGTGTAAAGTCCTTGCCCAGACAGTCTGACAAAGGAAGGTGATATTTCCGGGCTCCAGGTGGGGAAGCTAGGGGAGAGGGGTTTCCGGTGTGGCTGACTCACTTTAGGTGTCTCAATCTTCACAGAAATTCAGTTTCTCCACTTAACAGCACGCGGCTTGGCTAAAGCACAGCTTCAAGAGCCCGACTGCCCAGCCTCAAATCTTGCCCTTGCCCTTGTCCTGGGCCAGTTCGGGGTCTTACAAGTTATGACCCACATTTTCTGTAAAATTGAGTCCTTGTGGGGGTTGTTTGGAAACCTCGAGGCCGGTCTTCAAGCGCGATAAGAAGCTTTTGTACGTCCGCCTTTGTCATTGTTCTGACTGTGACCTTCCCTCTGGATCATTCTGCTCGCCCCCACCTTTAAGAAATTTGTATTTCTGTTTCTCGGGCCTCACATCTTCAGGGAAGGAGCAATTTTTATTTGGTTCCTCAACATTAAGGTAACTGCAAACATATTGCCGTAAGAAAAGAAAAGGTAACTCTCCAGCTTTAGTCTGCAATGACTTAAAGGGGCAGACCCAGGGTAAAAAAAAAAAAAAAAATCCAGGATCCAGCAGTGTCTTGATTCTGTACAAATGTTCGCTTCCTTCAAAGAGGCAAGAAGGCGAGCCCTGCCAGATCTGATTGCGCAGACCCCGAGGATCTGATCGCCCGTCACTAAGGCTACTAATCAAATTTCCATCCAATATGCTCACGCAAGATTTCCTGATCAAACACTTAGGCCTGCCCCTCCGCACCCCTGTTAGCTAACATGTTTTATATGCAGAGGGGTCATCAAAAGTGTAATTGCCTTAAGAAACTTAATCCCACATTCTTGTCCACCCGAAGATAGCTAATGGACTGGCTAGCTGATATTTTTTGCAGCATCGAGAGTACACCAGAATTAGGATCTTGATCTCTTTTTTCACAGCAGGCCTGGAAACCCAGGTACACTGATGTCTCTCCCAGACCAGGCCAAAGATGAGCTTGCTTTATAATGAACTGGCTTTCCTGCTGTAACAATGTCGTTTCCACGTAACGCTAGCATCCTGGAATAGGCAGGGAAGATGCAAGCCCAGTGGTTTTCCTTGTCAGTGTGACATTATTTTGGCCTCCAAGTCCAACCCTTACATGGGAATGCTTTTGGGAACACTGCACCCAGATTATATTCGTCTTCATTCATTTGGCTAGCGCTCGGGCATGCTTCCCAAGGAGGTTTGCAAGATGCACAATGAGCAAGGGTGGCGCAGCAGAAAGTGAAAGTAGAGCATCAGTAAGCGGTTGTGTGCTTATTGATTTTAATGTTAGTAATTGTGCTCAATGAAGCTAATTAAAATCATTACATGCTTGATACTGGCTGATTATATGGATATATTCTAAACACATGCCTAACGTTTCAGTATTTTGCCATGCCTTATGGCTTTTATGGAAAAAATTGGGGGCATTATTGATCTCTTTTTAAGCTCTTTATAAAGACATTTCTCATATTTGAAGCACATATTATCTTTCTTTGAATAATTATTTTAAGTATGTTTCAGGGTATCTCTTCCATGCGTCTCCTATTTTAAAACTTCAGGTTGAAACCAGTCCTGGAAAGAGTTGTTTCTTTAAATCCATTTGCACACATGCATGCGTCTGCCTGCACATGCATGGACACACACACACACACACACACACACACACACACCTGTGCAGATACAATGCCTCATTGAGACTTGTGGTTTGACTGAAAAGTGGCCCCAGTCAGGTTAGGATAAGTAGGTCAGGAAATTTAACCCGACTCTCCCAACCCCAGCCGTCATCCGCAAGGTCTAGCAAGGCCAGCTTTGTCAGGACTCGAGGATCTTTGGTGTCTGAGTGGCAAAACCGATTTGAGGTCCTGTCTGTTCTAACATTTGCCCCAGACTTCTCCGACAGCACTAACTCTCTCCTTGCCTCCGAGGGCAGTGCCTCCCTGTGTGATTACCCCTGACTCCACTCCAAGGAGAGGTCAGGGGTCATTTGCATGGACTTGTACGACTGTTTTAGGCTGACGAAGAAAATATGTTCCTTGTGTTTGTAAAAGGTAACTACAACCTGCTACGAGGGCCAGTTTAGAACCGTTCAGAATAAGAATGAGGTGAATGAATGAGTTAAGTTCCTCCCTTAGAAGGGAGGCCAGGCATACCAGCAAGATGGGGTTCACCTTCCTTCCCAGAATATTAAGCAGCCCACCAGTGTCACAAGGTTCCTTGGAGATGTCCCTTACACCTAGGAGAAAATCTGATCGTGCTGACCTCAAAAGTCTGTAGTTTTCCACCCTGCCCCCAAGAAAATGGTGTGCAAAGTCAGCCCTGGTCTAGAACATGCCTACACATCTCTGTGTGGGATGTAGTGTTGCCTGGGCCTTCGAAGACTGTGTGGCAGAGGAGGGAGACATTGGGGAGAAGGGGCCATTTAGAAGAAGGCTTCCCAAATTCCCAACAGCATTTTCCTCCAAAGCTACCCTAACCACAGCCCAAACAAGTAAATCAATAGTGTAGTAAATAAATCAGGCCTCATTACATTCTGTATGAAATCTTGTTGGACCATTGTAGGTAGGAAAAAAAATGTCCCCACCATCTTCACAGACCTCACTTTCCTTTGTCCGTGCTGAGGGCCTCTGGTGGCCATTCCAACCATCTCATTCATTCAGCACGGTCACTGTGTATTTTGACAGACCCTGGTGTAGGAACTGGATACGGAGTGACCACACAGGGTCCCCAATTCTGGAGGCTTCCAAGGGAGGTCCCTTTCTCAGTCCTGTCCTTCAGTTGGAAGAGGAGTCACAGTGCCTCAGAGAGCTGTGAGGAGAGAGTTCTTAGCTTGTTTCGTGGGAGGCGGGATGCTCTTTATTTTCTTACATAACAGGCTTTTTGAACCAAGTTCAGGCTGCAAAGGACAGAGCAAGGCACAGACCTCATCTAATCCCTTTGGTCTGCTCATGGAAATTGGATCGTTGCTTGATTGTACCGAGTGAACCATGTGTGATTTGAGGAATTAGCCCACTATTCTGTTAGTCAGAAAAAAAAATGTGGCTTAACAACTGGATATAAAATGTATTTTATATGTTAGGAGCCAGCATTTCAGAGAAGACTCATGCTTGGGGAGCCCATAACAGGTCTTGGAGGCCAGTCTCTGCATTTGGTAGACAAAGATCCCGAAATAAGGGGCTTGCCCAAGGATGGATTTAGTCCTCAGGCAGCAAGAGAGCTGCATTGTTAGGGGCATTTTCCAAGGAGTTTACTACCATAAATAGAACAGGTCTCAGTTACTCCGGGCAGCCACAGAATTTGACAGGACTCAGGAAGCAGTTCCGACTTCGAGTTTCACATATTTTCAACTTTGTTTTTACCCAAACGCATCTGCAGTTCAGAGACACCCCATGTCTCCTGGGAGTAACAGCTCCAAAGGACAATGGAGATAGTTTCTATTTTTGTAATGATGTCTGATCTTTTACCTTGGGGAGATTTGTAGTTAAACCAACTCAGTTTGCCAACTTCCCTTGAAAGAAAGAAAGAAAGAAAGAAAGAAAGAAAGAAAGAAAGAAAGAAAGAAAGAGAGAGAGAGAGAGAGGAGAGAGAGAGAGAGAGAGAGAGAGAGAGAGAGAGAGAGAGAGAGAGAGAGAGAGAGAATAAGACATTGGGGTTCCCATGGGCAATCTGAGCATAAATGAAAGATTTCAAATGAAAACAGTGAGGGATGTGTGAAGCCCCTGCACCATGGTCCCAAATCTTCTTTAAATTAACTCCGTGTTAAAGGCTGCATGCACAGACCTTTCCTTTTGTCCGATAAAGGAAAAATTGGAACAGTATCACTCCACTTAGGATCCAGCAATCATTTGGTTTCATTCCAAGGAGAGATTGCTTTTGAACCTCAGTCTGTAATTGCACATGTATGACTTTAATCGTTTTCTCCTGTAACTTTATTGCCATTTAAAATCTTCTCGACTTACTGACCATCTCTTAAATTAGGGTCTTGTCTGTGATAAGGCAGTCCATTCCTTCGGAA
The DNA here is from genome assembly GCF_903992535.2 of Arvicola amphibius. Taxonomy (NCBI): domain Eukaryota; kingdom Metazoa; phylum Chordata; class Mammalia; order Rodentia; family Cricetidae; genus Arvicola; species Arvicola amphibius. The sequence continues at coordinate 164,979,962 of NC_052049.1, read as the reverse complement.
GACAAATATCGGAGCCAAACGTTTGGGTTGCTGTTTTGCTCGCAGAAAACAATGGGTCTCTAAAGGCCACAGGAGAGCAAGGTGAGTTCGGCTTGCTGTCCCATGCCTCCAGGGGCTGTTCCTTATCAAAGCGTGGGATTCCTTATCAAAAGCACGTGACCATGGAGAACCACTTAAAGACCCGAGCCGCCTTTGTCCACTTTCCTCTGTTCCTCTTTGCTTCTGAGATTCTTCACTAGGAAGAGCCAGAGTGTGTCCCAGTAGAAAGTCATCCCTGCGCGGTTTTTCCTGGGAGCCTCCTGCCAACTATATCATCCAACACTAACTTGAGCGTGAAGCCTCCTTGCTGCAGACTTCCTGGGAACCAAGGCCGTCTAGGCTGCAGCCATGTCCTTTGTTCCTTCCTCCCCTACAAACGGTGACCACTTTCTCAGCTCCAGGCCCACAGTGGTCCCAGGCACGGGCTCTCCTGAGTTGTCGACAAATGCAAATCCTGAGCAGGGCTTCACAGAAATGGATCAGGACCTTTCTGGAGTAACAGAGCCCTGCTCTTGCTGTCATATCTGCCTCAGTCATACAATGCAGAGTGTGGTTTGGACTCAGTGCTGCGTGAATGCGATAGGATGTTTCGAATACTGATGATATTCAGGACTGAACCAAAATTGTTGGCTAATGACTGGTTCTTTAAAAAAAAAAATCAAATGTTTCTCCCGATCAAGGAGATGCAGCAGAGAGGTGGGATGTGGATGTGGTTCAATCCATCCCATAGGTATCTTCCTGTCAAGGTAAATCTGTTCCTCCTCACCCCTCCTCCTTCCCCTTTTCTCCTCTTGTGCCTCCCCTCCTTTCCTCTTCCCTTCTGTCTATTCTCTCTCTTTCTCTCCCTCTCTCCTTACCCCTTAAAACATGATGGGAGGAATCAATTTAAATGTTTTAGAAATTAATTTAATAAATTGAAATGTCCTTATTATAGTCAAGGCATCCCAGATTAGGCTCAAAAAGGCAGCAAGCTATCCAAAGAATGAGAAAACCTTACCTCCTTCCATAGCCTGCCCAGCAGGACAAAAGTCTCAAGGCCAATAAGCATGCTAAAGTTTGTACAAGTCAAACTACAGATGATATTTCATTTTTACCTGTCAGATGAACCAATATTTTAGAGTGTTGATAATGTGGAGTGGCACTGAGGACAAGGACAAGGAGAGAGGGGTCCATGTATGTGGTGCTGGAAGAGGTATATAGACATCTACATCAGCCAGCCACCGTGGTTGGCAGTTCAGAGTTTCCATTTTCTAGTATAGACGCTCCTGGGTGTCATCAGAAGATGGTACATCCAGTCAGATGAGACAGCTGATATCCCTTAGGCATATAAAAGGATGAAATTGGAGACTATATAAATGACTATTAAATAAATACATAGTATGTCCCTGGGGACTCAGCCTCTTGATGCAGAGTTCGCTTAGCCGCCCCCACTCCACCTTCTCAGCCTTCCCTTCTAGCCCTTCTTCATTCCTTTGTGTCAGTGGACAGTGCCCAGAAGCGCCTTCTACTGGGTACAACCTATGGCCACACCCAGTGACACAGATCAGTGCCTTGCTTGGCCATCAAGAGGCTTCTTCTTGAGGGGAACTAACACAGAGACCCAAAATTGGACAGTATGCAGAAACTGAGAGATACTGAAGCACTTCATCCCGAATGGTATGTCTTCACCAAACCCTTTCCCTCAGGGCTCATGGAGCCATGGAGAAGAGGAGGCAGAAAGGCTGTAGGAGTAAGAGGCAATGGATGACTCTGAGGAAGCTGTGTCCTCCAGACACAACAGGACTGGTACACGTGCGAACTCACAGAGACTGTAGCAGCACACAAAGAGCGTACACAGATGTAAGTCACATGGATCCCAGTGCTGAGAGGGGAGATGGACACAAGTCCCCACCCCTAATCAAGAAGCTATCTGTAATTGATACCTGCTTGAAAAAGGAAAATTGTCTTTGCAGTGGGGTCTCACTAGGCATATTAAACACACTTCAGGGTGTGCCCCATGGCTGGAGCAGATGGCCAACACAAAACAAACCTAGTGATGTTTTTGTAAACTTTTTGCCTCTTACGGCTTTTGGGCTTTTGTTGTTGTTTTTGTTCTTGCCATTTTTCCCCCTTGTATAGTATGGTTTCCAATTTTATGGGGTTTTTTTTTTGTGTGTGTGTTTCTTGTTTTCTTTTTCTGTTTCTATTTTATTTGTTTTTTGTAAAGAGAGGAAAAAAAGGACATGGAGCTGGGAGGGTAGGAAGGTGAGGAGGATCTGGGAAGAGTTGAGAGAGAGGAAAAGCTTGATTAGAATATATTGCATGAAAACAAATATTTTCCATAAAAAATACGTATCTGCACCTAAGGAACTAACCAGACACAGATCAAAAATATCCAGAAAAATGTCCTGTATTCTGCAGGTATGGACTTTATTCTTGTCATTATTTCTTATGCAATATACTGTGCTGGGGGAGGAAGATTTGGGCAGAGAAAAGAATCTAGGGAGGGCTGGGCAAAGTGCAGAAGACCGAAGGGTACCAGAGGGACTTCATTTTCAATTCTCATCTATGATGTTTTCCCATGGCCATCCCAATGTCTCTTTCCCCTACTTTTTGACGTGTGATGGTTTACCTGGCTCCGTTTTTACTATTTGTTATATTTGTTTAGAATATATTTTATTTATTCTTTGACAATGTCATACATATATACAATGCATCCATACACCTCTCTCCCACTTCATATCCCTCCACTGAGTGTGATTCATGCGTCTGCTGTAATACTGGCTGATTTTGCTGGCTTGGTCTGGTTGCAGTGAGTCCATGAGAACAATGGCTGTGTGGTGTCTAGAACGGCGCTCCTCCTCATCCTCTAGCTCTGACATTCTTTCATCTCTCTCTTCTGGGATGTTCCCTTAGCCTTGTGTGATGCTGATGCATTGTCCCATTTACAGCTGAGCACTCGTCACTGTGACCAGCTGTGACCAGCTGTGACCAGCTGCATTGACTGTTACCCACTGCAGAAAGAAATTCTTCTAGCTAAGGCTAAGAGCAGCACCAATCTGTGGGTGTAAACACAAATATTTAGAAGGTAGTTTGACAACATGTCCATTTAGCAAAAATAACAATAATAACGTTCTTCCTAGGGCTCATGGCCTAGGAACTTAATGAGTCAAGGTTATTAGCCCAGGTCTTTAGTAATACAATGAATTCACTCCCATGAAGCAGGTCTCAAATCCACTGAACGTGGTGGATGCCGCCCATAATATACATGCAACTATTGCAACAGAGGACACATCTTACCTGGCAAATCAGTATTGTAGCATGCAGACTCTGGCCCTGGATAGAACCACAGAATATTTTTCTCCCCCAATGTAGCTCCCTCCAGCACCGTGAAAGTAGCAAACAGGAAGGACGTTTTCAGATCAGTTCCTGTTTGATTTCTCTCTGTCCTTAAACTAAATTATGTTGGGTCTTTAGCAATAGGGTTTTACCATCTGTCCCTGGTGGGCAACAAAAAGCAATGGCAATAGTCTGTTGTTTGGGGGCCTTTGGAGCTGTCTGACCACTAACTCAGAGAAAGGTATCCAATACTTGGCACTGAGACTTTCAAGTCCTCTGGGTTGTTTATAAATGTTATTGTCAATATTTAAGGCCTTTGTGGTAGTTTGAATATAATTGGATCCCATAAGCAAATAGGGAATGGCACTATTAGGCAGTGTGGCTTTGTTGGAGGAAGTGTGTCACTGGGGGAAAGTTATGCTCAAGATATGCCCGGTGTTTCAGTTCAATTCCTGTTGCCTGCACAAGGCGTAGAACTCTCAGAGATCTCTCCAGCACATGTCTGCCTGCATGCCACCATCCTTCCATGATGATAATGGACTGAACCTCTGAACTGTATGTGAGCCACCCAATGAAATGTTTTCCTTTATAAGAGTTGCTGTGGTCATCATGTCTCTTCACAGCAATAGAAACCCTAAGACAGGCATTCTCTTATTCCTTTGTAAAATTAGCAACATATTTCTAGATTAATATTCCCTTTGATGAGAGTCCATCTTTAGGTAATTATGTAGAGAGATGTACATAGAAAAATTTTCTGAAGTATTGAATGTCTAAAAATTCTGTAATGTGATCTCTGAATTCTTTTTCTTCCTAGTCCTTTCCCTCCTTTTCTCTTCTTCCTTTTTATTTGTAGTGCTGAGGACGGAACACAAGGTCTTGTGCATGCTAGGCAAGTGTTCTAAGATGAAGCTACATCTTTACCCTCAATATATTTTAGCCTTAATAGATAACCTTTGATAAGTACTATTTCTCAATTGCTTTATTGCATTTAATAGTGTCCCTAAGAAATACCACATTAATATAATTTTGTGTTTCTCTATATTATCTCATTTTTTCCTTTTGAGAGCTCTAGAATTAAGAAAGAATTCTTCTAGCTGAGATCTAGATTAGGTCTTCTTCATTACTCACTGTCTCAATCGCTGATGCTCATTTCCAATCTACTTTGAATTTGGCTTGGGTCTCCAGAATCTTCTACTTAGGGATTTTGTGTTCTTTTCATCTTTTGGGTTTTTGTTTTGTTTTTTCCTTGAACTTCTCTGGTATAGAATTGAGTTCATCACTCTCCTAGATTCAACCCTTCTCGCCATTGATCTGTGCATAACTTCTTTCTTTTAATTTTCATCTTTTCTTTCACACCACTAATTTTTGCTAGCATCTCCCTCTCCTCAAGGAAAACCCTTTCTCATGACTTCTCGCTTTTATCCTTGCTGCATGGAGTGTTTTTTTTCCTGCATATTTCCCTTTCTTTTTTTCCTTTTCTAGGCCTTGCATGTACAGGGTTATTTGTCAAATCTCTTAATTCATGAATATTGCCGTTTTTGGCTTCCCTGGAATCATTTCTTGTCTTATTTATTCTATTTTGTGTCCTCTTCAACTTTTATTTCCCCACCCGTCCTTGGACCTTCCTGTATGCTCTTAAAGCTGTGTAGAGTTGCCCATCTGTGGAGCTGTCTTCAATTTGTACACACGGCATTTTGTTACAGATTTGTTTTGTATGCTTCTCATCATGCCCTGATTCTTGGAGGTCCATCCTTACTGCTCTGTGAGCATGCAGTAGTTAACCAAGAGACAACAGCCCACTGCTTATGAATCTCATTCCCCAGAAAGCATGCCTAGCTTGCTTCCATGTCTGCATCAAGCAGCAGGATGATGAGCATCCTCACACATGTCCCCTTGAGGGCCTATGAGAGATTTTCTTTGAAATGGATGCCCAGGAGTAGAAATCTCTGCATCACTGGGTTTGCAGTGTCTTAGTTATCTCCTGAAAGATTTACCAGGCAAACTGTGGATTGCAGATCACTCCTCTCACAGTGCGTGGAAGTCTTATATTCTAATGTTCTATCAATGTTGTCATTGTCCGGTTTCTTACTTTTTTCCAATCTAGAAAGAATGTGGGGATCTCTCTTGTTTTATTTATTTATAGTTCTGTAATCAGTAGATATCAGAGCTGCATCAGCTTTCCTGTCATGATTGCCTGTTCCTATCATTTCCTCTCAATTTTCTGGGTTGGGTTTCCAGGACTTTTTGTGGTTATTGTTGACTTTTTAAGGATACTTACAAAAATTTTATTCTTTTCATGTTAATGTATTGAATCATTTTTTCAATTTTTTTAACCTTTAAATTGGTCTATGTTGTTCGCCAGTGATGAAAATATTCTCAAATTTTATTTAATTAGATCCATCTTTTATTTGTTTATGATTTATTTGTTGCTGAAGATGTACAATTTTGGTATTTCATTTTAAAATGTTTGCCTCTCTGAGATTCAAAGATGTATTGCCTTTTATTAACTTTACAAATTTGCCTTCACTCGTGAGGCTTTGATTAACTTAGATCTCATCACTATGTATTTTACTAGGTCTTAAGGATCTTGGTTAAATTTTTTTTTCTCTGAGGTAAACCATCGCCTAAGAATCCACTTAAAATAGAGTCTTATCTACATATGTGTGATATTCTTTATTTGTATTAGATCCTCTTCTGTATAAGGCTGGTCTCTGAGCTCCGTCTTCAGTTATAATCTCCATTTTTCTGTCCTTATACTAGCAATCAACTCTCATTATGGCTTTGCGATAAGTCTTAGCTAGTTGGGAAACTTCAAATGAAGCTGACTATGGCCCCTCATTTTTTCTATACACTTCCATGTGTGTTTATTAGTTTTTACAGCTCTCATTTAGACTTTTAATTATGATTGTGGGGCATTTTGCACACTCCTGTCTAAGGGTAAGGGATATCCACACATGAAAATCATTGCTCCCTTTGCTGGGGTAGAGTTATCAGATATTTTTTGTTAAGATAATTCTTGAATAAAGATTTTATTATCATCCTGAAGGATTTGTTGCTTTGTTGCATTTTCTTATTCTTTATGGTTTTAGAGAATGGTGTGGATCTGTGTGGTTTAATATTACGTCTTAGTTCGGGCTGCTGGCATAAAGTGCCGTGGACTGAGTGGCTCACGAACGCATTCATTTCTACAGTTTGGGAGACTGAGGATATAGGTGTCAGTGTCAGGAGACCTGGGTCTCGTGGAAGGACAGTTTCCTGGTTTATGCGTGATGCTTTCTTGCCATGTCTCACATAGTAGAAGATGGGAGGGGTGTGTCAGGCCGCTAATCCCACTCACAAAGTCCCCACTTTCGAGATCTATTTGCCTGCACCCCACCTTCCAATAACCTCACTTTGGGACTTAGGAACAGCATATATGGATTTAGGGAGACACATTCAGACCATAGCATTATATATGACAATTCGCTAAGTCTTCTTTGGGTTTAGTATTTGTTTATTGGGCCATTGGCTTTTCTTGCCTGGGGCTTTTGGGAGACTAGATCTTTGAAATATTTAGACATCGTGTGTTTGTATGTGTGTTTTAGATTTGCGTAAATGATATGGTGCCGACTCATTCTGTTCCTGTCGTTTTTGTCACTCAACACAGTGTCTCTAAACACTCTCCATGTTTTCTGTCTCAACAGATGATTCCCTTTGCTATCTGCAAAGTACACTATACGCGTTGTTTATCCACTTCCTTAGTAATTAACTCCCAGGTTGCCTTCCGTCCCCACTGTAGCATGGCGATGGGTGTTGTGTATATGTTCCTTCTTGGAGTTGTGTGCATCGGTTTCTCCAAAGCAGCGACAGGAACAGAGACGATTGGTCATAGGATATGTGCATCCTGAATTTCACTAATTCCTTCCAGATTGTTCTCCAGAATTACTGTACCAGTCCACAAAACCACTGATGTTGAAATGTTTCTCCTCATGTGTACGCTATCACCATTTGTTATTCAGTTTTATAACTGTATACTTTAATGTCTGCAAAGTTGTATCTTGTTAGACTGATTTCCCCTAATTACAGTGGGGTAGAGTATTTCTTCATAAAACTGTTAGTCATCTGGGTTTCTCCTTTTTGATTTGACTCCTTCGATCCACAAGAGTCCCTTTAAAATTCTATTAATTATTGCAAATACCTTCTCCAAGTCCATCCCTTTTATCTTCTTTGTCCTGGATACTCCTTGATGTTTCGTGGAAACAATTCTCAGGAGCTCTCTTTGTTGTGTATTCTCGCTCTTCCTCTCCTTCTCTCTCTCCCTCCCATTCTTGCTCACTGTGTATCTCTCTCTATGTCTCTGTCTCCTCTCTCTCTCTCTCTCTCTCTCTCTCTCTCTCTCTCTCTCTCTCTTTCCGTGTGTGTGCACGCGTGCACACACATGCACACCATGTGATGTGAGTTCAGGCTCAAGCATGACAACCTTGGGTGTCAGTCCTTACCTAATACCCTGTTTTAGACAGGTCTCTTGTTGCTCTTTTCTACAGATGCCTTGCTAACTGGTGTACAAGCTTCCAGGGATGTCTCTGCTTCTTACTCCTCCACAGCTTCCCTGAGATGATAATTGCACACGCCTGTACCTGGCTGTACATGGATCCAGGGATCCAACACCTGCCCTGATGCTTGGGCAGCAGCCTCTTGACTGTCTGAGCCTCTTCCAGCCCTAGTCACTCCTGCTGTGAAGCTTTTGTTTGTTTTGTATTTGCTGTTACTTTGAATGGTGTCTTGTTTATTATATACTCAGAGGTTATGGCTACTATAGAAAATATTGATATTTGGAAATTGATCTTTTACTAACCTTTCTAAATCCTCTTATTGTTTCTATTTTAAAATCCAATTTAGTTGCATTTTCTGTACAGATAATACAATTATACACAGATGATAATACTGATTAGTCTCTTTCTCCCTTTATATCTTAGTCCATTCTTGTTGTGTTCGTTAGTCTGATGTTGCTATTTTTCAGTCAGTCTTAGTCAAAGCAGGGATGATGGACGCGCTGATTGGCTCTGGAGTTAAAGAAAATGTCTAATGATTTCCCACGGAGCAGGATGCTTGCTTCATGTTTTAATCTACAGCAATATCAAGATGAAGAAGGCATATCACTTCGTAGTTTCCTGAAAACTTTTATCAAAGTTATATTTTGTCTAAGTAATTGGATTCTGTTTTTTGCATATGGTTTCCTCCCAGAAGCCATTAGTGTGTGGGATACATGAACTTTTAAATTTTCCTTTCGAGATGATGTGTTCTTTTAAATGCTTCTAAAATACATGTTCAGATTCAACAGTTTTCAAAGGACTTTGTTTTTTCAAGAAAGTCCTTATGTGGTCTTGGAATCAGAGAGACATGAGCCTCATTGCAAGCTTTGGGCAGACCAGCTGCTTGTAGGATGTCATATATAATACAGAGTCTCTCGGTTCTGGTCCTGTTAGTCCCTCCCTAAAGCTGCCAAAGACTGAGGTAAAGGAATGGGTGGGGATGAGTCTTTAATAATGGAACTTACATTTCTTTGGTGGGCATTTTATTTCTAGTACACCATTCAATCACATTTGGTACTATGTACTCCTTCTAAATCCTTCATCGCGCTCACGTAGATCTTCATAATTTAAAAACTTCTCTGTTGTAGCTCTAAGGATGTCTTCTTTTCCTCCTGTATTTTGCTTGTAATTTCATCTCCTTTTTCCCTTATTGGACTTGAGGATTTGTCACTTTTATTTATTCGTCAAAATTTTGTCAGTGTTTCTAAACAACCAATTTAATAGTTTCTTTAAAAGTTATTGAGGTGTTTTATTGATTTATTCCTTTGTTGTATGTTTTATGTTTTCATTTTTTCTTTACATTTAATGGAGTGTGTGTGTAAGTATGTTCATGAGAGCCCAGTTCCTATGGGAGTCAGTAGGCATAGGACACAAAGCTAGAGTAACAGATGGTGGTGAGCCACCTGATGTGGGTGCTAGGAACCAAACTCAGGTCCTGTGTATGAGCAACAAGTGCTCTCAACCACTGAGCCATCTCTCCATCCTCGCCTCTCCATCTTTGTGTGTTTAGATGAGGAGGTGGCCTGGATGTGCCTCAGGTGGAGGGGCTTCCAGCCTTAATCTCTACATTGGCCTTGACGCTTCTCCAGCCCGACCTTGTTCTCGGTCAGCCAGCAGGCAGCAGGCTAGTGGGAGTAGAGAACACAGGATGTGGCAAATGTTTCCTAACTTCCTATTGACTGTTCCACAACCCCGTGGGACCCGAGAACTGTCCTGACAGTCTCCAGCTGCTGTCTTTTTGCCTCATACAAGTCAAGGGAAAGCCATGTTGTTTTCAGAACAATCCACAAGAGAGAATGGGGCAGCAATCTCTTTCCTCCTCTCAACATACTGTGCTGCGGAAGGACCTTCTGCGCCCTTGGCATGATAGAGTTGTATTGGTTTGTACATCGGCTTGAAAGCTTGCTAACTTCCCTTGGACTCTGGCACAACTCCAGGTCTGGGTTTCAGAGAATGGACCTGCATTTGCATGGACACGCCTTTGTCTTCTGCCTCACCTTGGGCTCTCTTGTATTTTTCGCTGCTCACTTCTACAAGTCGTCTTAGAAAGCTGCTCATGAGCGCGCAGTTCCTATGGAGGCCAGAAGAAGGCACTGGATTACACAAAGCAGTGAGCCATTTGATGGGGTTCCTAGGAACCAAACTTGGGTCCTCTATTCAAGCCCTTGTTCTTAAGATCTTGTCATCATTCTATTGCCCTGAAGTCTGGAGAAATTAATATAAACATTCAGAACACTCACTTAACTGTCAGGTGCCTTCTTCCTGAAATTCAGCATTTTGTATGGTTTTTAAAATTATTTGAAATATTGGGAACATGGGGACCTTGGGGGAAGGTTGAAGGGGGAGAGGAGAGGCAGGGAGGGGAGCAGAGAAAAATGTAGAGCTCAATAAATATCAATAAAAATTTAGATTAAAAAATATTTTGAGCCCAAAGATTTCATTTAAAAGATTTTTGTCTTTTCTTTTTTCCTGGTGCATAGATATCACACACATACTCTGTTAACTCTCTGAGAACATTCATGGATCGTTAGAATTTCTTTCAGCTCCTCTCCCCATTCTTGCCTTGGAATTGTGGGTATTTTCTGTTTGATGGCCTTCAATCATATAGTGTGTGTGTGTGTGTGTGTGTGTGTGTGTGTGTGTGTGTATTCATTTGTTTTTGATAGGCCCTGTGCACTAATCTGGAAATGCCACTTATCACGTCTATCAGCCTGCTTCTAGTAATATCTAGAGAGAGAGGAATTGGTACGTGTCTGAGGCAGCAGAAGTGCATGTAGTGGTGCACACCTACACTCCACATTCAGGGCTAAGGTCCTATTGCAGCCTTTTCTAGTCTAAACTTCTAGCTTCGTCATTGAGGCCATGGCCTCTGCTGTCTGGTGCCTCGGTACAGAGATCAGGGGCGGGATCCATGGGCCTAGCTGTTCGAATGCCAGCATGTCCTGACGCTTGCTGCTTTCTATCCCCCATCCCAGCCACCTCTTAGCCTTGGGTTGTATCACATCTCCCCTTGGAGTCAGCTGAGGATCTCTATGGGTGTTATGGCCCACAGAACGGTTGTGGGTTGTCTCTTAGGGACAGCCACTTCTGTGACCACTTCATTCTGTCTACATTCATGCCTTTATGCTTTTTGTTTTGATGAGGTCATTTTTGGAAGGTCAGACATACAGACATGCCCACTGTGTCATATAACTAATACATTTTTATATTCATTTAGTTGATATGGCTCTCACTGTGTAATTAATAGCCCAGCCTGTCCTCAAATTTGCAATCCTCCTATCTGAGCCTGCCCAGTTCTGGAAATAATTTATTATTTCTAAAACTAATGTATTATTTTGAAATTATTCTTTTGTTAAATATTAAGTTTCAAAAACTCTCACAGAAGAGTAAGCCATACTGATAAGTACTGGACGGCAATAGGGGTGGAGAAAATCTGAAGGCTGTGGCTGGAGGTTGCCCATCCCCCCTGTGAGAGAAACAGGAGCCGGAACCCCAGCCCTGGAATGCAGGAGTGGGGGCTTTGTCTCCAGATACCCCAGAACTCCCACGGCAGGAGCTCTGACCCCTCTGTCAACTCTGTCCTGTCCGTGTGCATCAGGGACCTCATCTATGACTGGGAAAGACACAGGGCCCAGTGCTCACAGCCTTACAATGTGGTGGCCGCGCCTCTCTTCAGTCTGTCACTGGCAGCCTTGGGCAGCTATGGGCGTGGGTCTTCCTCCATCCCTAGATCTCCACCCTCTCAGTTCCCTCTCCCTCTCCCCCTCCCCCTTCCTCCTCTTCCTTTCTCCTCTCTCTCTTCTCATCCTCATCTTCCTCTCCCATTCTGTTCCTCCTCTGGTCCTACTCTTCCCTCTCCTCATTCCTTTCCTCAGACACAGACCTTCAACAATGAACCACAACTCCAGTGGATTTCGGGTAATCTCTCTCTCTCTCTCTCTCTCTCTCTCTCTCTCTCTCTCTCTCTTTCTCTTTCTCTCTCCTGACATCTCTCCCTCCCTCCCTCTCTCCTTCTCCCTATTTTTCTCTTCTTCTCTGAAGACCCCAGGAAAAGGAAGGCCAGGACTTAAAAAGCCTTGGGCCTGGTCCCCTGCCCAGGACAGGCAGAAACAGAACCCCTCAGTTCCTTTTCTGAAGCTCCTAGTACAGCAAGGTAGGGTCAATCCTCGGCAGCCATGTGAGTGACCCGGTCTCGCTCCTCCATAGTCCCCCATCAGGCTGTCTTCCTAGTAGCTATCCTTCCTCTTCCTGGCCCACTCTGCCTGTGGTGGCCCAGGTCGTTCCCAGAAGATCAAGGCCTGCCTCTTGGTCTGTTGCCATCTCTCATCGTATAGTAGCCCAAGATAACATATGACCAACAGGGTTGGCCTTTCTCTTCCCAGGGGTTCTGTGGGGTCCATCTTGGATCTTGTGAATACGTGGAAATTCTAATGGTTGTGGGCATCGAGGGTAGGGCTAGAAAAAGAGAAAAGAGATCAGCTTCAGCACCTCCCTGAACCTTAGGGCTATCTGGCCTTTCCTTTCAGGACAGACAGACGTCCCTGCCAACAATAGAGACACATGATGAAGATCTTATGTGGCAAAAGAGGCAGACTTTTGTTAATGAAACTCTAGAGCCAGCCAACACTGAAGTCTAAATCAAGGAAGTGGTCCTTCTGATCAGGACCTGCCCTCCTCCCACACGCCACCACCCTAAGTGGGCTCGGGAAAGCCATTAACCTCCTGTGGGTAAATTACATTTGACAATTCTGAGATGTCTAGTGACCAGGGCATTGCTGGGGTCAGCAGAGGTGACAGGAACCCAGGGTAAGCTCTGTGCTTCAGGCTGAACCTTTGGAAATCACTGGCAGCTGGACCTCTGGGTCAGCAGTGACTCTCAACTGTCCACTTTTGTGAATAGTTATCTGGTCACCTGGGCTCAGGATCTTGTCCTGTGGCTGCAACCAATGGGAAGCTTGCCTCAGTCTCCTGACCAGGGACCTGATATCTCACGCAGCTGGTCCTGCCACCTTGTCCCCATGGGATACAGGGACTTCCCAGGGGATACTTTCCAAAGCATGTTCACTATTTCTTTGTCCCCAGGCCTGGCACAGGTTTGGCAGGTATTGGTAGCTGAGGGTAGTTGGGGGGGGGCATCCAGCTCTCATCATGCTTGCTGAACCCAGCTGTGAGATGAACCCTGGGCCATGGGAAATATCACAAAAGCCCGAAGTGTGGTCCCTGAGCCAGGATGGGGGCCTCTAGCAGGTGGTCTTTACGGAGCCTGGCCTCATTCAACCCACGCTACCCAGCCTCTCTCCTGGGGACAGCCTGGCCAATGCATGGGAACTCAAGGCTCTGGCTGTGTTTGCCTCTGTTAATCTCAAGAATGTGCTTGTTTTCCCTTTTGGGTTGGGAAGCCCTTAGCAGCTCCCCTTCATGGTGATAGGGAGTTAGAGGCCGTGGGAGCCAGAGGGCAGTGTCCTGACTTGTCCTCTTGCTGGCTGGCTCCCTTTCTAGAACTCCAGTGTTTCTGTTACCTCTGGCCTGCATATCCGAGTTCCCAGGAAGCACTTACATTAATGCTTTGGATTTGGCCACATCGCTCACCTCCCCCTCCTATGACCAGGGCAAACCAGGGCAGATGCCACTGTCTGGACTTTACAGATAAACCAGGAGTTCAAAGGGAATAAGCCGATCTTCACAGCGACACAGCAGGTAGGAGCAGAGCCCAGGAAGAGCCGGATCCCCAAACACTCCCACTCCAGCTCTGGGGTGCTGCCAGGTCTGTTGGTCAGTCTCCACTCCACACCGAATCTCTCAAGAGCAGGAACCCAGGCCTGGTCCCATGTCCAGAACTGTAGAAAACACTCAGGGAATGTTCGTTCAAAGAATGTCTGATGGATATGAAGCCTTCAGTGTGTGCTGGGGCTGCTGCCTTGGCCTTACCCGGTCCCCACCTGGATGTCATTCAGACATCTCACTGCAAAGGTTCTGAACACACCTGCGTCCTTTATTCACACTTGAACACAGGCACGGGGAGTCAGCAGCTCAGCAGCCCAAGCCTGAAACTCTCAGGCTAACCCTTACCCACCCCGTCATTGCTTCCCTACTTTCTTTTCCTGTAGTTAACCAGCAGCTGGCCCTGTCATGCCATCTTCAGGAATGTGGTTTGTGCTCCAGATACTCAGCAACTTCGTTGCAGGTCCCATCAGTAGCTGCTCCTCCCTCAACTCTGCTCCACCCACTCTCAACAAAGCATGAGAGGAATCATCGGGGCCTCTGTCCAGATCCATCACCACATCACTTAACAGTATAGATGCTGAGGGACCCTCGGTGGTCACAATGACACCAAAGTTCTGGGGCTCCAACTGAAGGCCTGGCTTCCTTCCCTTATATCTTTGGTGTAGGCAGCAGGGCTCATGGTCCCTCAGCACCCTGGCTTACTCAGTAAGTTCTGGGACATCTCCTCCATCCCAAAGAGATCACCTTCAAAACCACATCAGCACGCAGAGGGAGTTAAGAACCTGGACCCTCCATTTCAGAGCTACAGCTTTCTACCTAGCCCTTCCTCAGCCACACCCAGCGCCTCTAATTTATTCCCTAAGGCACAGGAAATCTCACTATAAAGTTAGCGATGGATATTCTATGTCGGATCCTTAAAGAGAAAGAATAGGAGTTAGGTGTGGACAGATGAGCCAGGGTTAGGAGCAGGGGTGCACTGGATGCTGAGAGATGGGTAAGAACCCTTGAAAAATGGAAGGGGCTCAATGGTGTGTGTACCCAGTCCATACAATAGAGCACAGCTGTCACATATTCCTGTGTGTGTGTGTGTGTTTGTGTATGCATGTGCGTGTGTGCATGCACATGTGTGTGTACATGCATGCGTGTTTGCTCTATATTTCCTGGAGCAGAATGATGCTGTCACTGGTACTATGGCCACAAGGAGTTGGGTACAAGTAGCACCGAGTAAGTGCTTGCAGCTGCCTTGTTGTCCCCAAACTTGGCCTACTAGGTACACCCCATCAGCTTCCTTGCTTGGTTAGGGATTAGTTGGTAGCAAGAGGGGGATACTTCCTGGTTTCCCTGGGTGGGGTCATGGAAGCCAGGCTCCTTTCTCATGAACTCCTTGCCCTTCCAGAGGCCAAACTCCTAATGAAATAGAACAGCTCCCAGGCGGCAATGAAGCTGAGGTCGGGAAGCCTCAAGGTCCCAGCCCAGCTGCAGGGTCAATACTCTTCTTTACTGAATTGTGCACTTCCTAGAGATGCTGGAAGCAGCTCCAGTGTCTCACAGTCAACACAGATTTACATAGTGCCAGGCTGGGGACACAGCCCCAAATAGACAAGTCCTCCATCCTTGTTCAGGCTCTGGTCTAGAAGGTCTGGGTGGTCACCAGAGGAGGCAGCCCTGAAGAAAAACATAGAGAGGGGCAGAAAGAATGGAAGAACCAGAAGACAGGGAGGAGGGCTGTGAAATTCTGCCTCCTGGGCATGACATTGCCACCAGACCATGGACTCTCAGCAGTTATGATTACACAAAACCTTTGGGAGGTCAGGCTGGTCAAAAGTCCAGAATGGGGATGAGGTCCAAGTACTTAGCTTAGGAGCTATTCAAAGGTGATGGCCACTGAGAGAGGGGGAGTCATTTTTCTTTAGGATTATGGCCACTATGAGGTTGACACATACTCAGGTGGATGGCCTCACACCTGTGACCATGTGGGAAGCACTAGTTGAACTCAATGGAATACACACACACACACACACACACACACACACAAAGTTGGATTTATTTATTTATTTGTTTGTTTGTTTATGTGAAGTTGAGAGATGTTTTGGGGGGATTCTGGTTGGGAATTGGGGATGAAAACGGTAATCAAAATATATACATATGAAATTATCAAAGAATAAATTAAAAATAGTATATATTTTTTAAATACGAGGAGAAAAAGGCATCTGTGGATGAGTCCAGCTCAGGGAGGTGGCTGAGGAAGCTCCTGGGGGCGGGGTGGTCCTGTGACTGGCTACCCGTAAAGCTGAGCTTTGGGGATATCGCAAGAGTGTGCTCTGACTCTACAGCTCTGAGCCAACTACCCTGGGTAAATCCGGGCAATTGAGGCAGTCGCTGAGTGGACAGGGAAGAGAGCATGGGGCAGGGAGACGGTTGGACAAGTGTCTTCAGGCAGCTGTAGAGATCACAGAGGCCAGGAAGAGGTGAGAATGGAACTCGAACCCCAGGCACAGGCAGGCAAATGAACAACTGACCTAAGTGGGGACAGAGCTCAGCCTGAAGACGGGGCTGAAGGGGCATGGGGCGGTGGCGTGGCTTCAGCATTCCTGGATGGTTAATTCGGAGGGGACAGAGGCAGTGAGGAAAGCCCGTGGGCTCAACTCTGAAAAATCAGAGAGAATGTAGGGAGGGCTGGGCCTTTTGGGAAAAGATGGGGGATGTTCTTGTTCTGTTCAGGAGATTAATGGCCAAAGACAAGGGCCTCATGCACCACTAGGAGAAGATTTTCAAGACCCTTGAAGATCATCGGGAAACATTTTAAAAGGAAATTGCTCACAAAAGCAGCCAGAGGCCCGCCAAATGTGCTGGCGGATAGCTCACCAGGCGATGCTTGTAATCTAATTGCCCACGAGTAAGAGTTTAAAACAATATTTACGATGTGGAAAAATAGCTCATGATTTGATTTGTACAGAAGAAACACGCCTAATGAGTAAATTAGATTTTGATCTTGTTGGCTCGGGTCCTGTGGGCGGAGCTCCGGCTCTTTGGAGACCAAGGCCCTCCTGCCCCCTTGTGCCCCCAGTGTAGTCCTGGTGGCTGCTCTGGGACCTGGTGGCTCCAAGAAGGTCCCCAACTGCTCCAGACTGCTCTCTTCGACCCCAGCAGCCTTGAGTTCAAGGCACCCGCTTGGACTTTGATGAGTGGGAGCCGGCTCTTGGGCCAGGGCTAGGCCTGGTTTTAGTTGTGCCGTCTCCCTGGGGTGGCAGGTGAGCCTTACAGGTGCTTTTCTGATGTTACTAAATGGAGGTACTTTTGTGACTCATGATCCCTCTGCTTGCCTTCCTGTTCTGGAAGTAAATTTCCTTCAGGAACTGGCCCACCCTAAGAAGAGGCTGGGCTGTCTTCATAGACTGGATTCAAGCTCCTCCCAGCCCAGACACATGACAAAGGCCTGGCCAATCACAGAAGCCCTCTCCTGAGCCCCAGTGATTGGTCTAAGGATCAGCATGTGACCCATAGGCATGTTTACCCAGAGTGGCTCTTTCTTGAAACTGGAATAGCTGAGCTATGTTATCAAAACCTTGTGTTTTCTGGTGGCTTTCTGGTTCCTTTTATGGGAACACTTTTAAAAATGAAATCGAAATCTCAGAACTGGGACAGAGTCCCGGGGCTGTGATCAAGCACTCAAAACCAGCGTTGGGCCCTCCTAAGTCAGTACTTTTTCACCTTTCTGGTTTCAGTGTATTTTTCTCTTGCACTGGGGTCAGAGGGTCTGGCTTCTGTTAGCACAGGACGGGTGTGCAAGAGGAAAGAGCAGACACTTTACAAGGGAAAATTTGGAGACTAAAATTGAATTGGTCAGGGACAAAGCTCATGATAGCATGTCATAGCACTGGACATCCTGGGTTCAGTTCCTGATGAAAAAAGAAAAGGAAGAAGGAAGAAGAAAATGATCCTAAAAACAAACAGTTCCTGGCATAATTCAGAACCTTCCAGGCTCTCTGAGTATCTTGTCTGAGATGGCCCTTCAATAGTGCTGATGACAGAACTGAGGCCCTAAGGTAGGAGAGGGGACGAGGACTCACCCCAGCCAGGAGTGAGAATCAGTGTCTCTGAGTGGCATACAGCATCACTTACACCTCGGGGACTCCCTGGTGGAGTAACAGGCAGAGCCTAGGAGGGTGGGCAGGGGTTTTTGAGTAGGGGATGGATGGATTCTGTTAGGTTTCAAAGAAACCCAGGAAATGTTTTAGTACCTGTGGCTTCTCCCACATTTCCCACCCTGCTCCTACCCTCAACCTAGCCCTCCCACGTGCTGGGCACTGCCGCTTCCCTTCCCCAAGTCTGATCCCTATATAACCTGGGCCATTTTGGCTACATCTTCTCTTGGTTCTTGGTTCTCCTCTTGGTCTCTGGAGTCCAGGTGTTCTCTTTGCTCTCTCTCTCTCACTCCCGTCTACTGGTCTCCTCTCATGGCCTGGGCCACTCTGGACCCTTCCAGATCCCTCTGGCTATCCTCTCCCTCGGATCTACAACAAACCTTCTCCTCGACCATACCAAGGAGCGTCCCTGTCCTCCCTTTTTCCATCAGATCCCCTCCAGAGGACAAGCCTGGGCTATCACCTTACTCTGGAAGGAGGCCGCAGCATTGCTGCTGTTACCTGGTAGAGGCTTCCAGCTCTCTCCCTGCCCACTGCACAGTGTCCTCTCTACTGGGTTGTTCTGGTTCATAGGAAGTGTTTGGGGGCAAACTGGGGTTTCCAGATTGGTAGAGAACTTCACAGAAAGCGCCCAGCTTCACAGAAACAGATACATCTACAGATGTGTCTCTACAAGAGACAGCCACAGTCACTATGGCGCCCATTATCCAAGGCCTTCTTGACACCTGCCACAACTCATGACGTTTTCTGGGCATTCCCATGCAGCGGGCCCTGCACTGGGGTTTACATTCATCCTTTTATGCAGTTGCATCTTCATCGTGTTTGCCGTGGATCACCTGTTGATGATGCTTAGTGAGGCAGAAGCTCCAAACGGGAAGTTTATCTCATCCTGATAAGAGCAGCTAGGCAGTGGCTGGCTATCAAGTCTATCAGCTGTGCTGGCCTAATTCAGTCACTACTGCCTGCCCACTACTTACTGGCCCTATGTATCCATTCATTTGTGTGGTGAAGACAGTAAGAAGCAGGTCTGGGTGGGAGCAGACAGACCCAGCATGATTTCAGTGGAAAGGTGTGTAGTGAGCTAGGCTGATGGAGGAGTGTTTGTATGTTACTTTTATTGGTTAATAAAGAAACTGCCTTGGTCCCTTTAATAGTACAGAAAATTAGGTAGGCGGAGTAGACAGAACAGAATTCTGGGAGAGAGAAGGCAGACACTTTAGGCAGTCGCCATAGGCAGACGCCATAGCTCTCCAAGATGGACGCAGGTTGAGAATCTTCCTGGTAAGCCACCCCTCATGGTGCTACACAGATTACTAAATATGGATTAAAGCAAGATATGAGAATTAGGCAATAAGAGGCTGAAACTAATGGGCCAGGCAGTGTTTAAAAGAATACAGTTTTTTGTTTTGTTTTTTTGTTTTTTTTTTCTCATGGTTTATTTTTTTTTATATTTAAAAATTTCCATCTCCTTCCCTCCTCCTCCCCACTCCCTCCGCTCCTCCTCCCCCTTCCCTCCCCTCCTTCTCCCCCTTCCCTCCCCTTCCCTCCACCCATACCTCCCCTCCCTCCCTCTCAAGGCCAAGGAGCCATCAGGGTTCCCCACTCTATGCTAAGTCCAAGGTCCTCCCAACTCCCCCCAGGTCCAGAAAGGTGATCGACCAAGCTGAGAAGGCTCCCACAGAGCCCGTCCATGCAGAAGAATCAGAGCCCAGCGCCATTGTCCTTTGCTTCTCAGTCAGCCCCTGCTGTTGGCCACATTCAGACAGACGGGTTTGGTCGCATGATCCATCAGTCCCATTCCAACTTTCCCAGGTTTCCAAGAATACAGTTTTTATGTAATTATTTTGGGTAAAGCTAGCCGGGTGGCGGGACGCAGCCCCGGTGCTCCATCTACACTAGGCTGCATCCATCCAGGCAAGGTCGGCACAGTCGGAGAAAGGTATGGTCCATTCTTTCTCTATGGCCAGAAGACTCCCAAGGGGACCACACAGGTGCACATGGATGGAGGTTGGCAGTCAGTACCTTCTCCTAGTGAGCCTTTCTGTCAAGTGTTCTGGCAGTGGAAGGTGTGGCGCTCCAGATGACTCCCATGAGCCACCATCTGAGAGCCAGATACCATTACCCTCATTTCACACAGGAGACGTTTAAGGCGACCTGCTGAGGTGGCCTGGAGGACTCGGTCCCAGGATGTACGATGTCCAAGTCTTGGCAGTTTTCCTGGTATCTTGATGGCTCTGAAGATCCACGGTTCTTGTTCCACCATCCGTGAATCTGCAAAGCGGGTCCTCTGTCCATGACTCTGGCTGACTTTCCAGTCCCCCGTAGATGTAACAGTGAAAGAGTGGGCTTGGCAGAGGTGCCCTCACACCTCACCCCACTTCAGGTAGAGAGGCCGGCTGGAGCCAGAGCTGGGGAGCCTCTCCTAGCTATCCGCCCTGTCCCACTGGCCTAATTGTGAGGATGAATGTCAGACTTCAAAGGTGGTGGTTCTCCAGTTCTCAGTATGAGAAAGCACCCAGTCCCAGAACAAAGGCCATTCCAAATGTGCATCACCTGCTGGGCACTTAGCAAAGGGCTTAATTAAAGGAAGCAGAGCTCGTTGGAAGGAGGGAGTGAGAGAACTCTAACGATGCCGCCATTTATAAAGCCAGATTGCGGCTAATATCCCAGCTGAACTCAAAACAGGACAAATAATTGGAAATCTGAGCAGGGTAAGTGGAGGGAACGGTGAGGCAGATGACAGAGGCTTGGCAGCTGTGGGAAACCCACCTCTGGAGCAGTGGCCTACACAAAAACTCACATGGCGGGGCCAGCACTAGTGTCTGGCTGTCAGCCACAGGCTGACAATGAATGTGACATCAGAAATGTGCCACTTGCTTTTCATAGGTACTGTTTCATTTAACCACTGAGTAAGTACGCCAACCAATTGTCTTCCAATTAGACAGGTATTCTCACCCCCATTTTACAGATGGGAAATTGAAACACTGGAGCTACGTGATCTCAGGTTAGAAGCTGTTATTCTGGGATGAAGAGCCAAGGTACTATGTCTCTAAATTTTGTGCTCTGACAGTCAGCTGAGGTGAGCACAGCAGACCTAAGACAGCCTCTACCCCGTCTCTGCACCCAAGGCTTCCCTTGCTAGTCCTTACCCAAAGGAGTGGGCTTTCATTCCCGGCCAGAATATTTCAGCCAAATACTGCTACTTATTTGGCTGTAAACATTCATCGGGTACAGAGAAACATTAGCAAACCCGTTCCCGAGCACTGTGTGTTTGTCCGTGTGCCAGACAGCAAGTGCCTTGTTTGCGCTTTCCACCCCCATCCTCTTCCTAAATCAGTTAGATGGGTAATCTTCTTACCAGCCCCACACACCCCCATCCTCTACAAGAATCAGTTAGATGGGTACTCTTCTTACCAGCCCCACACACCCCCATCCTCTACATGAATCAGTTAGATGGGTACTCTTCTTACCAGCCCCGTTTTGTAGGGAGAGGAGACCAGCTTCAGGAAGGCTGGCTGCCTTCTCCTTGGCCCCATGGTGGGGGCAGGATTTGAACCTATGTCTTTTGGGTCAAAGCACAGTTGGTATCCAGTACTTATCCTCAGTGATGCTCATGTAGCTCCTGGGCAGGTCTGCTGACAGGCAGCGAGGATCCTACCTGATCCATGCTTACATATCAACATTCCAGGGCCCTTAAAGAGAGGCAAGCCCAGGTGTGGGCCATGGAGTTCCCCTTGTTAGATCCTGACCGTCTTCACCCTGGCACACTGCTGTGTTCCTGCAACACTTGGTGCCTTCTTCTCTCCCGTTTATCCTCTGTTCATTCTCACAGTTCTGAGGAATGGAGTGGATTCCTTGGGGACCCCGTGAGAGAGCTAGAAGTTCAGGAGAGAGAATCCACTTTTATTCAAGAGACAACATGGAAGAATGAAAATGTAGAATATCTAAGTCGGCAGGTTTCTGAGCCTTACTTTCCCTATCTGTGAAATGGGTCCATAGATTCAGAAAAAAAAATGTGCAGAGAAGGCCACTGCTGTAGAACCCACTAAAGTCTGTACACCCTCTCTGGAGAGGGAATGAAGAACAGAGGAAGGCCCTGATCCAGGCTGTCAGTTGAAGGAGATACTGGAGGTAAGCCCAGGTACCTCAGACAGGAACCTGCTCACAGTGCTGAAGACTAAACAGGTGTGAGCCAATGGCAGCGAGACCACTCGGGACACCATTTCATCTTCAGGTCACTAGCATGGAGTAATTTGAAGCTGTGTGCCTCTAGCTGTTGCCTCTCTCATGACCATGGCCCTGGCTTCTCTCAGGCCCAGAAAGGGCCCCTTTTAGGTGTTTGTCCTGGTCTAAAATGTCCTCGTGTTGCTCACTGGCCAGGCTGCTGTGGCATCTTTGGGTGACTGGGAGGTAGAGAAGGTGAATGTGGTGGAGGGCACTGTGAGAGACTGGGCAGAGCCTGGTGAGAGGCGCTGAGATCACACCCTAGAGCCCTCTCCTGGTCTACATCAAGTCTGATAACTTTGGCATCTGGATAGTCCAGTATGCCCAGAACCAGGCGGTAGGGGCAGAATATGTGGCGTGTGCTGTTATTCTATAGTGTAAAGTCTCACAGTAGAGCTGGCCTGGAGCCATCAGCACGTGACTGAATGTGAGGTTGGGACAAGATGTTGGCAGCTGGTTCTCTCAAACCTAAAGACTTCTGAAACCACAGGCAGGGTCACCAGGAAGCTGCGGAGACCTGAAATCCAAGTCCCCTCTTCTTCAGGGTCTTCTGAGGCCTACACATCATGTCCCATGTGCAGATACTTTTTGTTCACGTGACAAAAGTCAGATCTAACTAATGGCTGAGATCCCTGCCTCCTTCTGGCCTGGTGTCCCTTCCGTATCACTTCCCTGTGTGTTGAGTGTGCTGGAGTTGGCCATGGGCATGTCTTGGTTTTTCATTCTAAACAAATACACAATTTTTTTTCTTGATTTCTCTTCCAGTTTTTCCTTGCCTTAAAGAGAGCCTCAAACACTGCATATATTCACAGCTGCAAAATCTGGATCCACCCCAGAAGTAAATTAGATTGCAATTCATCATCCAGGGAGTCTTGGCCATCATTACCCTGTATCTTGGAGTCACATTGGTGTATACAAATTGATCGCTGGATAATTCAGTGCAGATTAGCTCCCTAATGTGCTGCTTTCATGTGTCCACGCACTGTGCAAAGTTCTCATGGCTCCGGCTTTGATCCCTTATAAGCAACGGCTCAAGGCTCTCCGTGTAGACTGACCTTCATCGTCTCTTCAGGAATACAGTCTTCACCCCTAAATAAAACAGCATCCCTTGAGTCTTTTTAGCTTGCTCGAGCATCTTTGCCCTCTTGCCTCCCTTTTGGTCTTTGCCAAGCAGTTTTATATCTGTGGAGACAACGGTGGCTTTCATTCTTAGTTCTATTAATACAGTGCATCCTGTTAGTTGATTTTCAAATGTTAAGAAAATCTGACATTGCTGGGCTAAATTCCACTTGATCGTGGTACCGTACTTGCTCATCAAGTTTGCTGGTGTTTGGGCTAGGGAGGTTCCAGGAAGTAAAACCCCAGGGTGAGAACTTGATCCCTAGAACCCATGTAAAGCATGTCTTTACTCCCAGCCATCCTATGACAAGATGGGAAATGAGACAGGAGAATACCTGGAGCTTGCTAGCCAGTCAGCCAGGCAATGCAAGGGGGAGGCAAGGACTGATGTCCAATATTGTCCTCTGACTGCTACATACTCCCTGTGACTTGTGCACACACACACTCACACACACACACACATGAACACACATGAACACACACATAATATACACCCATGCACACAAAAATAAACATTTACTGGTATTTGTTGAGCATTTTTACATTTGTGTTCACAGTGCAGTAATCTGTAGGGTTTTTTTTTTTTTGGTTGTGATGTCTTTGCTGTTGATTTATTTTTTTCTTCAGGTAACCCTGACCTGACAGAATAAGTCGTAAGAGCTCCTTTCTATGTTTTTGGAGGAGTTTGTAAAGCATTTATTTGTATTAATTATTTCATATGTGGCAGAATTTCACCAGTGAAACCCTCTGCACCTGGGCATCTTTTGTGTATTGAGAACACTTTGAAATTATGAATTCTATTTTGTTATTATAGATCTATCCATGCTTTCTGTTTTTTTTTTTCAGGTCAGCTTCAGTAGGAACGTGCTCACTTCTAAGTTATCCTGCTGGTTGACACATGTCACTGTCTTCTTATCTTTCTGGAAGGTCAGTATTGATTGCTCTCATTTATGATTTTAGTTATTTGAGTCTTTTTTCTACTTTTTCACCTCCATGTAACATTTTTATTGATTCTGTAGGAGCTTCACGATATGCACCCCAATCACAATCCCTTACCAGTATTTCCATGTCCAACCCCTTTGTGACCTCCCCCAACAAAAGAAGTTGCTTACAATGCACTTCCTGTTAACTTAGGTAATATTATATCCTTCTTGGGGTATTTGGTGGAGTTGAAGAATAGATAGTCATAATTATAGTTTTCCTTAGTTATGATAAAAGATAAAGCAGATATAAATATTGTAATAGTAATTCTTACTTGATACTTGTTTTGTTATATGTAATTTTACTATGTTAAAGTTAATACCTTCCTTTATATTTATACAGAAAAGGGGAGATGATGTGGGATTCCCTTCTGTATGCTATGAATATGTTTTATTATCATTGGTTGTTAAAGAAGCTGTTTCAGCCAATGACTTAGTAGAGTAAAGCCAGGCAGGAAATCTGAACAGAGATATAGAGATAGCATAGGCGGAGTCAGGGAGACACCATGTAGCTTCTGAAGGAAAAGGCCACCAGCCGCCAG
This sequence comes from Arvicola amphibius, assembly GCF_903992535.2. Taxonomy (NCBI): domain Eukaryota; kingdom Metazoa; phylum Chordata; class Mammalia; order Rodentia; family Cricetidae; genus Arvicola; species Arvicola amphibius. The sequence continues at coordinate 164,955,300 of NC_052049.1, read as the reverse complement.
CCAAAACCTTACCAATAGGCCTTGTGACAATACACAGAATAATAGAAATGGGTTAATTTAAGGTTAAGTTAGCTAGAAATATGCCAAAGCTATTGACCAAACAGTATGGTAATTAATATAGTTTCTGTGTTATTATTTGGGTCTGGGCGACTGGGAAATGCATGAGCAGTCTCCATCTACAGAGGCATCCATACATGTTGTTAAAAGGTAGTGGGGATGATACAGCAACTGTCCATCCCACATGACACCCCCAACCTGTGTCAAGGGATACAGCATTTGAAAGGCTTCCAAGAGTCCTCCATCCTGTGGGAAAGAAAGGGGTGCTCCCTGACAAGTTTAGAGGAATTCAAACTATGGGTAGAATTTGGGAGGTGGCTGTCTCTGGGAAAGCTTGCGCCCACACACTGCTTGCACCACAGGACTGTTCCCGAGCCTTGGAATCCACGGGCTTTCTTTCTGCCTGTGGCTGGGGGAAGGGCAATACATGATGGTTGCCCTCATTACCTGCGGTGTGCACAGCAAGGGACTGTGATCATGGAGACTCCTCCTTCTTTCCAGAATTTCAGGGAGCTGGCTGGAGTGGCCTCTGGTGGCAGAGGAAAGGACAGAGCAGCAGAGAAGTCTCACATGAGTGGTTCCCAGGGGTCACATGGTATCACAGAGGATCTGGGGCTCCAGCTGTCCTAGTGCCTGCTGGAGAGACGGAACCTGAAAGGTAGAGGCTGTGAGTAGGGCAGACTGGGGGGCATTGGGAGAAGGGTGTATAGATATCAGTCATGGAGGTGTCCCATGCAGTGAGCGGGCCCCTGAAAGAGCCAACAGGGGCATTCCCGGTGAGACGACAGAGAAGGCTCTACCCCTCCACCTTCCAGTTGCTTCCCTTCTACCTTTTTCATTCCATCACAGAATGACCTGGGGCTTGGGAAAGAACGCTTGAAAAGGATTAGACCTCCTTCCCTACTGCTAGGCCCAAGTAACACGCCATCACCCTATGCCAGGATGGAGAAGAATATGGAACTGGGTTGTGGCTGAAACAATCAACAGGCAATGCTACCTGGACTTTTTGTTACCTGATCTGGCTTTGGCATCCATCAAGGCAGACTTGAGAGGATTTTGGAAGACAGCACTATAGAATACTGAAGCAGACCCCTGGTCCCCATGTGTCCCTGTTCTCTCTGGTCCTTCAGGATGCAGGTAGACCAGGTAATGTGTTCTGTAGTCCTACCCTGTACCACCCGTGTCTGAGTTCTGTGTGAAGAACATGGATGGGAGTACTGACTTCTCTCACCCTGGTGCGGTACTGACCTGAATAATAAACAGAAACCTTCCCCTCGTAGAGACTGAGAAACTAAGCCCCAGGAGACTAAAGGGCTGGCGTGGGATCTAATGCTCAGACTGTGAAAGACTCAGAGTCTACTAAGGCCCCATAAAGTAGGAAACCAACGCCACCCCCTACATTTTCAGTGTGGAGAATGCTTCACTTCAAAAGGACTCGGTTTAGGGGAGAGACACAGACAGGCTGCAATGGAGTTTGCTTTCCATCCCCAGATGTCTGAGGAAACTGAGACCCAGCTCCCGCTGAGATGTGGAAAGGGCCCGTGGGAATGCCAGCTGAAGTGCCCCGTTTAACACTGGGCTCTCAGAAGTCTCACCAGCCATCTGAAGCTGCCAATCAACTTCCCAGAAAAAGGTAACACACACACACATACCCCATGTGCAACACATACACACACCACACACACACACACAAAATACACACATAACACACAGTTACACACACCACATACACACACAAAACATACTTAACACACAACATACTAACATACACAAAATACACTCTCAAGACACATAACACACATACACAAAATATACCACACACCCACACACCCCCTACCTCTGCACAAATGGCTTTGATTAGGCTTAGCTGTATGTTCAAGAAAATTTAATCATCTTAACCTGTTTAGTCTTTTTCCTTGATGAAAATCACCAGTCAGATTCCAGCGAGAGCTGTGAGCCCTGAGCTGCTGTCAGCACCGTTGTTTAGGTTAATACATTATAGGCATGAAATGGAGAGAAGTCGAATTAGAAGCCCTGGGTGAATTAGAGAGTAGGGGTCTGTGGCTGGCCTCTCAGAGGTCTGTGACTGGCTTCTCAGGCCAAGGGCAGGGACTCTGACTTGCTGTTTATTTATGAACCACCTCTGCCTTTAAGAAAGTGTCGGAAAACTTACTGTGTCTTGCTTTCAGTGGTGAGGTCTTAGATTCTGCAGAACTGGGGCTCTGGGGGTCCGAGAACACCACTGGCCAGTCATGTGACTTCTATAAGCATCAACATTCACAGCTGAGCTGGTGTCAGGGGCCAAAGGGGCAAAGGCCCAGCACCTGGGGCACAACACGTCTCCATGGAGACCATGTGATCCCTCCTGCCTGATGCTGCCCTGGGCACTGGCAATAGATAGTCACCATTTGGCTTTGGAGTAGTCTACTGGGGACAAAGAAAAGGCTCTAAACTCACAGCCTTGTCCCACTGCTGTGGTGAACTGGATGATCTGAGGAAAGCCAACCAGTCCTCTCGGACCTCAATATCCATACCCCCCTTCCCCCTGAACCAGTGGTTGGCCAACCAAACGGCCACATTTCTTAGCGTCTGTGTGGCTAGGTCATGGGGCTGTATTTGACCATTGACGTCCAAGAGGCAGTGTGAGTGGGAATACAGGTGAATCTGGATGGGAGGGGAGGAAGTGGGTGAGTGACTTCCACCATATACCATGTGCTGGGGTGAACACGAACGCCCGTGGCATGGAGGATGGCCAGCATCCGCAAGGAAAAGGCCACCCATGCCGCACAGTGATGTGGCTAGTTCTCAAGAGCACTGTGCCTCGGAAGAGAATCTAGGTGCAGAGGAGCGCTTACAAAATGGTGGTGTGCATAGATAGCTCTATAACAGGAAAGGGGTCTGGCGTGTCGGGATTGAAGAAGATCCCTGCAGAAGAGGATGAGAGACTGTCAGAGGAGTTATTCTATATCTCAACGAAGGAAGCAGTTGCCAAGGTCTTTAGCCCAAACTCATCAATCTGTACTCAAAATACATACATTTAATTTTAGACAAATGATGCCCTCAGTAACTGTTTTAAGTTAGAAAGGATTACTTTATCCAGAGATGCCATGGCTGGAGCCGCAGCAGCCATGCTGGGCACGGAGGTGAGGACTAGGTAGCAACAGCTGCAGAGTAGCGCAGCAGAGAGAGCCCGGTCCGTGCAGGCTGTGGAGCTGCCTTTGCACTTCTTTCACAAGAGACATTCGTCTCACTGTGACCGCTGTTACCTTTTTCTGGAGCTCTAGTTATATGCAGTAGAAGTGTCATTAGGAGGGAAACCCCCAGCGGGTAACAGAAAGACTAAAAGAGAATGCTAGAATGTTCTTCTGACTATTGGGCTCTCCTACTGCTCCCCACCTCCACTGTGCTGATGAGCAATTTTCTTGGGTTGGGGTGACCTAATGGGCAGAGGCACGAAGAGTCAGTCTTCTCCCCTATCCACCTAGTCTGCCCGTGGCTTCCAGTCCCTGGCAGTCCCCAGCCCCACTGATAGGGAGTGATGGTCCCTAACCTAGAGAGTAGGTTTCAGGGAGTTTTAACAAACGTGTCTTTGAGATGTAGTTGCCTGGCACCCACCCTCCCCACAACTGAGGATGCTGAAGCCCAGACGTGGGCAAGGGCCACTTGTCCCAGGTGAGCTACAGCAGACAGTGCAGGCATTCTGCAGCAGGGCTCCTCCAAGCCCCTTTTCCCTTAGTCCCCATGGGCTTGGGTCTTGCACAGCTCCAGCAGGAGGGTGGGAGTCCTAGGGAGACCCATAAGGCTGAGCAGGGAGCAGGCTGCCTCGGAATGAGCTGGAGATGGCCTCCCCTTCAGTACTGCATTCTAGTCGGCATGTGGAACAGGACCAGCTCTTGCATTCTACTTCAGCATGCAGAGAAGGAGCAGCCCTTGGGGGCTGTTATGGTTTAAGTGTGAAATGTTCCCAGCAGGTTTGCATGTTTGAAAACCTGGTCCCCAGCTTGTGGCTTCAGGAAATGGAGCCTTGCAAGAAGTGAATCACTGGGAGTCAGTAGGTTTGATAACCCAATCCTATGTCCTCTCTGATTTTTATTTCTGGACTGTGGATGTCATGAGACCAGTCACCAAAGCTCCTGACAGTATGGAGCGCCATAGTAGACTGGACTGTGTCTCTTCAAACAGTAAGCCAAAAAAAAAACCAAATCTATCTTCACCTAACTTGCTTCTTGTCAGATGGGCACAGCAAGAAAATACGTGGCAGCAGAGTGGTCTGTTCCAAAGCGCCCTGGGTTTTTCAGAGTAGGGGTCTCCATCCCTGAGGCCAGGTGCACAGGGGAGCCTGCCTCTATGACAACACATAAGGGCATGCAGGTGTGTATAAATATACGTGAATATATATGTGAATATATACTAGTAGACATGTACCTCCAGTGTGTGCACACATGAAACCATACGCATATGTGCAGGCAGGTATACAAATAAATGCACATATATTCATACAGACCCACATGTTCTTTCAGCATATACACACAAATATATACACTCCCCCCGACACACAAATAATGTATATACACATGTGAATGCAGACCTACACATATTTCCAGCATGTGCATAGACAGGTATGCAGCTACAGATACACATATATGCACAGGTATTGTATGTGAATGTACCTATACATGTACTTTCAGTGTGAACACATGGGTATTCACCCACGTGGGTATTACCCAAAGTATATACATCCATGTGTACATACAACCAGATATACACGTATTCTAGCATGTACACACTCAGATATATAGAGCCACATGTATGTACATATCCACTCACATGTATACACTCAGTGTGTACACACACACCTACTTCCAGTTTGTGCACACACAAGTATGCACATCCTTCCTACATATATACATTCAGGTTTGTTTATACCCACAGGTGCACAGACAACCATATACTTCCAATGTGCACCCATGCAGATACAACCACATGCACACACATAGGTATGCATATGTATATATTCTAATGTGTACACAGATCCACACTTAGTTCATATGTGTATGTGTGTGTAAATGAAAATTCACATGCACACATTCAGGCAAGTGTGAAGCTACACACATATGTACACACAGAGATCCATGTTTACTCGCAAAATGTGCATACAGAGACCTACACATATTCTCAATTGTCTTCACACATGGATAGACACCTACACATGCCTCAGATATGCATATGCACACTCATATTTATAAACATGAATGCCCACATGTACTTCCAGCATGTGCATATATGGGTACATGACACAGCATGCACATGTGTATGCATGTATCCATATAGTTCTTACTTTCATACATATGGACCTTCATGTACTCCTGGCATGTGCACACATGGCAATATATACATATGTGTAGGTATGTGTATACATATTCACAAGTGTTTCCAACATGGTTTATACATACACATGTACATAGATATGCATATAGACATAGACACATACAAAGACCCACATGTACTTCCAATACATACACAAAGGTACAAATCCACACACACATACATGCAAGTGTGCACATACACATGAATAGACACATCAGTCTACATGTATAGGCACAGACACAGGATGGAGCTCAAGCAAGCTGTGCCAAGCTGATTCCCAGTCCCACCTCTCCTCAGAGACTGTCTCCAGGACAGCAGACCCATGGTGTGTGCTGGCCCTCGTTCATGCATTCTTCTCATGCTAACTAGATGTTGTCTGTGAGAAGTCAGAGCACCTCTGTTTGCATCCTTCAGTGCCCCGGGGCTCGTGCATGGCTCTCTCCAGAGGACCCCCTAGTTCTCTGCTCCTCTGCTCCTTGGCATGGCCAGAGGCAGGGAGTGGACATGGAACTTTAGAATCAATCACACACTTTCTTCTCTCTTGGGGCCTGCCCTCAAAGCATTTGCTCTCGAATGGTCCGATGGATTGGTTTATTCAAGGCTGTGAAGGACTCTTGCCTTGCTGTGTACTGCTTCTAGTCTTTGTGAGGTCTAAAAGATGCGATGTCAAACTTGTCACCTGGCGATGGTAAAGACACACAGTAGAGCAGAGAGAGAGAGAGAGAGAGAGAGAGAGAGAGACCTGAAGGGAGGTGTAAGCTCTCCCTGATGTGTGCATATCCAGTTTAGCGTTGGAGGAAATGGAAGAGGCTGTTGGGTATTTTTAACTGTTGTCTGCAAGAACTCTCCTGGGATTCAGGTTAGTAAAATCCCACTTCCTGGGTTTCTTGAACATAGGCCTGCTTCCCGGGAACATTATGGAGCCAAAGGCCAGAGTTCTAAGGCTCCCGTCCACAACTGTGGGGTGAGATGGGCGGATGCCTGTGCCTGACCTTCAGACTTGCCCTCTGATGATGCAATGCTCAAGCCCCCATCCGAGAGTGGATATAAAATGGTATTTGTTACGGTTTGTTGCTGTGACCAGATATTCAATAAGTTTAGGGGAGACTTCATCTTAAGAAAAATCCAAGGGTTATTTAAAGTTTAGATGAACTAATCATTTGTACCAGAGAACACAGGTGGGCATGAGGAAGGGCATAGAAATGCCATGCAGAGGAAGCAGAAGGTTGGAGGCAGGGACCAAACTACCTTGGGAACTTCCCAGCGAAGCCCAGCTGTACCATAGTGGTTGCAGACAGAGTCCTTCTCCTGGAGCTGAGTCATGGCCAGAGGCTGGGCCACTGCAGGGAAGGGATCAGCAAGGCCATGAAGAGGGGCTGTGGAGGAAGCCAATACCAGGCAAACTGTGGCTTGCTGGTTCATGGGGTGTAGGGATATCTAAGAGCAAGGGCAGACAGGTCTAGAGTCAACCTTGCTGGAGACAGGAGGGACCCAAGTGACCAAGGGGACTTGGGCAGAGAATAGGATGCTATCAGATCAATAGAAGCAGATATAGTGTCTCCAGAGGCTGAGGCAGCTAGGGGGAGAGGCAAAACCTTCCTACCAAAGCCTGGAATTCCATCTCCCAGAGGACAGTGAAGACAGGGGATGAGAAAGAGTGCCGGAATCCATTTACAGTCACTGGAATTTGGTTGAGAAAGTCCGGTAGAGATTGTTGTAATGTGGCCTAAAGGCTAGCAGCCATGGAGGGACATGGGGTTCGGGAACAAAACTAGACTAATAAAAGGAACACACTATGTTGTCCGCTAGGCACAGGGTCAGAGACTTTCTGCTTTCCTCTATAGTGTGGTTAGTTCCTCTTCTCCGAGGCTTCTCCCCGCACCCGCCCTCCCCCTCCACCAGGCAGGGGGACCTAACTCACGCAAAGCCACAGCAGCTGGCCTGGGTCTGTGTTCCCATCATCTGCCTGACTCCAATGCCCATGTGTGTCCCTCTGTGTCTCCAACGCCCCTGTGTGTCTGCAGTCTGCTGTCTGGTGACCCTGGGACAACATGTCAACTTCACTGTCAGCAAACAGAGCCACAAACCCAGAGTGACACCCTCACCTTGCCAATGTACCAAGGTTGCCCAGCCCCAGCCCTGGAGTCTGGCCGCAGGATGGCAAAACTCAGGAGAACACAAATGCCAGGACCTTCTTCCTTCCCATGCTCCGCCCAGCACCAGTTCAGGGATACATTTGAAGTCTGCTCACAGGCCAGGCTCCGTGCAGAGACACCAGAATGATTCGTCATCTAGAGAGCGGAAGCCATGGTGGGACATCTTGACAAGCCTATCACGACTGTGAGGCCAGTCCTCTGCTTCTGGTGCAGACGTCTCCAGCCAAGGGATCCCACCTCCAGATGCGGCACCTTCTAAAAATAGCAGGTGGAGTCAGCTCTCCAGCTAATTGTTCGATGTGATCCCTCCATGCCATCTGGAAGTGGGTCTCGTCAATGTACCAGGACGTTACCCAATTATCTGTAGGAAGGCTCTTTAATGCGGCCCCCACAACAGAGGGACAGCAGCTGTCTGCTTATCCCTAGAGGCTCAGTCTGCGGACATGACCCTACAGCCTGGACCCCAGGCCTAGTCAAGGGAAGCTGCTTCCCTGGAGTAGAATCCTGGACAAGAACAGGGAATGAGCACAGGCAGGTGGGCTGGGGTACTTGCTTTCTTCTGCTGGGGACATAAGGGTCAGAGTCTGGAAAGACTTCCTTGCCAGCATCCTTGTTAATCAGGACAGAAGTGTGGGCCCACCTCTTCTCTAAGCCACAAGCTTTCTAAGTCAGTGCCCAGGGCAGGCAGGTAAAGAAGAGAAGTGGCCAATGGCCTGAGGCCTTTTACCCTTGAATTTGAATATAGGGCTTGAGGCTGAAGGAAGGACGCAGAATGCCCACAGGACTCAGGGTGCAGACAACAAGGACGACCCAGGAGCATTATTCTGATTTTGCTCTTTGCTCACAAGGGACTTCATTGCTTGGGCTCAGAGAAGGAAAACACACACACTGCTACCCAGAAAACAGAAGGAGGGGCTGACCCTGGGAAGAAGCCCTGGCCCTTGCTCTCCCAGCTCATCTTTTCCAAGGCCCAAGTTTCCCACTGGAGCCCTACAGTGGGTATCCTGGCCAGACAGAGAAGGGCTGTCCTGGGCACTGAATGGCTCTTGACAGCTTTGGGGGTTCACACTCCATCCCTGAACCTTTCAGGTGCCTTCATATAGCAACAGATAGCAGCTGTGACCTGTCTGCCCAGCCTAGAGCAGCAAATGTGCCTGCTTCCTGCTCGAGTCACACCTGCACAGGCTATGGGTGCTCCTTGCCCTCCAGGAGAGGGAGGGCATCACACCCAGCATGGGGCTCCCTGGGCAGCTCCCCACCTGCCCCCAGGACTTTATACATGCTGCTCCTTACTCCACAACACCCTTCCATCCTTCCTCTTCTGGAAAACTCACATTGAGCCCACAGAACCCAACCCAAACTCCATCTCCTCTGAGGAACCTTCCTCAACTCTTAGATGTGCCCTCAGAGGCACGTCCTCAACACAGAAGTGAACACACACACACACACACACACACACACACACGGGTGGGGACTTGCTTCCTTCTGTCAGATCACTGCCTCCCTTCTAGATTTGCTTCTAGACAAGCAAAATCATTTGCCCAGCATGATGTCACACAATAGAACTCCAAAAAGTTTGTTGGACAAGTATTTGGAAGACGAAGAAAGAACAATCAACAGTTGCAGTGCCCTTCACCCATGGGATCAGGCCAGTCTTGGAGTGGAGTGCCGTCCAAGGAAGAAGTGTTGGCAGAGGGGCGGAGAAGAGCTAGGGTGAGCTGGGACTGCAGCCACCTGGCCAGGAAATGAAACCCTGTAAACTGCCTTCCCAGGCTTTGGGGATGAGTTTCTTAGGGTTTCTTCAGGAAAGGGAGAATGTCGCAAGGGGAGGGGGAAATAGGGACAATGACTGAGAAACAGACCTGGGCAACTGCAGGGCACTATTGGCCGTGGACATTGCAGGGAATCGGTTGCATTGCCCCAGGCAGAGTGGGAGAGGGTGCAGAGGTAAGCTGCGCGCGTGCGTGTGTGTGTGTGTGTGTGTGTGTGTGTGTGTGTGTGTGTGTGAGTGACTTGGGGCAGGGGGATGATTCATGTAAATGCCTGTGTCAAGCCGGTAAGGGCCAGTGAGACTGGATGCCTGGCAGAGGGCTGGGCAGATGGGTGAGTTTGGGTACCCCCAAACAAGGAATCACTGGCTACAGAGTGATGGGCATTCACACCAGGACCTCAATGCTGGCTGTGATAACAGGAAGTTGGGTCTCCTTCAGTGACACTTGAAGCTAGGAAGGCCTCTATGCCTGTCAGTCTCTGAGCTACCCTGCAGGCATTATCCCTTAAAGGAACCATCTTCTCCCAATGCCAGCATGTCTGGGGGGCAGTCTATGAGGTCCCAGGACCCCAGCATGTCTGGGAGGGCAGCCTATGAGGTTCTAGGACCCCAGCATTGGGTAGTAGAACTGCTTCAGATAGAACTGAGCCAGTGCGGAGGTTCTGGGAGACCTGAAAAGAGGGTGTCATTGTTGTCATCACCCCTGGGTGGGAAGAAGTCCAGGTCTCTGGTCTTGCCTAAGGCATAGGTTGGCCTGACACACTGTCAAGCCAACTTCTACCTTATCAGCCCATGGGTGATGGAGCCTCACTGTGACCGTGGGTTGACCTCGATTCCCTGACTTCCGTTCCTGTGGCCCCAAAGAAGGCTACGGGAGTTTTAGATGTTGATGTGGGACCTCCCCATTTAGTCGAAAGTGAGGAGAGCAACCCCAGCATGTGGCGGGAAGTGTTCCCACAGAGGCTGGTGGGTATGAAGAAGACTGTTCCAAAAGGAACCAGGGCCTTCCTGTAACAATGCGTATTCCTCATGGGAGGAGGCATTTGCTATGTGCTAATGTGTCTGCTAATCATAGCTAATGATACCAGTTCCCATCCCAGTATATGTAAGCCCAGGGCACCTACATTCTAGGTGGGCACCATTCCAACTTCTTACCTCTCTACAGGCTCCTAAGTTAGGTCCCTCCCCAAACCCCACTTTCCCCACCTGGAAACTGGAGCAATGGTGATGGCCCTTTGATGGCCTATCTTGGATGTGATGGTCACATGTGGGCTATATGCGTGGCAGAGATCAAAGCAAATCTGTGGACTACCAAGGACTGTGTGGACACAGAGTCGTCCCCTTAATTAAGATGCAGCAGAGCAGGTGGCCCTTAGGAATCACCAGGCTACTGTCCACAGGTTTTGCTCTATTGCTGCCTGGTCCTGGAGGAAGGGAAAGAGGCCAGGAACTGATCCCAGCATGGCCACTCCTCACTGTGACTTGTGGCCCTAACAACCTCACTTCCCTCTTTGTGACAGGGAGGGACCAGCATCTGCCAGAGGGTGGAACAAGATGACAAACTAGGTCAGGATCAGCAGACGGTGGCGTCCATACAGCTTGGCTGCTTTCCTGCCTACTTATACTTGGGGGGCAGCCCCATTTCTGGGCTGACTCTGGTGGGTCTAGAGTCCCAAGTAGCCTGCCATGAGCATACCTATCGCCTATGCTGTGTGGGTTCTCTCACGTGACCCTGTGTTCCCCTGCTCCAGAGTCCTTCCTGACTCGTCTACTCCTGAAGGCACTAATGGGAAGGGTAGCCTGGGGACCGCTGTGGCTCCAGCAGTGCAGCGACTGTGGCTCTTGCTCAGTGCAGGTAGTGGTACCTGTGCAGATTAGGGTCCCACCTACGCTCTCCCCTGCCACCTGCCATACTGCATTGACCTTGCTGTTCTGACTTCATGCTCCCATGGAGACGTGAAGTGGTGTGATGAGGTGGGGAACTGGAACACAAGCGATTCAGTTGCAATGTTTCTATGGAGAAGCTGAAGGAGGTAAGACTCAGCTGGAACCAATGGCCACACGCATTGCCTGCCATAGGCGCCTGGTTGCCAGGTTGCCAAAGATTCCTCATCTGCTCTCTTGCTTCCTCCTGCTCCCCCACACCAGCCCCCCTCTTCACTCCCGTTTTCTGGCCATGTTGTTCATTGGTTTCTCTTTGACCCCCTCTGCAAACCTGGCTGACTCTGACAAGGCTTTGAAGTCAAGTGCCTGTGTCTCCCACTCAGTCTGGGTTGGGCCCAGCTGGATGCGAGCTGTGCACAGGACAGAGGTTGGGGCCCACATGGCTGGAGGTAGGGGCAGGAAGGCCCCCTTGCCAGCTGTGGCGGGCAGGGAAAGGCAGGCCCAGGTAGCACAGAACCAGCTACCTCCAAGGAGGAGTCAGACAATAAAATACATACCCGCCCCCAGCCAGGCCTCAAGGCTCACCCAGGGCAAACCCAAGCACCCCCAAGGGAGGCCTAGGGGCAGTAGGTGCAGAATCTACCATCTGAGTATGCACACTGGCTTTCCCCACATGAGCAGGGCCTGTGTGAACACACTACACCAGACCCTGCCTAAGAACATCCAAGCAAGTGGGGCCTATGGCATTCAAAACCTGCATTTTTAACCCACCCCAAGGGCTGCTGATGCTGCCTGATCTCAGGCCGCAGCTTCAGAACGGCTGCCTTGAGCCCAGGCCTCTCCATGGAAGAGTCAGAAGCGGGACTGGCTGAAATCCACTACATCAGCATTCGCTGCTAACCACACTGGGATCGAGGTGTTATTGTTCCTCAGCCTTTTTGCCTTGATTCTCTTATTGGATCCTTACAGGGCTTTATCAGTGGGATTATCACACCTGGTGTAGAGAAGGACAATCTGGGTCTCACAGAATAAGGCCCATAACAAAATCAAGGTTATTTATCTGTTTGGTTTGGGTTTAGTGGGAATTGAACCTAGGGCCTTGTGTGTGCCAGGCAAGAGTTTATCCTCTCCAGCCTATTTTGAGTGTTTTAAAATTTGAGATGTGTCTGGATGAGCTACTCAGGCTGACACTGAACTCAGTCTGTAGCCTAGGCAGACTTAGAACTTGCCATCCTCCTGCTTCAGCTTCCCAAGTAGCTGGAACTACAGACCTGTGCCACCAGGCCTGAGCCAGAATCAGGAGTTAAACCCTGACAAGCTGCCCCATGTGTCTGTGTGCGAGCTTCAGTACTACAGAGTCTCAGGATAAATGGACAAATAGAGTGGGTGAAGTGGGTGGGGGTGACTGTGTCCGCTGAAGTCAGCTTGGAACAGGAAAACTAAGGCGAAGGTCAGGGAAGGCAAAGCACACATGACAATACGGGCAGAGCTGCTTTGTAGCCTGTTGTCTGTATAGCTTGGTGTTTCTGGTCTAGGCCAGCCCCCTGCATCCCTGCCTTTGTGTGTGCCCCAGAGGGGAGCCATTCTCTGGGGGCATGCTGAGTCTGTATGTGCCAGAAGAGCTCCAGAGGATACTATCAGAGCACTTGAGTGTTGGCTAGCTCCTTTCATTTTTTTTTCATCTTTAAAGCTATTGGAATTTCCTTAGCCTATGTTTTATTTTGTAACTGAAAGTTTCCTACCCCGTCCAGTCCATTTGGCCGTATAATTCCTGGAGTGAGTGTATCTCAGTGATGTGTATGTGTGCATCTGGATATGCATAGGGACGTGTGGATACATGAAGTGTGTGTGGCACATAGCACGTGTGTCCAAGTGTGTGCTTAGATGTGCAAAGATGTGGAAATGCACATGTTGGGTCTGAGAGTACCCTGCCTTGCTCACTTGGCTTCCCAGATGGACACTGACCTCTGACTTGGAACAGATGTGACTTTCAAGGCAGGCAGGGATCACACCTGTGTGACCACCAGAAGGCATCCAATTCTGGGGCTCTGAGAGGAGCCTGGGGCACCTTCACCGAGTAGAAGAGCACCTTCCCCTTGGCTGTCCTGGCCAGGAGGATGCCTCTCCCAGCTCACACACAGATGCGCCGCCAGGGGTGAGGGAGACAAACTGCCAAGCTGTTTACCAAGCTCTGTAAAACAGATGGCCAGGGGCTGCTGGCCAGGCCAGTGGGGACACAGTACTTTATAGGCCTGACTTGGTGCCGACCTCACTCCTTGACCTCTCTTCTGCCTCTATATCCTTCCCATCCCATCTCCAGACTGGAGCTGCTGAGAAAAGAGGCCTTCCCCTCCCCATTCTCTATAAATATTTGCAGAAGGGTGGGAGGATGGAAAGGGCATGGGAGGGTGGGGAGGGTGCAGGAGGATGAGGAGGGTGTGGGGGCTGATAATTCAAGAGTCCAGATTTGTCCCCTCTGTAGATATAACCAAGAGAACCCCCCCGCAAGTGGGATAGAAATATCAGAAGGTGCTAGCCTACCTTCTATGTCAGATGCTTCCCAGCCATTGGCACACAGTAAGCATCTTAAAATGTCTATTTTTAAAAAAAGATTTAATTTCTTTAGTGTATGTATGTGTGTGTTCTGGGTGTGGGTTTCTGTGTGTAAGTATGGTGCCCCGGGAGGCTCAAAGACAGCGTCAGATCCCCTGCAACTGGAGGTCCAGTTGCTGTGAGCCACTGGATGTAGGTGCTGGGACCCTAACCAGGGTCCTCTGCAAGAGCAACGCATGACCTTAACCACTGAGTCATCTCTCTAGCACCTCAAAAATGTGTACTGACTCTTTAATAAGAATGTCCGAACAAAGGAGGGAGAGCTAGAGGCTCAGGGGATTGGGACGGCGGAGGGAGAAAGGAGATGAAGAAGCATGGTCCAGGAAAGAAAGCCAAGAGTGCAGCATGGAACAGTGAGCAGCTGGGAGGGAAGGAGGGAGAGAGAACATGGAGCAGGGAGGAGGAACCTGGGCACTAGGAGCTTTTCCCCAAGTTCACCACCACCACCACCACCACCACCACCATGTGGATGCCAGCCCTTCCAGGGTCAGCCAATGCCAGCAGCTTTATCTTTGCCCTCCCTGGGCAGCCAGTGGTTGAGATGACCAGTAGGAACATCAGGTTTCAGGATGGCCCTGGTGATCTGGGTGCTTGAGGCAGATGTGGTCAAAGGAGAACACCTGTTTGCCCCTTCTCCCACCCTCATCCCCACCCCCTCATGGCTTTGGAGAAATGCTGGCAATGAGCCTCAAGGGTGAGAACCATGTCCTCCCATTACTGTTACTGCTGGCTCTACCACGGGAGTCCAGCCTGTCCATGCTGCAGCTAAAGAACCCCGAACCTTGGAGAGTCAAAGAGGCTTTGGGTAGGGGGTAGTATGTGAGGGAAGGGACAGATGAGGGCCCAGGTATGGGCAGGAAGTTCTAGGGCGAGGCAGAACTCGGTCAGCTAAAGCTTTGGCCGCAGTGGCTTTCACTATCCCTAAGATCCAGTCGCAGAGAATGCATCTCATATTCCTTGAGTTGGGAGAGATGCCTGGCTCTGTTGCCACGCCTGCCAGCCTGTATTAGGAAAGTCTTGGGCCTCCTGCATGCAGCAGGGGAAATTAGAGCCAATCAAGTTGATTTCAAGGCCACTGCTCCTTCCCAGCAGCCTGTGACCATGCCTGTTAACCAGCCAGCAGCCCTCATGGCCCGATACCACAAGCAAATGGCCCTTAATGGGGACCAGACCTCCTCCCCACCCTCCCACCTGCCTGCCTCTGGGTCTTTGCGCCTGAAAACTGAATTGAGTACATCAACCCTGCAGCCCCTGTCCCGCCCAGGTGCCAGAGCCTACAGAGTCTGAGCCAAGGGTCAGAGTGGTGGGTGTGGCTGGTAGAAACACTGCAGGCAACCCCTATTCTGCAGGAAGTGATGCTGTTTTAATTCTGAGGTAAGCCAGTCAGACCTCAGCTTACCCAAGGTAATCACTGCTAGGTTACTTGACCCCATTCACCGTCCATGAGAGCATCCGTGAATTCTCTTTTGATCCTTTGCAAACGGACCCCAAGGCATCTGTGTGCTGGAACTGTAGGAGAATCTATAACGTCCTGCTCTTCACTTTGGTTGACATAATGCTGGGGTAGCCATGATGATGCCCTGTGGGGCAAAGTCCCTGTTGGTCTCTTAGTGAGTGTCTTCACTTCTGGGTACCGGCTACCACCTTCTCTCCAGCCCAGTCTCACCTGGCATCTGTGTCTAGACCAGAAGTTATTGACATGAGGGTCATGAACCCCCTTTGGCAGACCTGTATCTCCAAAAAAATTTACATTATGATTCATAACAGTAGCAAAATACAGTTATAAAGTGGCAGCAAAAACAATTTTATGATTGTTGGTCACCACACCATGAGGAACTATATATATTAAAGGGTCACAACATTAGGAGGGTTGAAGACCACTGTGCTAGACCCTACACCTGTCCACCTGGTCCCACCAGAAGGTTCTCAAAGCACACCTGGCTACTTTCATTTTGCCATCCTGTGGCCCCCCAATCTTGATGGTGAGGGGTAAACTCCAGAGACGACAGGTATATGCCGGCCCTGATGGCACACTTCCCAGCCCTCTCTTCTTCCACGAGTCAGGCTGAGGATGAAGCTGATGAGACATCCACACCCTTGGGTTCAGAAGTCAAAGGAATATCCAAAACCATAGATACTTTATGGGAACATCTGAAAATTATCAAAATTAGTGAAAGGGTGAGGGGCTAAGGATGTTGCTCAGTGGTGGAGAGCATGCCCAGCTGTGCGAACCTCTGGAATCCATTGCAATGCTGGGGGTTGGAGGAGAAGGGGAGGAATCTACAATAGATGAACGAATGCTCAAAACTGTAATGAAGGTGTGGACCTACAGTGAGTGGAGAGAGGTGAGTACCTGAGAACGGGGCTCACCTCATTGTGGCTCAGTCTCTCTCTACTGTAAAGATGCCCAAGACACTGCTCAGAATCCCCGAACACCCCGTGGTCTTCACACTCCCCATCTCCTCCTTCTGGAACTGTCTCCCTCTCTGTTCATGCCTGCATTCTTTCTCCATGCCCAGCCCTTAGAGTTCCTTCTCACAGTAGCTGTGGTGGCTCCTCCTCTCCTCCCCAGGCTAGGTTAAGAGGCTTCAGGGTCCCTCCCATCAGCCACCTGGCCTGTGACTGCCAGGCTCTGTGTGCCTCTGGGAGTTGCTGACTCGGCTATTCCTGTGTGGTGGGACCTGAAAAGATTGTCCTCAGTCATCTCTGGTAGACAGAATGAATGCATAGACCGATAGAAGAACCACACAGCCAAGAGACACATCCTATCTCAAGGGCCAATGCTTTCATCAAAATGAGCAAAGCTGTATGGCTCCTGGGATCCACGGTGCTGCAGAACAAAAGCAGCAATATTCTGGCCCAACAAAGAGACTGCAACGGCCTGAAAGCCTTGGCAATTGAATCTGGTCTATACTTTTAAAAGCCACTTTTATTTCTCATGATTAAAGCCCTGCCACTTACTCTGAAAGATAACATAGGCACAGGAAGGCAACGTGGACTAGTCTTCTCCAAATAAGGTAAAAACCTAACTTTCCTTTATTTTTAGCAGTGCATTTCCAGCTTCAAGAAGGCACAAGTCCATGGACCATCCTTACACAAACCCACTCACTTCCAGAAGCGTGCTAACAACTCGCGAAGATGCACATGTCCCTGAAGAGTCAGGCTGCCCCTTCGGGAAGGGGCCCTCAGACAACCTGAGGCCTGAGTGCCTGTCTCCATGGCAGCTCTCCAACCATTGCTGGACTAACCACAGAGACGAGCCTCAGTGTCCAGGAGAAACTCAGGTTTGTCCTTTTCTGACGTTAGTCGGCCTGACATGAAAGCAACTTTGGAAAAAAAAAATCACATTCCCTCTGCTCAGGCCACAAACATGAAAAAGTGACGATCAGCTGGCTTCACAGGGACCCTGTGATAGGTGGGCCTTCTATAAAGGTGCTGGGCGGAGAGACACTTAAAATAATCCCCCTTACATCCATGACTTGGTGGTCTTCATTCCTACAGACTGTAGCGTGACTCACTTTATCCTTCCACAGATGCCAGGAAACAAGATTAGAAATCAAACATAGGGCTCTCTTCTGGGCATTCTGATGCTGCATCTGTAAAATGGGATAACATCAGGATGAGCTAATCCATGGGAGAGGCAGCCAGCCCACTGCCTGGCCATCTCTGTTTCCAATATGACTTTTACGGCTTCCAACATGGTGCCTCCTTCTAAGCTTTGTCTGCAGCAGGCTCGTTTTTCTCAAATTCCTCCGGGTTTGGCTAAGAGCAATCTGTTTCTTCCTGCATTTGTCAAGTTGCTTGAAATCCCCAGTGCCCATTCAGGTTCCTTCCAAGGGTTAGTGGAACACTCCTTGCTATCTTTCACCACGCCCCTCCACACACGGGGGAACAGCTACATCTGAGTAGAAGCCTGGCTATGGATGCCCATAAAATGGAGATTTTGGCGAGACTTGCATGGGTCAGAGTGGGAATGAGGCCCAAAAGCAGTCCTGAGCATCTTTAACGATGTGTAGAAAGAGAGGGGCCTCTGCCTGCCTAGGCAGATGGACACAGCTGTTAACAGAGAAGCCCCTGATATTGCGACCAGCGTGGAGAAATGATCCGCTCGATGCTTCCTGGTGGAGTTAAGACATTTTTTTGTTGGTCGTGCCTTTGAACTAAGGTCATTTAAGTATACAACAGATGTTCCTCTGAGGGAAACAGACTTATAAAGTCGGGAACACAGAAGGGACCTAATGGTTCACTGGGGGTGGCGCATTAAGTTCATAGCCGTTCAGCTCCTCTCAATGTTAAACAAAACAATGACGCAATTTTATGCACAATAAAGACCTGTCAAAACAGTCATCCTGGGCAGTGGGGTCCTTTCAGTCATTCTTTCTCCAAAGATAAACGGAGGCACACTGATGGACATGTTGGCTGTGGTGTCGAAGCAGTCTTTTGTGTGGTATTCCCAGCCGCTCAAGGCTGAATTAGCTAGAACGGTGGGAGGCTGGCGCGCAGTGGGAGAGGGTGGGCAGGCAGATACACAGGGACTCGCGGTGGCTTCCCTCCTGGCCAGGCTAGCCTGTCAGTGGGCTGCATTGGTGGTCACCTGAGAGGTAAGGTTGTCAGGGAATCTACTGCTTCATAAGTTCCTTCCAGCCCACACTGTCACATAGCAGATTTTGATAGGTAAGCCTTGTCATCGAGACCATTAACCAAGTAACTACTAAGTGTCAGGCACACCACAGGGGACCAGCAATGTCCTTTTCAGAGTCATCTCTACACTGTCAGAGCAAGGCTCAGGACAAGTGCATTTGAATCAGGGAGATCAGGGCATCTTCACCCCGGCCTTCGGCAGCCATGTGACCTCAGACAAGTCACGCCACCACTCTGAGCCTTGCTTTTCCCTTGTGGTGGTCAGACTTATGTCATGGGTCATTAGCGGGGCTCGAGGGGGATAGAGGATGAATAAAAATCCTCAGCATGGTTCTTGGCACAGTGGACATGTTTCTCTTCCCTCCTCAGAGGAAGAATGGCACATCACACAGGCCTTCAGGGAGCTTTCTGTCCAGTGGACAGGCAAACTCCAGGCACACAGCAAAGGGTTCTCTCCCAGTCATGAGTAATGAAAAGCACAGACATTTAGGTGCTATAAAGTGGAGTGGAAGGTGTCCAGTTTGGGTGATCAAAGATGGGGGTTGGGAGGTATAGGTCTTTAGTGGAGTTGGCAGACCCTGGAAAGGGAAAAGTAGACATTCAATTCAGGCAGGATTGGAGTAAAATTCCTCTAGCACATCTGAGATCACTAGTGAAAGAGCCAATCTGGTTAAGCACGGAGTTCAGTGAGTTAAGGTAAGAACTAAGACCCTTGGAAGCCAGGCTTGGCTTTCCCTGAAAGCAGTAATAACTATTGCAGCTCTTTGGAACAACAAACAAAAATCAAGTAAGTGTTTTAAGATTTGTCCGGTCAATGAAAGGGGGAAGCCTGGTACACTTCCCATTCCTGTGCTCATAGCAGACATTACTAGTCAATCTTTTCCTGAAGGTGAGTAGAGAGTTTAGGAACTGTCGAAACATTCTTATCGTGACGTGAAGAAGGTATACTCTGGTTATTTATGAGTGTGTATTGCTCTGCTTTTTATGCGAAGGCAAGCAAGGAGGAAAGGCTTTGTTAATGTTCTATGGTTTTCATCCGCAGAGTTTGGGGTGCCAGAACTCTCTCTGCTGTCTAGTTGTGGTGTTCACCATCCAGAACAGTCTCTGGTGCCCCCTATTGGATGGTGGATCTAAGTCTGACAGTTGCAATCTGAGCCTGGCTTGCAGGGAGAGGGACTGGGTCTGGCCACGTGGCCTCTGTGTCTGAGGTTCAGCAGAAAGTGAGCTGTGGTTTGCCATCTGCGCCCTCACTGGCAGCCATGTACAGCTGGGATGCCTGACTGTTTGGGCAGGATCTTGCTTAGCAAGCTTGGCCTGACTCTCTAGAAGTGGGGGTTGGAATTTTCCTGAAATGACAGAACTATTTAAATCTTTCAGGGCTTTCTAAAGTCACTGAGGTGCCAGATATAGAAGGCAAGTCTGCCTCTCACTGGTGAAATTGCCAATTTATGTGCATGTAGAACCAGTTGTCACTCGGAGGTAAGCAGCTCTCTGTGCCCACTGAATCCAACCCTCCGCTGCAGGAGTAGGCAGGGGCCACCCTTCAGCTGGCCAGAGCTCTCAGTCTCTATCAGGACCTGACTTCATGTCCCTCTCATGTCCAGGAAGTTCCAGAGTAAAAAGGCAGCTCACTGAAGAAGTCTCTGCTATTGTCTGGAGGGAAGCCATACAACTGCCTTCCTGTGGGTGCCCACAGCCATGCTCCAGACTTGTGGACCACTTGTGGTCACACGGCCTTCATTCTTCAAACCCTAACCAGTGCTATGGTCCTGCCACTCTTTCATCCATGATCATCACTCGCCTGGAGGACCATAGCAACCTCCTTCATGGCCACCTCTCGCACCTGCCGCCTTTCTGCCCAGTACCAAGGAATCCATTTGAAAAGCAGAGAGTGGACCAGAGCTGCTCCAAGTGCATACACACAACAAGCTTGGAGGGATCGTCGCTTTCCTCAGCCCCGTTGTATAGAGAGGAGACAGCAGAATGCTGAGTGGTGCCTTTGAGGTGATGCTCCTATTTGTGGCAGAGCCAGTATGGAAAACCCAGCTTGTCCAGATCCAAGAATCTAACCCCAAGCCCTGCTGGCTCCTCACATACCTCCGTGCTGTGTGCCAACGCTGTGGTGGCAGGTTGCAGGCTGCCCACTGCACGAGGAGTAACAGTCTTGCCAGGCCCTGCAGCGTCTTCCCTAGTCCTGACTCTGAGCTCTGAGGCCTTTTCCTTCCTCCTCACTATTTTTAGCCCAGACTAGAGATGCTAGGCAAAACATCATCTTAAATTTGAGCTTCAGATCAGCAACAAATACTTCTATAGTATAAATACATTTTATCTGAGATATACTTAATGCTAGAGAAATATCCATTGCCTATATGAAATTTGGCTTTTGTGTTGGTTTATGTGTGTGTGCAGGCTGTTGAGAGGTTTCAATGTGGGCTGTTTCTCCTACTGAATGATAGCTATAGCTTTTGCCTGCAGTGTTCTGTTCTGCCTGCTGACAGACTATCTTCCCTGACTCCTAAGCTAAACTAGGCTCCCTGTCATTTGCCTCAAAACCTTCCTCTACATCACTCCCCAACCCTTGGTGATGGTCCCCCCTGGTACCTGCAGTTCTCACTATCTCTGCTCTTGCCCTTGCAGGTCCTTCTGGAAACCTTCTTGCTATCTCCCCACACCCCATGTTCTGCCTCCTTTGAGCTCTCCTTTCAGTTCAGCGGGTTCTCTATGGCCAATGATGCCAGCTCTGTCTGGGGCTTGCTAGGGTGGGTCCCCGCAGCTGTCCTGCCCTCTGGAAGCGCACAGTGCTGGAAGGTTGCATGATGTAGAATGCATCTCTGTGTACACAGGAAATCAGAACGATGACCTGGCATCATTTTGTGGGGCAGTGCCCTCTTAGAAGACATGGGCTGCCCTCACCTTCGGCCCTGGAACAACCAGGTCTCTTACCTCTGACCCTGAAGAGTTGTATCAGACCTGAGCCAGGGGGAGTCCCGGAGACTTCCTGCTCTGGTGCTACAAGAACGTGGGTTCTTCTCACTTCTATCACTCCTCCCTGTGTCCCCAGGTCCTTCTGGGATGCTTTGAGTTGCAAGTAACAGAAGCCATGACTCGAACTGCCACCTTCTCTCACGTTGCCGGAAGGCAAGACAGAGGTATGGACCCAGCAGCTCAGTGTCTCGGGGACCTAGGTCTCGCTGTTCCTCTCTGAGTGACGGGCATGGGTGCCATGGTTAGGATATTTCTCTTGAGGTCTCAAGGCTGGCAGTGGTGCTTGAGCCTATGTGCTGCTCTGTTCCCACCCAGCATGCATTTGAATGAAACCACCTTCCCCAGCCATGGCATGGAAGTCCTTCTTGCCACCCTGATGAGGACAAGGACCCACTTTGGACTGAGGACAGGTGCCAGGGAAATCCCATATTCTTATAGCGTAGGGCCGAGACTGCCAAATGCTCAGTTATACAACACTTAGTTCCTCACTTTTACACAGCATCCTAGATCACAAGAAATAGCCGTCAGTTTCTATTTATCAAGCACAAGTAATTTAATAAACATGTCCTAACAACTTAGCAGCTGGCTGAAAACACATTGCACGTAGATTAAAAGAAAACTAATTGTCTTTGTGTTAATGTCAGCTAGCCACAGTTATTGATGGCATATGTTTGCCAGTTGGGCACTGAACAATTTCTCAGAGCTGGGCATTGGCCTGGATACCTGCTTCTATTTTCTTATTTACAAGGATTCTTATTTGGCAAATTGCTTTTTGTAGCCGCAACCATTACAAACCTGGCTTCTCAAAGTTAACCTATCATTAGTACTGAGAGTGTGGGCTGCCCTGAGCGGGCAGGGGTTGTGTTCCCAAACTGTCACTGTAGTTTCTTGAAAAGGGAGAATGTCACTTGGCGCGCCTAGGAATCATCTATGGATGGGGTGGTAGTTGTGTGTGTGTGAGTGCGTGTGTGTGGTGAGGGTGGGGGGTGCATCTTCTGGGAACTGTGGTCTTGGTTGACTCTTGTGTCTCATGGAGTTGAACATGCAGAAAAGCAATACCAGACAAAGTGGAAGCCCTGCATGGGAAGAGAGAAAGGAATGGATGCTGGGTAAGGGCAGGGTTAGTGTCCCTTGACCAAATATTGCATAGAAAGGGAAAACACCCCCAGACCTATGTATAAACGACTACTGTGTAGTCTCACCTGCAGTGTGGATGGTCCAGCCCGCCACCTCTGTAGTGCAAGCTGGTCGGATCCCTGCTCAGGAGCCTCTGACCACGTTTGGATCCCTGTGGCTTTGTTGATTTAGGCCACCCCAGTGTCTGAGTGAGATGTATGAAATGCATCACTGTGCCCATGCCCCTGTTGGGGACACACTGTCCAGGATTCAAGAATCCCTGTTGCTCTAAGCACAACTGATTGGACGCTGTGGTACTACCAGACTGTCCAGCCTCTGACCTGTACCCTTTGTACCAGGAGCTCCTGACTTTGTGGGAAGCTAGACACCAGGATTGAGTCTCGGTAGACGAGGCCGCCTGACTCCAACATGGCTCTTCCTCTCCATCCTTATCCAGAGAGAGGGTCCCTTCCAACTGCCCCACTCCAGGGCGAATCTGCTCCTGGACCCCAGAATCTCCAGGAAGTATCTGCAGCCTGAGCCACTAAGGCCCTCATGAGCCCCCAGTGCAATTCCCCTTAGCCTTATCAGAGTTGGTGTCCTTGCTCCCCAGCCAAGTGAGTTCAGACAATCTCTTTGAGCAGATTGCATTCCCAGGCCTCTGTGGCAGCCAGAGCTTTGATAACCACCTGGTGGAGCGGCCTTCAACTCCCCTCCCGCAGGAGCTGGCCTGAGAACTGTCTGCAGCTGAGGAAAAGTAGGGCCCTACTAGGGCTGGACAGCGGTGGCACACGACAGCTTTAAGAGAGTTTGAACCTCTCTCTTCCTAACCATTTCTACGCTTTTAGAGCCCTTCAGTTCTGCTGGCAGAGGATCCAAGAGCAAATGCTGCAACGTAGACCCTCCTTGTAATAACCTCATAGTGCCAGAATCTGGGCTAAAAAAAAAAATGTTGTATATAAAATTACATTTTCAGTGCATGATCACTAGGTAACTTCATTGCTTTTATTCCCGTTTATAGATTATACGATTAAGGCTTTGGCCAACCAAATAGCTTGCTAGCAGTGGCAAGGCTGGGACCTGATCTAAAGCAAATGGACCTTATAGTCGGGGATCCTAACACCTATACTGATAGATTGCCACTGGCCCCGCTGCCCGGGAACCCACCAGTTCATTCTATGGAGCCTTCATTGCTCTTCTAGAAGCCTGACAATGGGCAGCTTATAACTGCCTGTGACTCCAGCTCTGGGGACTCTGGTGCCCTCTTCTGGCCTCCACAGGCAATCTTCTGTGTGGTGGCATACAGTCATATAGATACATATGCATAAATACAAATTTCAAAGCAAGTCTTTATTTCATGGAGAAGATGGCCCTTGGAACTTGGGGAAGAGGAAGGCTTCTGATTGCTTGGAAACCCATGAATGGGGTCATGGAGCCAAGGCAGCTGGTAGCAAGGTCTGTGGTTGACGGATTCTTTCCTAGTGGTGCTGGGTGCAGTGGACTGAATTCTTCGTTAACAAAGCAGAACTGAGGCAATTGGGCAACACAGACGAATTGCCCCATGTTCCCATGTTCTACTCGATAATGCCACTTCTGGGAATCTGTCTCTGAGCACTACTTTGAAATGCAAGCAGGGGCCTTTCCTATCATGACTTTCAAATACCACAAATCAAGCAAACAAGCCAAGCCTACAGGAGCTGATGGCCACCCTCCCTGGCTCACCCAGGGAAGTTAGGCTCAAAGTGATAATGACCGAAAAGAGAATCTAATGCCCTGAGAAGGACCTCACTGATAATGTTAACCCACATAAACCCAGTGGGGGCGGGGAAGAGGCTGCATAGAGAACCTCAGAATCATAAATACTTTAGGAACGCATTAATGTAGGGAAATTAAGTGGGAAATGGGCACGGAAGGCCAAAGGGCAGCATGCCATAGTGAAGGTGGCTTCTTTGGTGTTTGCAAGGCCCCCACAGATTGCACTCTTCCGTGTAGCTGGAGAAAACAACCAGCCAGCCATAACAATAAGTGATGGGAAATGATCTTACAGGCTGGTGCCTCTCCAGACAGCAAGGGCAGGGCCAGCTCCCACAGGGCCCAGGCAGGGGAGGACTCTGGGAATGTCAGGTGCCCGTGCCCATGCACCGCCGTGGGGGCTAGAGTTCTGTGTTTTTGCTGGAGCTCTCTGGAGGAACAGTGTGTGCCTGGAGGTAGGGGGCCCCCTTTTTGGCTGGGTGCTTCTCTATACCACTGGGGGAGCCTGCCTGGCCCACTGCTTTGGCAAGTTCAACTGTTTAAGTTTCCTGGTTGACTGTTAGAAGAAAGAACAACATCACCAGGAGGGCGAACTGGATCACAAAGAGCTTGTACTTACATGGACATTCTCTTATGCCCTCTTTAAGCAGAACAGCGTGATAGCCTGTAATACTTGGGGAGGTGCTAGGGTTTTTGGAAGTGCAGGAGAAAGCAGAGCCCCGACACCACAGATATGACTTGAGATCCATATTCAAGCCCAGAAGGCTTGAGGGTTGAGATGAACACTGAAGGTCAAGATGCTTGTCAGGGTCCAGATACTGGGGTTTGGTAGACCTACCTAATCCAGGGCACAGCACCCTTGGAAACTCAGCTGTGAAGTAAAGGGCCCAAATGTCTTGTATCTGGAACAGGATGTGATTGGCTTTGGCGAATGAGTGGCTAGAGCTATATTGGAATGTGCACCTATAATAATGGTAGTTCCTAATTGTTTAGCACTCGTCCTGTTGGAGTAGCTCCCATCCCAAGAGCTACTCAAATGTTCGCAGAGGTCACGGGATGACCTCTATTAGAGATGACCTCTGTTAGACTGCTGGGACTCACCCCACCTCGCCTGCCATACTGAGTGAGCGGTGCAGAAAACATGGTTCTGGCCATGTGTAGGCCTGAGCATAGCCTGGCTCTCCTCCATTCTTTTGATGGTCTGCATTCTGGCTCACTCCCAAGTGGCTCAGCCCTCAGACTCAGGGGCCAAGTTGTGCTTTCGGTCCCAGGAACTGCCCAGCACGCTGCTACCTAGCTGTGCCCTCCTCTCCTGTCTGACTCACCCACAGAACCTTCTCAGGCCCGCTCTGCTGCATCTCGGCAGGACGTTGCTCTCACCTGGTAGCTGCGCTGCCCCTTTACGCTATGCTTGGCATCTCTGTGAAGACAGGGAATGGGCATGGGTTGCTTATTGTTTCAGTCTGAGATTTGTTTGTTAATTTTTAAAGAATTTATTCTTTGGTCAAATAGACATGAAGTTGTGGAGAGGGGAGAAATTCTGGTTGTGAGTAGCAAGAAAACTCAGTGCAGATTTTTGTTTTTTATGGGTTTTTTTGTTTGCTTTTTGTTTTTTGGTTTTTTTTGTTTGTTTGTCATTTCTCCGCCTGTTTTGAGTGTATTTCGCACTTGCTGTATACTCCAGTCTTTGATAATGACACTGTTTGCTCATTCGTGCCGTCCACACCTGTTTAGAAAGCTGTTTCTGTCTTTACATTTGTGCCACCGTTGTTCTAGGTACAGTGGCTGAGGCTCGGGGAAGTTAGGCAGTTCCCTGAGGTGATGAGGGGTAAGTGGTGGTTTCCTGAGAGCACCCTAGGCTGGAAGGGGGCAGGAACATGGAGTGAAGAGTTTGGGGCCTGCTAGATTTGATTCTCGTTCATTTTTATGTTCTTCAGACCTTGATTTCACAGAATGAACACAAAACAGGAACAACAGAGTCTCTGATTTGGAGGAATCACATTTTTCATATTGGATTTGAGTTTTACAAAGAAAATCTACCAGACTCCTGCAAGTGGCCCTGCAGACAGTGGAGACAGTGAGCCATATTACATGGAAAATTACTCCTCGCGCTTCCCACAGATCTGGATATCATTGTGTTTGGTGCTGGCAAGGACTCCCTTCTGGGTTGCAGATGGCTGGCTTTTCGTCATATTCTCCCATGAAGGAAGATCATGAGATGGTCCTTTGGTCACTCCTATTAGGGCACTAATCCCTCTCACAAAGGCTTACCCTCATGGCCTACTTACCTCATTGTCTTACCTCCAAATGCCATCGCAGTGGGATAAGATTTCCTGTTAGCACACATGCAGTCCGCTTAGGATAAATTCAACACTTGATTTCCCCCTCCATTCAATCTAACGTGTTTTGGTGGCCATTTATCATGTGTTTGGGCATGGGCTAGCTGTGTCAGGGAAGAGTGAAGGGAGGAAGAAGGAGGGGAGGTGGAAGGAACAGGAGCAGGGGTGGTCTCTTATGCAGGGAGCTATCATCCAAGAGAGGCAAGAGAGCAACATCATTTCCCACACACTGGCTGAGGTGCTCACAAGTGATCACAAGAAGGTGGCATGTGGGTTGGGTCTTGGGAAAAGGTAGGGAGCTCACTGGGGCATGAATTGAAGCAAGGGTCATCTCAGGCATGAGCAGTAATAGGCATAATTTGTTAAAGGGCAGGCTGGAACACACTGAGAAAGGATGTGTGTCTTTGGATGTTCCACAAACCTGGGACATTCCTGCAGAGGGGACAGCAGCATCTCAGGCCCATCTGGAATGGAAATTACTTTTTCCTCCAAATTCCCCACGGGGAGGATTATCTGAAATCCTTTTCTGGGAAAACGCTTGCTTGCTTCCCATCCAAGTATCTATGAGCAAGAGGTAACATGCCACTGTGAGCAAGAGACGAGCTACAGATGAGAGAGCCTTGGGTTCTGGTCTTGCTCAGCTGCTTCTTAGCAGTGTGGCTGGAGGCTCAGAGCACGTCTTCTAGGTTCACTGCTCTTGGCTGTTGAAAGGAGGAGCCTTTTTTTTCAATGTAGAAACCTTTTACTTATTACTCTTCCTTTAATAGGTAAGTCATATGACACTCTACATACAAGCCATGTGAGGATAGGAATACGGAAAGAAGCAACGTACCTCTCTCTTCCAGGACAGTTAGAAGATATATAATAGTCCCAAGTTTGAGTAGACTTATTGAATATGATACAAGTTTATGATTAATTGGTTTTCCAACTTTATCGGGACTACATCAACAAACTCACACTTTAGAAAAGCCCAATTAATATTGGAGTGTTTAAATAGTTCTATTTGTCCTGGTTCACTTTACAAATGCAGTATGACTCGCAGTATAGGAAAATTTATGAATGCAATAAGTATGATAAAGCTCAGTTTTCCCAGTTTTCTTCAAATATGTGAAAAATCTCATATAGATAAAAGATGCTATAAATGTGAGCCATGAAATTAAGGCTCTTACCATCAGTTATCTTCAAAGACATAAAACAACCCTCAATGAAGGAACACCATGAGTGTAAACATTTAAGATATAACTCCTTTACAATTAGATCAATTTATAAAATTAATTCGTGAGATATCACGATTCATCAGTGTAATGAATGCGGTAAAGATTTAACATGTGCCACTTTTGAAATGGAGAGTCTTACATCTTGGATCTAGATCACCACTCAGAGTCTCGTATGTTAGTGCTGGCTGCACTGTTGGGAAATGGTAGAAACATAGGGACTGGGCTCTCATTTGAGGAAGTACATCACTGGGGCATGTCCCCAAGGGTTATATTTAGTCCCCAGATACCTCCTCCACTCTCTCCAAGCAGGTGTATTCCATCAAGTGCTCCCACCATGAGGTGCTGCCTCTCCTCAGGCATCGTAGAGTCAGGTGTGCATGGGCCGAAACCTCTGATACCGTGTGCCAATGCAAACTTATCAGTGGAGTCTGCTGGGGTCTTTCTTCCTTTCAAGTGGGTTTTCTCAGATCCTTTGTCATAGCAACCAAAGCTAACACAGAGATGATGGCAAGTTCTATTGCTGACCCTATAAAGATCAAGTGGGATGTAACCCTTCAACCTTCCAGTATCCTGTTGGTTTATATGATACGGAGTCACATTTAAAGATCAATCCAGCAGCTGAAGCAATCAATGTCTTTATTGAGTAACTTTCTGGGAATCACCCCACAGCTCAGAGTCCCTTCACAGCACCTCAGCTCCTGTACCTGTACCTCCCAAACCCTCACTTATCCATAGGCATTTCTGCTTGATTGATCCCTGCAGGTCCACTGACTAGCTCAGTTTAGCACGTTGAAAAGTACCTGGCTGTTCCTGCATTCAGAATTTCAATCTGTTGGAAGAGCATCCTCTGACAAACTTGTAGTGCAAAAGCCATCTTCCGAAAGGCCTCTGAATTCTGTTATTACCTAGAAGACTGAGAATGCCTTGGGCAAGTTATTTAGGAATGAGAGCTCAGAAATATTCACAAATGAAAATGGCATTTTTTACTTCTAAAAAAATCTAAATAGCCGAAGATGGTTATTTACATCTTGAAAACCTTTCAGAAGAATCTTTTCCCTGTGTTCCTCAAATGGGATTCTGGAACCACGTCTGGGTTGTGAGGAGATGCCCACTGTGCTTGCCTTGGCGGCCCTTAGCTCCTGACCCTACCTCATGTCCCCAGATACCACAGCAAATGCTACAGGCACTCTGGAACACCATGGCTCTGGAAGTTGGGTCCTTGATCTCCAGAGAAGAAAGGGGGAGCTCTAGTGAGGCTTACTGGAGTCTTAACTTGAGAAGAATTGTCTGAGGTCAGTGGAAAGATGTTCAGGGCAAAACGGGAACTGTCAGTCTGTCCATCCGTCCATCACCCACTTGGCATCTGTTGGTAACAGATTATGGCAGACTGTATTTTTCAAACACAACCCCTCCTCTACATTTATCCAAGTATAATTTCCTTGCAGTGTGAATGTCTCACCTTTCATGTAGAGATGGAGACCCACCCACACTCCTTTTGGATACTGTGTGTGACTGGCATCATATGACAGAAGTTATATGACTTTTGACTTCAAGTCATAAAAATGGCGTGGGTTCTCTCTGTGTGCCATGCTCTTGCCCTCTCCTACGCTTCCTTTCTGCCCCTCTCTTCCTCTGTCCATAGATACGACATCAGGAGGCCACTCACACAGAGAGATCCAGCTAGCCCCTCAGTCAGTGAACAGTATTGGTTACTGAACATTATAAATGATTCTTTGGGTGGTTCTGGACCCTTTAGAGGTCCTGGCAAGATGTGGACAGGATGCCCCTGCTGTGTTAAACTCCTGACCTTGGAAACACTGTTGAAGAGAAATGGCTTGTTTTGAGTCACTAAGTTTTAGGATAATTTGTAACACAGCAACTGGTAGCAAACACAGTAGTCCTATGAAGAAGCTGGACCCACAGGGAGGAAGAGCTGTTGGGGTCTTTGGGGGAATCTCCAGGTAACAGGCAGAAGTTAGATTGCATGATAGAGCTGCCACTGACAAACTCTCTGAGGAAGTGTGTAGGCAGCAGCCACCCAGGCTTTCTTGCCGTGTGAGCAACACGTATCTCTACGAGATGAGCACCTAGCAGAGCCTCAGGTTGGCAAAGCTCTTTACATTTTCCCAGGACAGAATACAGCTCAGACCACAGCCTCTCAAACTCTGTCCCAGGCTAGCTCGCTTCAGGTTCTAGCAAACTGGCTGTTGTGAGTGTGGCCTGTGACCGGCAAGGAGCCATCTCCTGACATACACCGCCGTCTTAGTAACAGGGACTGTCCTCGTGAGTAAAAACCCGTAATGGACAGGTCTGGGGATCTCGATGGGCTTACACCCAGAGGGGAAGGACCTTAGCATGATTCACAGCAGCCTCCATGTTAGCTGATGTTGTCATGCTGGGTCAGCACAGCCAAGCTCTGACTCCCTCCAGATGTTCCCCCAGATGCTAGTAGCCCAGTCTTGGTGTATAAACTGCCCTCCCTGAATAGCTCCTCCATGCTGGCCAGGTTCCTTCTCAGGCTTAGAATGCCTGACTGCCTGCCTGCAATTTCCACAACCTTCTCCTCCAGGAAGCCCTCCATAACCCCCCGGGGTTCCTTAGTACTTCATACTTTTTGTACCTCCATCATAGCCCTGGCACATGGTGGATAGTGTGACCTGTCCCGCTGAGTGTGGGTCTGGCCAGGTATGTGTTGGGAGTGGAGGGGAGGTCCCAGAGAGCATGGACTATGTCCTCCAAGGCCCAGCATAGCACAGGCCTCCTTTAAAACCAGGTTTTTGGTGAAGAGGCCGGGATAATGTTTCTGTATCTGTCACCAGAGTTGCGAGGACTGGACTTGGGTCTGGCATGTTCCTACGTGCTCTCCATGGTCATTACAGGCCTTTCTTGCCAGCCCCAGTTGACACCAATTAGTGAACAGTGTGCCTTTATGTCCTGTGGTCCTGGCTTTAAGTGTCCCTTGTCGGGTCATGGAGAACTTGGGTCAGTCAGCACTCTAGATATGCTTGAATGAGATTCCGGGCTAAGGTCATGGGATTTTAGTGAGCCTGGCATCACTCCACACCTGATAGATTTGGGCCTGTGGGTCAGTTCTGTATGTGTGGGATCCCACGAAAATCCACATATGTCTTCCATGGCAATGTATGTTGTGTGCTGCCTGGTACTGTGAGGATACTCCCTCTGAGCTAAGAGCTAGACACTACTCCGTCTTCCTGAAGCCTTTTGCCTGATAGGCCCCAGAACATCCAGCTGGGCTTGACAGGACTCTCCATAACCTTTTTGGGAAGCCCTGAGTCATGACGCAGTCACAACCCACAATACTGCCCACCCTGCAAGCCCCCTGCCTGGGTGGTGTGCACGCGGACGGGGCCGACATTTCTCCAGCCTGCTTGCTGCTTTAAGGAACAGATTATGATTCCTGCATGGGCTGCATCTGCAACCAACTTGAGAGAAATAATTGTCGAGTGAGTTGAAAGAAAAAAAAACTGTAGTAAGGAACTTCAATCCAGTCATCCATCCGTGTCATTGAATTAGGATAATCTAAATCCTCAGAGCCTAATTTAGCAGCCTCCAGGCAACCTCCCTATGCCTCTCTGGAGTTCCTATTATAAAGTCGTAGGCAGACAAGCTCTTTGGCAACAGTGGACAGTAATGGCCTGGCAGACTGAAGATACAGGGCCCGTGAGGGACACCAGCTGCTTTCCAGGGACCAGTGCAGGAGGAAGCCTGAACCAGCGCCTGTCCTTGCATTGCCTCTGCCTCCGAATGAGCTGTCCTTACACCCCCAGGACCCTCGTCTTCACCCTAACCCTCTACTATTTCAGTGGCCAAGAGGGCTGAGGAGGAAAAGAACCCTCAGACAGAGGAGCTGACACCTGAACCTGCAAAGTTGTCCTAGCGATGCTCATCATGTCTCACACCACGGGACTTCTCTGGAGCCCTGGTTTCAAACACAGGACTCATTGACACTGAGCCACAGTTGGCTGGAAGGAGGCACGAACTGAGCCTGCATGATAGTACTTGCTTCATCGGAACCTCCGGGCTCATGGCTTCACCAACTCACTAAGACACTTGCTGACTCAATTCGATGACCCCCCCCCCTTTACACATTATTTTCCCTCATTCTGTCTGAGATTCACTCATCCACCCATTGCCTCTTTTCCACCTTCCCTCCTTCTATTCCGTGCTTTGTGAGCTGCTCAGAGGATTGAGAACCCAGGGAACTCCTATATCTACACTGTGCCCCCACTTTTCCCATTCCTCTCTTCTTACCTCTGGCTCCCTACTGCCCCTTTGGTGGCATCATCTCCTATCAGCACCCTGCACGGGGCATACAAACTGATGGTGGCGAGTGGAGAGGCTCTGGCCAGGGGAACTTGGGAGAGGGCAAGGTGCTGAACTGACCTGATAAATGAACTAGTGGAGATGTGTGGCCTGGCTCCCCCACCCCTTTGATCAAAAGCCTCTGAACCCCTGATGACATCCCATGGCGTATTCCTCTATTAATCAGAAAAGCCTTGACAGATGTAAGCAATTTGTCTTTGGAGAGGACCGAAGGGGGGTGTGGGAGTCGAGCTCAGCCATCAGGCTAGAGAAGATGGTGAGGGGAAGGCTTGAGATGGGGGCTGAATACATGCATATTAAGAAGGCAGGAGCAAGAGGGACCAGGCAGATCAGAAAGGGAAGCGTTTTCATTTCAAAGCATATTTCCTCCTTGATTGAATGGCCCCCCAACTACTACCACCAAACCAAGATGCAGGAATGAGGCTGAGATCCAGGGGTTAATCCTACCCAGGCCCCTGAGGGGCTCAGAAGCACGACTCAGTGGGCTCGGTGTTGGGGATCAGGATGGTGTTCTCATTCTTAGGACCCTTGTGATGTTGCCGGGAGCTTCTGCCCTGGTTGGTTGATGCTGGTGATACAGAGCTTGTAAGCACTGTACACCCTTAATAAATCTGCCATGCATACAGAGGTCAGGAGCTGGGCACTAGGGATTCAGAGAAGCAACATTAGCTCAGCAAAAGTCTATAGACCCCAGTCTATAGGCTGGCTTCTGAAACCCCATATGGAGTCATAGAGTACAAGGTTTCTGGACAAGAAAAGACCAAAAATAATTTAAAATCAAATGTGCAATGAATCAGGCATTTCTGGCAGTGCTCACCTGTGTTGTGTCATGTGACTTCACTGCAGCCTTGGTTCCAGATGAGTACATGCTCTCTTTGAACTATGCATGCCACTCTACCATGAAATGCTGTGAATAGCACCTGAAATAGTCTGGCTCAGAATTTGAGAGGACTGCATGTTATGAATGACAGTGTTTTATTTCACATGTAAAGTTTTCTGCCTTTCTAGGACCATAATGATTTAACTACTGAAATGGACTTTTTATGCACACATATGTGTATGTGTGAATGCAGATATGTGTAGGTGTTTGTACAGGTGCTTGTGAGTTCATGTGCAGGTGCATGTGAGCGTGTGTGCAGGTGCATGTAGGTGCAGGATGAGGCCAGAGGACAACTTCAAGTGTCATCCTCAGAAATGCCATCAACTTCCTTTTGAGACAGATCTCCCCATTAGCCTGTACCAGTCAAATTAGACTGGGTGGCCAGCAAGCCGCAGGGATCCTCCTGTCCCCATCTTTCCAGTGCTGGGACCTGATGTAGGATTCCCTGCTGTATGCTGTGAATACCATTGGTTAATAAAGAAACTGGCTTGGCCTGCTAGGGTAGAACAGAGCTAGGTGGGGAAAACTAAACTCATTGCTGGGAGAAAGAAGGGCAGAGTCAGAGAGAAGCCATGGAGCCTCCTCCGGAGACAAATGCGCTGAAACTTTGCTGGTAGGCCACGATCCCATGGTGATGTACAGATTAATGGAGATGGGTAAAATTAAGAATAAGAGTTAGCCAATAAGAAGCTAGAGCTAATGGGCCAAGCAGTGATTTAAATAATAAAGTTTCTGTGTGATTATTTTGGGGCTGAGCAGTCAGAAGCAAACAAGCGGCTCTCTATACTACAGGGACCTGCTACTGTGCCTCGCTTTTATGTGGATTCTGGGTATTTCGCTCAGATTCTGAAGTTTTCAAAGCAAACACTTTACCGACGTTGCTTTCTCTGTAGCCTAGAAAAGAAAGTTAATATTTTCTTACCTTCATTCCTCAACACTAACATATCAAATTGGTATATCTTTGGGTTGAACTGAATTAATTTTACAAATTGCTATTTGGGATTCTGAATTAGGTTTAATAAAACAAAAATTATTCAATGAATTTAGGCTTGAGATGAGGACAGATTTCCTAAGAATTAAGAAAGGCCCCAAACATTCTTCTGCCATTCTGTACTATACACATTTATGCAAAATGGTGTTCTCAGCATCAATGATTACAAAATCAATTATCATTATCAGTCTCCTCTGAGAAAATTTCAAAATGCTGTCTGCCCTGCAGTATCAATATCCAACCAAGTTATATTACACCTTAATCCTTATGGATATAGCCCCAGAGAGGATAGCAGCTAGCTTTTGCAGGATGAGCTGATCTGCTCATCTGAGAAGGCCCCTTTCTTGCCTGCCTGTTTGGAGGACTCTTGCTCATCCTGAGAATTCAGCTGGGTTTCTTCCTCCACCCCACTCTTTCCCTTGCTAAGTTTTGAGATAAAAAGCTGTGTCTGACTTTAGTCTCAGTGTCCAGGCCAGAGCGCTTGGGATAGAGTGGCTCCCTGTGAGTGGGATGTAGGTAGCAACAGAGGTAATGGTGTGTGCAAAGGTATGGAAGCCAGCACGAGGCAGGCTGGGTGACAGCCTTGTGGCCTGGGCCTCTGCGCAAGGAGGCTGCATCTAAGCAACACAGAAATTGAAAACAAAACTCATTTTTTTAAATCTCAGTTTCCACACTTGGGAATCTGGCTCTAAACTAATAAGAGCCTAGCGATTTGACTGCAGCTGAGTATCATAGGATCTCTAGCAAGTGGCTTGGGAGTGGAGGAGTGCTCCATGAATCTGCTTAGATGCTTCAAACCGAACCTTTAAAACTGACTCTTGCAAGTGTCCTAGACTCAAGCCACGGCCAATGTTTTGATCATTCGCCTCTTTCCCCTTCCAATAAACACCTCACGCACTTTGCCAAGCTTTCTTGTGGGCGGGATTTACAGATGTGTGACTCACCAGAGTGAGCCAGGGAACATGAAAAGATGTCGCTGGGGAGAAATATGCAGGAAAGGATGGGAGAGGTCAGTGCCTCCGCCAAGCAGGACAGACTCCCACAGCTTTTCCTAATAAACAAGTTTCCAAGGCCCTTTGAATTCTTCCGGAGAGGAGAAGAGCATCCGCGTCCACAGTGAGGGGAGGGGAGGAAGATTATGGACCACATGGTCCTGGTCGTTATATGGGAGTGAGTGGAACTGGGAGGACACAGAGCTGGGAAGTGACTGGCACCAAGGCCATGGCTGCTTACAGCCATCATAGGTCACCTGCTGTTTGCCAGATTCTGGCTTAGGCCCATGTCATAAAGCTCTGAGAGTCCAGGGGCTATGTCTCTGGTGGCCACTAAGAAAGAAGGGAGGCTGGAACTGCTGCTTCTTAAGCCCCAGTCTGTCCAGGCTCCACTGTGATTTGGGCAAGTCCTGGATTGTTCAACACAGCTCTGACCTGGAGTCTGGACTGGAGCTACCTTACTGTGTAGACCCCAGTGCTATGGTAACAATAAGGATGCTTTTCCGAGGCCAAGAACCCCCAGCTAGTTTGGAATGTGAGGGTTCTTCATGGGACTTGCCCCAGTCTGTGATCATCATTTTGCACATATGATCTGAATTAATTCAACCTATGCAAAGGTGAGTTCTCTTGTCTTTGATTACCAGATGAGATCATGGAGACCCAAGGAGGCTATGGAACTTGCCAAAAATCACATAGACTGTGACAGGCTGTGCCCTGCCGTTGATCTTAACTTCCTAGGTGAGAGGGGACCGGCCTCTCCGTCCTCGGGTGCCATCTAAATCTACTTTCCCCTGTCTATTCAAGATACTTTGGTAGGCTCAAAATTCAACACATTGCTTCAGAAGGTCTAATGCGTCTGAGTGTGCATGTGGTTCTCTGAAGCTATGTGCACATATGAAATTCTATGTGAGCTGATTTTGTGAGTGTGGGGGGGGGTGTGAGTGTGTTGGAGGTGAAGGTGTAAGCAGATGAGTGAGCAAGACCTAGAGGGCTCCTGTTCTCGGCCTTACCCCATAAGGAACTAGACAACAACAAGCAGACACTAGGGTCCCAGCCGGAGGATACAGAGACTGGTGAGCCTGGGATGGCTGGAGCCCTGCAGGGAAGACACCCCGCCTCCACGATGGACTTGGTAATGGCTGCCAGGAAGCCTGTGACAAACATGTAGGAACAGCCTAAACAGATAAGCTTTGAAGAGATAGATAGTGCCATTAACTGAGTGCTTACAATGTGCTAAGTGTTCTGTAGATATGAAAGCATGCAACCCGCAGACCACTGTAGGGACAGGCTGTGATTCTTTCTTGTTGAATGAGGAACATGGCTCAGAGAGGTGATGGAGCTTGCCAAGGCCACCCAGCAGATTGATGACGATGGTAACCACGACAGGACAAGCTGTGTTTGCTTTCCAGTTACTGGGCTAAGACCTTTTTGAGGTGCACAGTCAGTGACCTGAAGCCCAAATGATGAATTCCAGAAAGCTGCAGAGGAGAAGCGTATGGGGAAGCTCAGCCAGAAAACAGGTCTATTGACATGGAGGAGGCAGGGGAAGAGAAGGAAAGACCATTTCCATGTGCTAATAAGACAGCAGAAGGTGCTATTCATGGCTTTCTATGGAGTATCAAATAGACAGAGAGCTGGAGTCGGAAGACAGCCCTGGGAACTGGTGGGCACATCTTTGTAACAGCCAAAAGGGTACCTGAAGAGCCTGTAGATACTTATCTAATTAGGAGACTGTGTATAAATGCCTCTCAACATATATCCCAACACCAGGACCCTTTGAGCCCTCCTATTGAAAAGTCAAAGTCAGGAAGTTGGTGCTGCAGAATGAAGAGCAGGCATGGCCCCAGAAGACTGGCAGCCTGGGAATCCCATCAGAAGACAGGGGCGACAACCAAGTCGTATCATTCAGATTCCACACTATACCTCAGGAATCCTAAGAGAGACCTGGTGTAAGGACATGCAGGTAAACTGAAGGGTGGATCTGACTTCAGGGATTATTATTCCCAAGGAAGCAGACGAACGTTCTCAGAGAAGTACAGCCTCCAACATGGTGCCACCAGCAAAGACAGCATCAGGGCTGAGCCAAGAAACCACAACCCCAGTGACGAGCTTCTGTCCCCTAACAGAAGCCTGGAGCTGTCCTCAAGTCCTACCAGCGTGAGAAGCGGGAGGGAGAGCTGTGTGGGGCAGCCACCGTGAGGGTAGAAATGGTCCCTCAGAACAGGGGAGACTGGGCAGGGCCAGTGGTGCACATGGATAAGGCAGAGGATTCCCCAGAATCCCGGAGACAGGATGAGCCAAGCCAGTCCAGGGGTCCCAGAGCAGAACACAAGTTCTCAGACCCAAGTATGAGAGGAAGGACAAGAAAACAGCCAGGCTTCTGTCTCGCTTCTTTCTCTCCAGTCTCTCTTTTCACCAAAGGCGAATCCTCACTGACTCTTCGTCTACCTGCTGTCCCTAAGAACCACTGCTGTAAACAGCCAAGACAGCAGGCCTTCAAAGACGTTCTGCCCTACTTTTCCCTGTAAGTGGGAGTGTTCTAGCCATGCCCCTCATCTTTTCACTCAAACCCCAGAAGCAGGGGCCAGGTGGGAGAGAATGAAAAGAGAGCGGTGGTTTCTCCAGTTCGCCCGGCTTAGCTGCTGTCCCATAGGGCAGGAGGACAGACAGATGCCAATCAGAGCCTCATAGATAGTCTGAAATAGTCTTTGCTGTCTTCGTTTTAGGGATAAGAGTAACCAAGAGATTTAGAAAACCTGACTGTGCACAAGAAGATGAATCTAAAGCCGGTTTAATGACACAGAGGTCGCATGGAGGTTCAAAGCTCTTTCTGTGTTTTACCCTTCACGGTGGCATTATCGCTTCCGTACATGTTGCCTCATGACTACAATATTGCAACCACAATTCGAGACATCCCATTCCCGTGCAGTTGTGTTCAAATCTGCATCACGTCTTTCTCTTTTCTGAGAAGAAGGACATTTCTCCCAGAAGGTTAGCTAGGACTACTTTCTCTAAAATCAAGACACCAATCACGGAACCAGAGAAGAAGTCGGAGTGACTGCGGGCCAGGAAACCAACAGTGTCTGCTACTGACGTAAGTGGGACAAGGCAGAGCAAGGAGCTTCATGTGGCAGAAATGAAAGTCAGACCAGAAAGAATGTTCACAGTGGCCCCTGCTGAGCTCAGAGCGGGTGGTGCTGATGCTGCCAGTGATAGTGATGGTTGTGATGGAGGTGAATTCTCTGATGAAAAAAAAAAAACTGAAGGAAGGATGTGTTTATTTTGGCTAGTAGTTTGGGGACACAGTCTCCATGGTCGGGAGGCATGGTGGCAGGATCACATGGAGGCAGCTGGTCACATTGTATCTGTAGTCAGGAAACTGAGGGAGGCTTGCTTTCTCCTTTTGATACAGACCAAGACCTCAGCACAGGGAATGGTGGCACATTCAGGGTGGCTCTTGCCTGCTCCATTGAACCTTTCTAGAAATGCCCTCATAGGCACACCCAGGGTATGTATGTTTCCGTGGTGATTATAAATCCTATCAGGTTCATGATCAAGAACAGCTGCGACACTGATGACGGTCATAGCTGTGGTGTGGAGAAGATAAAACTGGGAGCTACAAGTTAAGGGACACAAATCAAATGTCACCTCAATTGTTCTAGCCCGCTGCTTTCTCTAGAAGGGAGCCGAGGCTTGGTCTCAAGTGATGGAGCTGAGATCTTTTCTGTGTGGTCCTGCTGCTGCTGCGGGCTGTAGGAAGTACTCCGAGGCTTGGTCATGCACATGTGCAGACGCCTGCTCTCTTCTGTCGTAAACTTAACCAGTACCCAGTGTCTTTCCTGTTAGGCCCATCAAACACACTGGCATTCCTGGGGACAGTGGAAGACAGAAAACATCAAGATCCGTCTCCCAAAGAGCTCCCTTCTAGCAGGATGCAGGCATGCTAATAATCAACTAATCAATAAACGGAGGAAGAATCAGATCAGGATAAGGATAATGAGGACATTGTGACCAGTTAGTGCCACCAGAGTGCTTGGGGACACAGCTTTTTTTGCTTATGAGTCTGGGAAAGAGTGGCTGGAGCTTCCAGGTGAGATGGGCCGCATGGAAAACCCCAGGGAAGGGAATTCTGGGCCTGACGATCAGCGAGGGCACAGGAAGCTGGGGGTAAGAGGAAACAACTTTTGAAAACCACCCTGGCCGGAAGGCTTTGCAGATCAGGGGCTGGTGTGTGCTGCCTTGGAGCCTAGGTTTTCATTTCTAGTGATGAGGAATGCAGTAGAGACAACAACAGTAAAATGCATCGTTGACTTACGCTTCTAGAAGGTTTCTCCTGGGCATAGCATGGCCCTTGCGAATGGCACGTGCTCATGTTCCTCGCCCCATGTTTCTTCTATCGTGCCTCCCCAGACCTGTAAGTTCATGCAGTGAGAGAGGAGTTTCCCTCCCTTTGCACCTGCCTGAGGGCATCAGCTCTGAGCCTCCAGAAGAGGTGCTGAGTGCCAAAGTGTTAGAAGCTCCCAGGGTTCCCTGAAGGAACATGAAAACCACAGCCCCCTGCAGAAAGTGGAAGGTACCTGCCTCCCAGAAGCTCCTGAGCCTACCAAAGTAGCAAAGCAGACTGGGAAACCCTTCTCCTGGTTACGTGGTTCTTCTCCATCCTGTCTTCTGCACCAGCCAACGGCATCACTGGGTCTCATTAGGAGGGGGCTGTCAGTGGGGGAAGCTCAGTGTCCGGCGGGTCATTCCTGCAATGATACCTGATAGGTAGCAGACGTGTGTGCTGGGGGTGACCTGGCATGCAGTCATCCCTCTGCCCCTGCCTGCCAACTAAGGGGCTCCCCTGCCCCTCCAAGGTGCTCTGCAGAACTCGGCTCCAAATACATGAAACATGAGGCCATCCTCATAATCAGAGCTGACTTGTGGGAAAATTAAACACAGAAGGGCACGCCAGCCCCGAGCAGCCTCTCTGTCTCTCTCTGCCTTCCTGGAGGCACAGTCTAGGGCTGGGCACCTCAAGGAAGAGAGGCTGACCTGCTGTCAGCCAGAGAGTTGTGACCTCGAGTGACAGTTGCCTCGAGATGACATGTTTGTATCAACTAGAGCAGGGTAACTAATAACAAAAGGTGATAAAAGGGGAGATATTTTTTTGGTTTAGAGCGGCTGTCCACTCTCCTAAGTTCTTGTGCTTGGATGTCATTTGTTTTCATTAAGTTTTACCAGGTGAGTTCGTTGCAAGTTACGTAATTCCTTCTGAAGGCACTGGAAGGAATGCAGGGTTTGTGGACGATACCATGTGAGCTGTGGTGGAAAACTTTCAGTGTCAACACACAGTTGGGCCAGAGAGCTCCGGGCAAAGGTTTCAGAGGACAGAACCCGGTAGGGCCGAGGCAGAGCTGGTCCCCAGATCCACTCAACAGACACCTGTGTGGGTTGAGGGACACGCCAGAGGTCTTCCTTTTGGGGTGTCATTAACCCCGTCCGCAGGACCCCAGGGCGGCACTGAGCTAGAGGGCTTCTTCATGTGTCCTCTCTTGTCCAGAAAGCCCTTTGAAGGCTGCTGTGGGCTCCCTTCTCACTCCCAAAGGTCCTTTCTCATTAGGATTTAAAGCATATGCCTGGCCGAGGCTGTCAAAATGCATCACAGAGATGCTCCCAAACCAACCACAGAGCACCCCCCTGTCCTGATCAAAGCGGAAGAGGCATCCTCCTGCTCCCAGGGGTTGGAGCGGAGTATGGGGGAAGCAGGTGGGACTTGAGGCTGACAGGCCTGCCGGCTAAAGACCAGGGGCCCTGGCCCCACAATGTGGAACAGTTGTACAACTGGAGAGGTCTAGTATGGAAGGTATTGGTGACTTCTCTTTCCAAAACCAGAGCCTAGGGAATCCATCAGTTACATGCCGTCAGGGTGATGGGCTAGGAATATAGATGAGGAGTACCTGTGGGCCTGGTGTGGGAGGCTGTGTGCTTGTATCTAGGAGGTTGGTGAAGGGCCAAAGGAAAACCTAGAAGATGAATCAGAACTGACTGCAGTAGCTCTGCTGCTGGAGGGCTTACACTGTTTAATTTCTTAATTAGAAATTCTATTTAATATTCATACATGCATATAATATGCCTGGATCCCTCCAACTATGCATTTCCCTAGCTTTTCCCTCCCAACTTCATTCTATCTATCTATCTATCTGTCTGTCTGTCTGTCTGTCTGTCTGTCTATCTCTCCCTCTTTCTCATTTAAGCCACCCATCTTCACTGCACTACGATGTCCTGGGATAGTTGAAGCCACGTTTTCCCCTTCCCATGGTAAATTTTACCTGCCTGTCAGGCCGTGCTGAGAAGGAAGGGTTGCTAGAGGAACCTGCAAGGTTGGAGACTGAAGGGACCTGCAAGGCTGGAGGCAGAAGGGACCTGCTCCTTCATCTGGGCTTTGTGTTTCCCCCTAATGTGTGTGACAACCAGACCTTGCACCCTCTACCCCTGGTAGCAAGTGTTGGTTCTGCACATTTCCGGAAGCAGCGCTGAGGGACCCTTACAGAGGTCCTTCGAAAGCCCTACAGGCCCCTCTTCCGAGTGTGTACACCTTTAACCCCCAGCTCTAGCCTTTGCTGCTGCAGCCCTGGGGATTGCTGCTAACCTGAGCATCCTTCATACACTCATTTCTTTAAAGTATCTGTGCAAACCATTTGCCTAGTTTTTAAAAACCTGAGCTGATTTCTCACCACCGAGTTGCAGGAATCCTTTCCTTGTGTATCTGTGCTGTCATTTCCACTGTGAAATTTGCTCTTGGAAAGATGTATCATCTCCTGATGGAATCACCTGTCCATGCCTCCGATTTCTTCTTTATCTTATAGGACAGGGATGTCACAACACAATGGCTATGAGGAGTTGGCCAGGAAACTCCTTGTAAAAAGTTTAATCCAGACCTAGTAATGAAGGGGAACTTCACTAAAGGTTCAGCAGCTCCAATAGGACCCTATTCAGGCTCCTTCAAGCACGGTGGTCCCCCGGGTTGCTTTCGGATCAAGGGAAGGCTGAAGTGTTCTTGCTGGGGTCAGTTGTCTCCTCTAGAGATATTTTGTTATTTTTTCCTGGAAAATCTATTTGTTATTCATCCAGACGGAGAAGAACAGACCGGAGAAATATTCCACCCAAGTCCAGCTTGACCCAGTGACTTGACTGGGGTCCCCTGATAAGAGCGAGGTTGAGGGGTGATGCCTGAATGACCCACAGGCAGCTGCATCACCAAAACACCCACAATAGTGTGGGTGAAAGCTGCGTGCGGGGAAGTTACCTACAAGGCCCGCCAAACAGTGCCCTCTCCCTGAGCAACTGCCTACTGCTTGCATGACATGGGACATGCAACCCCCCTCCCCCTCCCCCCGCGCGCATGCAGTGTGAGGCGCATCCCCGCCCTGCAGGAGGGAACATTTCAATGGAAGGAAATGGCAGCACAACAGAAGGCAATTTTTGAAAAAAGGACTGAGAACCAATGCCCGAAGGAAAAATAGTCCTTTTTACTTGTACAGCCTAATCATGCAGAGTCTTAGTGAGAAATTTTAGAAACTCTCTGCTCTTCAAACTACAGTGTTTAGAAATAAAAAAGGTAAATCATAGACTTGTAGGAACCAACTCAACAATTTGATTATCAGTGATTAAAACAATTAAGCAAAAGATCTGAGCAGACAGCTCAGGGAGATATCTAAACTACTAGCAGGCACGTGAGAAACTGCTCAGTGTAGTTAGTCATCAATAAATTCAAGTTAATTTGAATGCAGCCCCATCGCCACCTGCTAGACTGACTGGAGAAACCCAGTGTTGGCAAACACGTGGCGCGGCCGGAACTGTAACACATTGCTGGTGGGTTGCAAAAGTAATAATAATAATACGGTTCCCTCAGAAAATGGTCAGCTTCTTATAAAGTTCAACATACTTATAATACGACGCAGCAATACCATTCGGAGATATTTACCTGCGGGAAGTGAAAACATATGTCCACCAAGCTTTGTATGCAAATGTCCATTGATGTTTTATTCACTATGGCCAAAACCTAAAACAATCCACATGTCCGACCACTGTGACACGTTAGCCCAGTGGGATACAAACTCGGCCAGGAAGCCAGTGAATAGTGACAGGGTGGATCTGGGAGCAGCAGTGCAGAGAGGCTGAGAACAGACACGGGAGGGAAGACGTGCCGTTTATAGGACTCTGTAGAAAAGAATGATGGAATCTATAATAACAGGAAGTCAACCAGTGTGTGCTCAGGACCAGGCTGGTATGAGTCCAATAGAGTAGGGCAGTGGTTACTTTAGACTGAGGATAAAATTCTATACATTGTGTCAGTATTTATGTGGGTCCATACACTTGCCACTAAAATACATGACTAACACAGATGCATTTTATTGTGTATTAACTGAACCTCAATAAGGATGATTTAAAAAAATAAATCACTTTGGCATGAAGCAGCCTTCACAAGACTGACATCTAAGATGGGGACTCAACACCAATGAGAGGCTCCAAATGGACCCTGTTGTGGTGATATTTTGTTTGTGCTTTAACAAATAAAGCTTGCCTGAAGATCAGTGTGGAGCTAAACCACTAGTCAGCCGTAGAGACCAGGCAGTGGTAGCACACACCTTTAATCCCAGCACTCAGGAGGCAGAGGCAGATGGATCTCTATTAGTTCAAGGCCACCCTGGGCTGTACAAGATCCATCCCATCTAAAAGAGAAACAGAGCCAGGTGGTGATGGCTCACACCTTTAATCCCCGTAGTTGGGAGTCTCACGCCTTTAATCCTAGCACTAGGAAGGTGGAGACAGGAAGGGATATAACTGGGCAGAGAGAGGAATATAAAAGCAGGAGGAGATGGGAACTTGGAGCATTCAGTGTGAGGACTTGTAGAGACAGAACACCCCATTTGGTCTGAGGATTTCGTAGAAGTGACTGGTTGCTCTGCTTCTCTGATCTTTCAGCTTTCACCCCCTAATATCTGACTCTGGGTTTTTATTATTAAGATTAATTAGAATTCACACAACACCCTGTTAAAACGAAACCCTTTTATACACACCTGTGTCCAGGACTCTGCCCAGGAAGGAAGCTGTGAACAGGTCTTGCCCCTTGTTAGATTAGACTGAATCAGGGTACCAGCAGGAGCTCCAAGTGGAAGATGAGGGTAATGTTTATTCCTCTAGCCAGCACTGCAGGGGTGCTCCAGGCTTCCCACATCCCTGCTCTGAAGGTCCCAGATGCCTCTAGACAGCCTGTCTAGACTGTTTGAGCTCTCCAGGGTCGGGCAAGCCTGACACCCTCCTATCTGCCAGTCTGTGCTGTCCAGCTGCTTCCCAACAGCTTCCTCACACTGCCTGGCTTGTGATAATTTCTTAATTAAACCATCTTCAAATGATTCCTATCAGAGTGTCGTCTCTCCCCCCCCCTCCCGGGACCCAACTGACATTTGCCTGATGTTGGTGGACTGAAACGGAGGCTGGGACTATGGCAGGAGAATCAGGGTGCCAGCGGGAAGGAGGACAGCAGACCAGGAGGCACCATCTTTCCTGTTGACGTGTGAATTTTCATGCCACCGCCTGTGCCAGGACTCAAGTTCTTTCCCTAGGATCCATATGGAGTTAATCTTTTTTATTATTTTTTTACTTAGTCAATACTAATAGGCATTATTGGGAACGCGGATGGAGAGAATGCTAGAGGCCCAAAGC
The DNA here is from genome assembly GCF_903992535.2 of Arvicola amphibius. Classification (NCBI taxonomy): domain Eukaryota; kingdom Metazoa; phylum Chordata; class Mammalia; order Rodentia; family Cricetidae; genus Arvicola; species Arvicola amphibius. The sequence continues at coordinate 164,910,487 of NC_052049.1, read as the reverse complement.
ATTATCAGTGGTGTGGTGCAGGGATGAACATCCCAGGCGGCCCCGCCCACTGAACTACTTCAATGAAGCCCACAGTGGAAGCTGCTGATGGCGGTAGCTGATGTGTCCTGGGTGTTAGAATGCCCCTGCTACATTACTTCATCTTCCCTCATGCCAACATTGATATGTGCTCATGATACAGACATTGGGTTTTATGCATGATGTAATTAGGGCTCAACTAAGCTAAGTAACATGTCCAAGCCCTCGTGGCTTACAAGAAGCAAGCCAAGATGCAAATGCTTCTGAGTGTCAATTCAAACTCCCTTCCTTATGGATTTAGAGGTACAAATGAGTCTGTTTTGAAGGTGTGCCCACAACTGGAAGCCAAGAACTGAAAAAAACAAATCTACTTCCAAGAACCACCCAGAATGCCACAGTGAAGCCCTAGAAATCTACACCTTCTTAAGAAGTGTGTTGGGGTAGGATTGCACACCCCCATCTGTCTCCCTGGGGTCTTCCACTGTGCTCCTCACTTTCCCTTGTACCTTTTGCTGTGCCCTGGAGTGGAGGAGAGACCAGCGAACTCATATCCCTGCTCAGGGCACTCAGCACTGGCATAGAGAGCCCCACCATGCTCTTCTTTCATTTAAGGTTAAAAATGAGGGTTGCACTGCCCAGATAGCTGACGTGCTTGTAAGAGTTTCCCTGGGCATCCCTGGCAGCTGGGTGACAAGACTGGTTTCACCCAGATCCCCAGATGCGCAATTGCATTCTTCAGTCTTAGCTTCGGAGTTTGTAAAATATTTACAGTTTAAAGGGTACGACACACACACACAGACAATTTTGTATATTAACAACCCCTGTAAGCATCTGGGAAGGTGTCTCAAAATCAACACTATGGCATTTGGGGGAGGATGACTCTTGAGTGTGTGGTGGGTGCGAAACTGTCCTATGTTGTAGCATTCTTGGCCACCTTCCTCATCAGAGCATTCAGTGGATGTCAATGATGTTCTTCCCTCTTTCCCCCTGGCCCTGAGTATCACAAAACCGAGCTCCTGACACTGCCAAATACACCCTACATGTGAGTTAGCTGCCTGTCGCTGTGAGATGTCTGAGAAAGGCACGGTTTACTTTGGTTCTCAGTTCCCATCCATCATCATCTGGTCCAGCTACTTCCGGTGTGTGGAGAAGGCGCATGGTGGTGGAGGCTGCTCACTTTGTGGTGGCCAGGGAGCAACGAGGATGGAATGAGAAGGGGTGGGGCTCGTATCCCCAAATCTCCTTTAGGAGTAAGTCCCAGTTGCCTAATTTCTTCCCACTAGCCCCCAGCTCCTGCAAGTTCCCTCATTTCTCAACAGCACCACAGGCTGATGACCAAGTCTTTCTCACAAGGGTCTTTGCAAGTCTTTCTCACAAGGGTCTTTGAGGGAAACCCTGGGGAAAGGAAATCATCCCCAGCTGAGACTCGGTCCTGGAAGAAACCAACAAATAGGCAAACCATTCTTCTGACTTAGGGTATATCCCGGCTTTGGGGAGTGTTTTCTGACTTGGGGTACATCTTGGCTTTGACTTGTAGATTTATGATTCCCCTCCTAGAGGCAAACATCCAAAAAGTAGTCCAGTTTTGCCCTACATGCTTTGAAGCATTGTAGAAATGGGGAGTCCTGCATCTTCCTGTGTCTGGCTTCTTTGGCTTGTTGCTGATTCCTTGGGAGTCATCTTTATTTGCCTGTGCAGCCTCATACGCGTTTCCATTGCCCTATAGCTGGCCTCGTGTGTGTTTCCATTGCCCCGTAGCCTTCTATGGTGTGACCTGTTTATTCACTCATATTCTAGCTCCTGGGGAGTGGGGCGGGGCTGTAGTGTGAAGCGGCGGGGCTGCGTCCCGCCGCCCAGTTCCCAGCAACCGGCTAACTTTATCCGAAATAATTACACGGAAACTGTATTCTTTTAAACACTGCCTGGCCCATAGTTTCAGCCTCTTATTAGTTAATTCTCACATCTTCCTTTAACCCATATTTAGTAATCTGGGTAGCACCACGAGTTGTGGCTTACCAGGAGAGATCTTAACCTGCGTCCATCTCGGAGAGGCTCAGCATGGAGACTCACTATGGCGAATGCCTGAAGCGTCTCCCCCACTCTACTTCCTTGTTCCCACAATTCTGTTCTGTCTACTCCACCTACCTAATTTTCTCTTAAAGGGCCAAGGCAGTTTTCTTTATTAATAATGAAAGTAACATAGACAGATAACTCTCCTCCATCATTTCCCCTTTTTCTGTTTAAACAAAAAAGAAAGGCTTTAACTTTAACATAGTAAAATTACATGTAACAAAACAGTTATCAAGCAAGTATTACAGTTACAATATTTAAATCTATTTTATCTTTTATCATAACTAAGGAAAGCTATAACTATCTATTTATTCTTCAACTCCATCAAAGACTCCAGAAGGATATAATGCTACCTAAGTAAATAAGAAATAAGTAACTTATAAAACTCTAGAAATGACAGAGACAACTCGCTGCCTGGACAGTCACCCAAAGTTCCTCTGTACCGTTGAGGCATCCATCTTCAGCCTTCAGGCCCATAGTGTCCAGCAGACTTTTTCATGAAGCAGGAAATTCCAAAGACAGTTCAGTCACTTTCTGCTGTGTCCTGCAGAACGTCTCGCAGACTCTTTCACGAATCAGGAACCCTGAGAGACCATCTCACCTTTAGGCAAGTTTAGCAGTCCTCTTTCTGTGGGTTCCTTGTGTCCAGTTTATGCAACAGTCCAGGCAAGAGCAGTTTCTTGCCCAAATGGCTAACAAACTCCATAAGTAGCCTCTTCGATGCCCATCTTTCTCTTGAAGTAGATTGGTGCTGCCAGGAGCAGACGTGTCTCATTGTCATGAAAAACCCTAAGTTATTAAAACATTAAATGCCATATTCTGCAGTCTTTGAAAGATATGAAGAATGTCTATCTAACTGAAATATATCTCTACATATCTAGAAAATCTAATAACATGACTATAAGCTTAACTATTATCAATGATTATCCATTAACAACCTATATTTCCTAATTATACATTACAATTTTTAAAATGAACTACAATCACAATAGCTTAATCAAGATCAGAAATACATATACATATAACAAAATTGACCTTAAAATCTATACCAATGCAAATTCATATCTATATCATCTCCCCCTTTAAATGTAAAAGAACATTTATAAGCAATATTTGGGAAAATGGGCGCAGTTTTTTCTCTCCAAACTGCTTCCTGCTGAATGGGGGCGCTGTTATTTAGGTCTTTCATGGTGTAACCTGTGTGCTAGGTTCCTCTCAGTTGGCAGTTGAGTGAAGTAATTTTTTGAAGATGTTCACAGGGGAAATGATGGAGGAGAGTTATCTGTCTATGTTTCTTTCATTGGTTAATTAATAAAGAAAACTGCCTTGGCCCTTTAAGAACAGAAAATTAGGTAGGTGGAGTAGACAGAACAGAATTGTGGGAACAAGGAAGTAGAGTTGGGGAGACGCTTCAGGCAGTCGCGTGGTGAGTCTCCATGCTGCTCCTCTCCGAGATGGACACAGGTTAAGATCTCTCCTGGTAAGCCACAACTCGTGGTGCTACCCAGATTACTAAATATGGGTTAAAGGAAGATGTGAGAATTAACTAATAAGAGGCTGAAACTATGGGCCAGGCAGTGTTTAAAAGAATACAGTTTCCGTGTAATTATTTCGGATAAAGTTAGCCGGTTGCTGGGAACTGGGCGGCGGGACGCAGCCCCGCCGCTTCACACTACAGTTTGGCGCGCCAACGTGGTGACCAAATCCACGTAAAAACCTGAAAAAGCTTTAAATAAAGGAGAGAGAGAGTTTAACACGGCTTTTTGCTGTTTGCCTGGACATGCTGTAGAGAGATCTCCTGTTTCCGCAATAGCGGCACAAAAAAAAAAAAAAAAAAAAAAAGCTGAGTCATTTTAAAATGCAGCTTCCTGCGCTGTGCCGCCAGTGCAAACTCTGGCTATAAAACATTTCAGTGGCTTTTATGGACTGGATGTTTGTGTGCCCGCTGGGGATCGGAAAGAAGGTTCTCTGAGACCATGCTCTGAGGCAGGAGTGGCTTTGGCTCTGCTCCGCCATGCTGAATTGTGCTGACCTCAGGCAGGAACTATCGTAATTACCATGATAACAGCGCAGTTAAGGTTTAGACTTGGCTATAAACAGGCAGTACCGTATTATTTTAAGAAGTGGTTAACCTTTTAAGAAATGCTCCTGGATAGTAAAAAATTACAGATTCACAATAGAAAAGATTCAGACATAGAAGGCCTTTAAATGGCTCACGTAGGCTTAAAAGAGAGAAAAAGAAAATATAGAGAATAAAGTTAATGCCTTAAAAAAAAAAGGTTAAAGTCTTTAAAGAGACAGAGTACAGATAGTTATAGATTAAAAGAAGTAAAGTGATAGAGTAAAAATAAGCCACGTAAAAATGGAAAATTCACAGAGAGTCTGGATTATGTATTTTGTTGTGTTTTCTTTGATTTTTTTGACTGTAAAGGAGCTAAGTACAGAGAGACATTTCATTATATGGGCTGCCAGTCTAGACCAGAATGGACATCTTAACGGTATGACTTCAGGATTTGGATCTAAGAACATGATGCTTTGGAAAAGAGTTTCTTCTTTTGTTTTCACAGAGGACGAGACTCTGTGGATTGCTTCTATCCCAATATGGTATGATAGACCACGCCCTCCTGAAAGGTTGCTATGAACATCTTCAAAAAATTACTTCACTCAACTGCCAACTGAGAGGAACCTAGCACACAGGTTACACCATAAAAGACCTAAATAACAGCGCCCCCATTCAGCAGGAAGCAGTTTGGAGAGAAAAAACTGCGCCCATTTTCCCAAATATTGTTTATAAATGTTCTTTTACATTTAAAGGGGGAGATGATATAGATATGAATAATTTGCATTGGTATAGATTTTAAGGACAATTTGTTATATGTATATGTATTTCTGATCTTGATTAAGCTATTTTGATTGTGTAGTTCATTTTAAAAACTGTAATGTATAATTAGGAAATATAGGTTGTTAATGGATAATCATTGATAATAGTTAAGCTTGTAGTCATGTTATTAGATTTTCTAGATATGTAGAGATATATTTCAGTTAGATAGACATTCTTCATATCTTTCAAAGACTGCAGAATATGGCATTTAATGTTTTAATAACTTAGGGTTTTTCATGACAATGAGACACGTCTGCTCCTGGCAGCACCAATCTACTTCGAGAGGAAGATGGGCATCGAAGAGGCTACTTATGGAGTTTGTTAGCCATTTGGGCAAGAAACTGCTCTTGCCTGGACTGTTGCATAAATTGGACACAAGGAACCCACAGAAAGAGGACTGCTGAACTTGCCTAAAGGTGAGATGGCCTTTTGGGGTTCCTGATTCATGAAAGAGTCTGCGAGACGTTCTGCAGGACATAGCAGAAAGTGACTGAACTGTCTTTGGAATTTCCTGCTTCATGAAAAAGTCTGCTGGACACTATGGGCCTAAAGGCTGAAGATGGATGCCCCAACGGTACAGAGGAACTTTGGGTGACTGTCCAGGCAGCGAGTTGTCTCTGTCATTTCTAGAGTTTTATAAGTTACTTATTTCTTGTTTACTTAGGTAGCATTATATCCTTCTGGAGTCTTTGATGGAGTTGAAGAATAAATAGTTATAGCTTTCCTTAGTTATGATAAAAGATAAAATAGATTTAAATATTGTAACTGTAATACTTGCTTGATAACTGTTTTGTTATATGTAATTTTGCTATGTTAAAGTTGAAGCCTTTCTTTTTTGTTTAAACAGAAAAAGGGGAAGTGATGGAGGAGTGTCTATGTGTTACTTTCATTATTAATAAAGAAAACTGCCTTGGCCCTTTAAGAGAACAGAAAATTAGGTAGGCGGAGTAGACAGAACAGAATGCTGGGAAGCAGGAGTTGGAGAGACGCTTCAGGCAGTCACGATAGTGAGTCTCCATGCTGCTCCTCTCCGAGATGGACGCAGGTTAAGATCTCTCCTGGTAAGCCACAACTCGTGGTGCTACCCAGATTACTAAATATGGGTTAAAGGAAGATGTGAGAATTAACTAATAAGAGGCTGAAACTATGGGCCAGGCAGTGTTTTAAAAGAATACAGTTTCCGTGTAATTATTTCGGGTGTAAAGCTAGCCAGCGGCGGGTGGCGGGACGCAGCCCCGCCGCTTCTCACTACACGGGGCTTCCACTTCACAACTCTTGAGAGTGGTGCCAGAATGCAAAGGTCCAGTTCTCCTGGGGCACAGGAGGCTGTTTCCCTGGGTCACACACCTAGAGAAGGAATCCCTGGGACACAGGGATGGGCCTTTCCAAAAATCATTCTGGAGCCATTGTTCTGAACTGGCTTTTCAGTGGTAGGATGTGACATCCTGGTTGAACAATACCTTTGCCAGCAGTTGAGGTGGCCAAATTTTAAACTTGCCAGCCATGCCTACATATACCGTAAGTGTGTATGTGTGTGTGTGTGTGTGTGTAAAATAACAATTATTATTATTCACAATCCCTTTTGCCCACATATCCTTGGGCATTTGCCTGCCCCTGAATACTATCCCAAGGAACCCAGACTTCCTCCTGTGTAAGCTCTCTTCACTTAGTCATGGCTACTTCATCTCTATGCCACCCTCTGTGTGCCCTGGACCCAAGAGGCAGCAATGCAAGTGGGTGAGTCAGCCACAGAGGCAATCCATGCATGGGCTTCTCTCCCTATGACAAGACAGAGAACTGCAAGATACCAGGGCAAAAAGAGGAGCCTGGGGCTCCTGTGGAGGCAGGGCAGAGGCTCCTGTTCCTTAGCTATAGTCCTCCCAGTGTGACACATGATTGTTCCATGGGCTGATGGGACCCCAGATTCTGCCTCCTTATCCCTTCCCCGAGGATCTTGGTTACTCTGCAGGCTTTGGCTGGGAATGAGCAACGGCGGACTGCTGGTGCAAGCCCCTCTATCTCTCTGCTGTACTGGGAGCAATGCCAGTGCTGCCAAAGGAAAGCATACCCAGTGAGGGCTGGGGAGGAGACAGCAGGCAGGTGCTGAGGACGCAAGGCCGGCGGCTTGGAATGCTGAGAGCTATACAGACAAGTGTGGGGGACCAGTGTGAGGGTGACCCTTCCTCCCAGATAGACCTTCCAGTGGCTGCCAGGAAGCTGTCTGGCATATCAGAGCAGGTAAGAGGCAGTGAGAGTAGCAGGTGTCTCCGGTCAGTCAGGGCAGGAGGCTTTCTTTTTTAAAAAAACATCAGCTCACTTTCCACTCAGACGCACCTTTGAGATAGGGCTGCATCCATCTTTCCCAGGGAGTGGGGAGATGCAAGCGCTCCAAGCTGGCAAGCAGTCTTTCTTGGGTTCTTGCTTCTCCAGCAGAGCACACAGCCCACTCGGGCTGTTAAATGGACCCATGAGCCCATCTCCGCTGTCCTACAGACACCCCTCGATGACTCCAGTGGCAAGTCAAGGCCACACTGATATCAGGGTGGGGGCGGAGTATTGTGGGTAGAATTGTCATCTCCCCAAAACTCATATTCTGCAGTATGAATAGGGATAAGATCTTCAAGAGATAGTAAAGCGTTGGTGATGTCCTAGAGTCCCCCAAGAATGTGTGGCCTCATAAAAAGAAGAGAAGGGACAATGGAGATAGCTCAACTGATAAAATGCTTACTACAGAAGCGTAAGGACCCGAGTTCAAGCCCCAGGACCCACATAGAAAGGTGTACCTGCAATCCCAACACCAAGGAGATAAGGTAGATCCCTGGAGCTCACTGGTGGGTTAACAGAGTGTCTCCCATGCTATACTCCCAAAGCGCTCTCAGTTTCAAAGCTCCTCCACCCTCGTGACTGCTTATGAAAGAACTCTCTTGAAAGAATAAGTTTGCCAAATAAAATACAGCATGACCAGTTAACACTGAATCCCAGATAAATGTTGAATATTATTTTTAATGCAGGTATGTACTAAAATGTTACGTGGGAAGCACTCGGACTGAAAGATTGTTGATTATTTGAGGTTCACATTATGTGGACATATTGACTGTTTGCTCAGCCTGGCTACCCTGGGAAGGAAACCTGTGCTGGTGCCATCTCCAGGTTACTGGAAAAGCTGGATAGCGCCCCAGAGAGGAGTATGGGGTCTGCCTGGCACAGGACCTAGGCTCTTCACTGCACACAGCTGCCACCTCTGAGAGCTAATTGTTAAACAGAGCTGCAACCTGACATCTGGGCATGTGTCAAACCACAACAGAGTCCTTCTTCTCTTTCATCGGGCCGGCCGGGCTGCGGGGAGCTGCCAGAGCCAGGGAGGGCGGGGGAGCCCTCACTTCAAAGGCCTCCTCCGCAGAATCCCAACCTCAGCCCTCAGGTTTGCTTTGGGCTCAGTGTCTTGAACTCACTTGGCTTTGGGGGTGGAGGTTTGGCTTGTGTGTCTTAAAAACACATTGCTTTTTTTTTCCACTAGGGAGCAAAAAGCCCTTCACTTAATGGCGCACTGCCCTTCCCCGGATCCCCTTACGGCTACCCGCTAGTCCTATGACAGCCCCAAGCGCTGCTTTGAGTGCTGCTCGCCCCATTCTGCAGAAGGAAAGATGGACTGACAGAGCATACTTTGGGGGCTGTTCAGTAGCCCCAGAAGGGGAACGGGGAAAAAGGGGGGACTTTTTGACATTTTCCTAACTTGGAGCCTTGCCAGGCTCTAACATAAGAAAATCACTTGACATGCAAAATGGCTCCTAAATCTATGAACCTACATCTTTAGCGCCAAAGGCATAAGCAAGTGTCCCCCTGCTTCTGCCATCAGCGTATAGGCGGTAGGATCATCAGGCATGAACAGAGACTCCGCCTATCTTCTGGAGGCTTCCCACACATGGGTCTACAGGCCTACTCAGTTCTCTCTGGTGTCTGTCATATTCCTCTTTCTGTGGCTGGGGCTCAGAGTTGTATTCAAGGGACCTGTCCTCCAAAGCTGCCCAAAGCCCTGGCCACTGTGAGCCTGTGCATCTCAGGAGATTATCAGCTGCGGGTAGATAAAGCAATTTCAGATTCTTCTTCATTCCACTTCCCCAAACCTCCCAGCAACAGCCAAGGCCTCCAGGGGACAGTTCCAAGGACAGTTCTGGGGGACAGTCCACAAGGTTGTGGTGGAAGGAGACAGTGAGGCCAGGCTGGCTGCCACAGCATTGCAAGCTGGCATGTAGACATAGAATGTGGCCTTACGGTTTCTTGGGACTTCCCTTGTAGGCGATCCTTTCCACGGCCGAGTATGTGCGCGCGTGTGTATTGGGGCTGCCCTGGATTCCGTAGACCAGATTTTCTCTTGAGAGCTCCCAAATGGACTTCAAGCTTGATTTCCTGTCTTTCTTTGGGCTGGGAGATGAAGCCACGGGGACACTTTGTAGCGCCGGTGCACTGGGTGGGACGAGTGCTGTGTCTGGCCAGCCCTCCCCACCCCCTGCAGACAGAAGCATGAGGTCATCCTGACTCTCCACTCTTTTCAAGGGTCACGAAGAGCTGGAGGAGCCATGACTCAGTCCCATCAAGGGCAGGGTGAAACAGTGGTTTCTGGGGCCTCCAGGCCCCTTTCCATCTCCACCCTTCTCAGCTGCTGCAGGGTCCTTGTGATGGAAACTGGGAATTACAGAAGTCCCTGGTGGTGTCAGCACTGGGTTTGCCTGAGGCTCCTGGCACCGAAGACACCCTGATTGGGCTCTGTCATCTCCTTTCAGCCACGAAGGCTGGGTCCCGCTAGTCTGCACTGTTACAGTCCTGATTCGGCTCACGGGAGTCCGGCTCTCACGGCCCTCTCTTCTAACCTCCCGGTCCGCCTCTGCCCTCTCAACACTCAGTGTCTACCCAGCCGCAGGGTACTTTTCCCCAAGCCTGCTGAAGTTGGTTAGTGTTTGTGTCTGCATGGTGACCTCCTTAACACAGATGCTGCCGGGTCTAAATTAGGCCCAAGACTTCCCCGTGACACTGATATCAGGATTTGCGGAGACTGCGCTCCCGTGGACTCCTGATGCCTTCTCTCTCTCATCCACTCCACTTTAAAAGACCCAAAAAGCAGGGCGGTGGTGGTGGTGCATGCCTTTAATCGCCCCCCCTACTCGGGAGGCAGAGGCAGGTGGATCTCTGTGAGTTTGAGGCCAGACTGGCCTACAAGAGCTAGTTCCAGGACAAGCTCTAAAGCCACAGAGAAACCCTGTCTCGACAAAAAAAAAAAAAAAAAAAAAAAAAAAAAGACCCATGACAAATCCTCGCAAAGAGATGCGGTAGAAAAGGCAGGTCCCAAAAGATGCAGACCGTGGAGATTTATCATTAAATTTCAAAACCAGAAAGTAGAGTCTGTGGATTTTTAGTGTTTAAAAGAAAGGGGGAAAAAAGATCTTTACAGTTGGGCCACCCTCTCTGCCCGAGGGGTCTTCTTGTACCCTCCACCTCTAATACTGGGATACACCTGTCTTCTGGCTAGGAGAGGGAAGAGTTAGTTGTCTGTTGTCCTCCAAGCAGTGGAGAAGGTAATATGAGACAGCATGTAAAAGGACGCTCCATGTCCCTAGAGAAGATGACAAACTTGGAACTTGGAGCAGGCAGGCCTGCTGAGGCCTGGCCTGGAAGGGTGCCCAAGGCAGAGCCTCCTGGGAGGCCCCTTGGGCCCGCCTGGGTACCCATCGCGGTCCCACAGCGCCACCTAGCGTCCCTCTGGGAAAACACGGCTGAGCGTTGAGGTGGGAAATTGATCTGCAGTGATCAGTCCCTCCTAACAGGAGGATTCTCCTCCCACCTCTAGCATTGCTCCTTTGAGCTTCTCTGTTCCCCATCTGTGCCCATAACCACTATCCTTGCCCTTTCCCGCTGTACAGATATATTGAGAAATTATTTTAAGATAGTAAATACAAGTTTTCCAGAGTCACTGAAAGCTATAATCTACTGTTGCGGAATATAATTTTAACCAGGGAAGGATGGGTTACGTTTGTTTATGCTGCATTTGTTTAACTATGCAAAGATGCTTTGCTTTGCCTGCCTAAGGCACATGGTTGGGCTAATAAAAACCGAACAGCCAATAGTTAGACAGAGGAGGGACAGGAGGTCTGTTGGGCAGAGAGAATACGTAGGAGGAGGAATCTAGGCTCAGGAGAAAAGAGAGAAGAGAGGACGAGGGAGAAAGAGACAACTAGTGATACCTTTATATAAAACTCCAGACAATGCAAAACATCTAGGGTGAAAGGAAGCGATAGGGTTATACAGAAAGAGGAAGAGGTTACTCAGGAGCACAAGGAGAGCATGAGATGGCCCGGGTACTAAGGAGCTTCTCACAGAAGCACAGGACCTGAGTTCAAACCCCAGCACCCACATTAAAAACAGACATACTGGTACAGGCCTGCAATCCCAGCTCTGGAGAGGCAGAGACAGGAAGATCTCTGCAGCTTGTCAGCTAGTCTTTCCAGTATCAGGCAGCTCCATGTTCACTGTGAGACAACATCTCAAAAACTAGGGTAGAGAGCAGCAGAGGAAGGCTCCTGAAGTCAATCTCTGGCCTCCACCCACACGCATGCACATCCACATACACATGAACACGCACACATACGCTATGTCCCCCACAGCCTCCAAATATAGATAGAAACATAAGGAAGCTTTTGGTATGATGGTTATGGTCATCGCTTTGACTATAGCTGCAGTTATATGGTGTATATATGTCAAAATTTAGCAAATGATATGCTTGATATATGTGCAGTTTATTATATGCTAATTTATCTGAATGATCCTGGTTGTTTGCTGCTTGTGTGTTACTTTATATAAGAAATCTATCAACTCCGCTGAGGAATCATGAATGGTGTGTGTTCCATGTGCACGGACTAGAGCTAAGAAGGGTTGATTTCTGGCATCACTACAAGTCACACCCGTATAGAAGCAGCTCACTGGACAAGGATGTTTCCTAGGGCCATTTAATGGATGAGAATTGACTTACTAAAGCAGCCAGAGACGTGTGTGTGAGCGTGCTTAGTCATTCCTTTCCCTGGAGTATCAGTTCAGATAAATCCATCTCAATACGAACTGTTTTCAAATGTAGAATAAATGGTACCAACTAAGATGAGGAGAAAGGACAACGGTGACAGTGATATTGACAATTATCATGACAGTCATAACAGCCTTCGCTGTTTGATGGCCACTGACACATGGGTCTGTAACCCCAGTTCCTGAGGCAAAACGGGAGACAGAGACATGAGAATCCCTAGAAACATGTGGACCAGCTTGCCTGGTATACTCAGCCTCAAATAACAAGAGACTGTATTTCAATCAAGGTGGAAAGTGGCAACTGACACCGAGGTTGTCCTCTGACAGCCACAAACATGCCATAGCATGCACACACTTGTAGTCACACACACACATGCGAGCGCACACACATACATGTGTAAGCCCAAGGTTTAATCAGTTTAAAAGCAAACAAAAAACAAACAACAATAACAAAACGCTTCCGAGGCTGTTTGGCGTCACCTAGACTACACTTCCCAGCAGGCTATACAAGGCTCGAGAACCGGAAGTTGATCTAGTCGATTCCGGCGCAAGGTGCGGCGGGTAATCATGGCTGCTCTCAGAACTCCATTGAGGTTGTGGAAGTTCCAGTTGGGCTCTCGGCGAGCACAGCGGGTCTGCCCTCGAGCCGCAGCCCAGCGCCACCCCGATGCTCTGCTCGCGACGCGGCCCCAGCCCTTCGAGGTGGGGCAGCCATGCCGCCTACTCAGCTCCGAAGCAGGTGAGTGACCGCTGGAGCTCCGCCGCGCGCCTGAGAGACCTAGAGCTTGCTCTAGCAGGAGAAAACTGCGCCCCGGCTTCTTAGACTCATTCGTCTTCCGTCGTCCTTGCAGAGCTTTTCTGAACCCTCCTTTGTTCATTCATTCACTCAGCCAATTGTGCTTGCGATGCGCTCGTTGCAAAGCACGACATGGTTGGGACGTGGGTTCTCTCCTAGCCGAGTGGCGATTGACCGCACGGTGATCCCGGCTGCATCGGGCGCGCACCTTAGGGACTTTCAAACTAGGTAGGATACACAGGGATGGGTTCAAGGAAAATAGAGCCAGAGCGGCTGCCATCTGGCTAACCATGCTAAAAGGTGAAAATAATTTTTAACGGAGGGGACCGCACAGTAAACAGAAGTACAGAGAAGAAAGTGAACGTAGGTATTTTGGGGGAGCCAATTTTGGAGTTAGAATTGAGAGAACCTGAGCAGGTGTCGATCGTAAGCAGTTGGATGGAGACTAGTGCCAAGCTGGAGAATATTAATAGTAGAAACAGGGTTTGTTTGTTTGTTGAATTGGGATTGGTGAGTAGGTAAAATGAAAATAAAAATGGCAAAGAAGGCAGAATTGTGTTTGTTTTGTATTAAATTTGCGTTTGTTATTCCAGCTTCAGTATACAGCTAGGAAAGAACTGAAGAGCTTTAGAGTAAAAATGAAAACTAGGTTGTGCAGGCGAGATTGTCTGGAGAGGGTGTGGTGCTGAGCACCTGTTGTTACGGGACACTCCTAAGAGCTCGCGGGTGCTCATGAGAATACAACGGGATTTCTGTCTCCAGAGAATGTGCTGGCTAGTTTTATGGAATCTTAATATCAGCTAGAGCTAATCTGAAAGGAGGGAACCTTAATTGAAAAACTGCCTCAGTAAGATTCAGTTGTAAGGCATTTTCTTAGTGATTGATGGGGGAGGGCCCAGCCCATGTGGGTGGTGCCATTCCTAAGCTGGTGGACCTGGGTTCTATAGGAAAGCAGACTGAGCAAGCCAGTAAGTACCCCTCTGTGGCTCTGCATTAGGTCCTGCCCTGGAGTTTCTGTCCGGATTTCCTTCCATGATGAACAGTGTTGATGAGGCATAAGCCAAATAAACCTTTTTCTTCTCCACTTGCTTCAGGTCATGGCGTTTATCACAGCAATAGGAACCCTAAAACAGAATAAATTTCCTAGTGGGGAACACAGCCAAACAGTCACTTGAGTTTTAAACAAGAGTGTCATCCTGACTTCATTTTGGCAGGTTACTCTCAAGTAATCTCTTTGTAGGAACGGTTTGTAGTGAGTCAGAGAAGAGGCAGGAAAGCCAAGGTGAGGGATAAGAATGGCCTTGGCCGTAGTAATGGCAGTGGGAAATAGAGCTAAAAAGAGACAGTCAACTAAAATGCTGTATTCATGTTCAATTTTGTAAAAAAAGGATCATTGCAATATTACTTGACAGGATTACTGTGAGCGTTGATTTTGCCAAGTATGGTATATATTTAGCTCAGTAAGTACTGCGTAGTAATAACCACTCATACATGTTAGTAATAACCACTCCTGTCGTTTTAATTGCTTTCTTGGCTGGATGTGGTGGGTGTGGAAGAAATCAGGAATAATTTTAAGATTTTGGACAGAGTCACCCAGTGGATGGTGCTGTGATAGGGAGCAGTAGGGAAAGCAGGTATGAGACCAGAAAAAGCAGGGGGCAGGGGTTATGGTTTGGCAGTATCGAAGTAGAGATGAGATGTCCATTGGGTAGTGGATGTAGAGGATCTTGGCTAGAGCTTGGGGTTTTAGAGTCCCCAGCGGATGGATGTAATTAAAGCCATAGGAAGCTAGGAATGCACCCAGTAAGAATATGAACAGGGAGAAAAGGAAATTGATTAGGATCCTACAAGACACCAGCATCTGTAGGCCTAACAGCAAAGAGGAGCCTAGGAACAGATGGCCCCTTTTCCCGGTGGAAATAGAAGATGTAGAGAGACCAAGGATGAGGGAAACTGCATGAGCCAAAGCTGAGCTTAAGATTGGAAGTGATTGAGGCTCCAGGGCCAGTGACCCTGCTTAGTCCTTCCTCCGTTCTTAATAGCTTTGGTTAAGCTTAATAGCTTTGGTTAAGCATTGGCACCCTCATCCATAAAATTGGAGTGTTAGGATCTGTTTCATGGGCGTGCTATGTCTGGCTTCTAGGAAGCGGATCTGAGGGCTGAAGTGTAGCTGTGTGCTGTGTGCCAGGTCCTGGGTTCTTTTTGCACCGTCTCCAAAATACCCAAAAAAAAAAAAAAAAAAAAAAGTAGTGGGAGTCTGAACGGTAACAGTTCTTGTCATCTTCATTTTCCAGCATCCTCTTGGCAGAGTGTTTGCTTGTTGTGGTGGATGTTCAGGAAATTTTAAGTGCATTTTGAATAAATGAGAGAATCTCATAGCTATTAGCATCACGTAATTCTGAGGTGTATTCTGTACAAATGGTTTTTACTGTTAACTTTCCCGCTTACATGTCTTGGCTTGCCGTTGTCAGCTTCTTATTACTGAAATCTATTTTAACAGACTCTGGTAGCTCAGAAGTCAAGAAACCTACATTTATGGATGAGGAAGTCCAGAGTATCCTCACCAAGATGACAGGCCTGGACTTGAAGAAGACTTTTAAGCCTGCTGTACAGCCACTGAAGCCACCCACCTATAAGTTAATGACCCAGGCTCAGCTGGAAGAGGTATGTCCACCCCGGAGTATTGACAGAGTCCCTGTGACTCACAGAGTTCCCTGCAGATGCTCAGTGCTGGTCCTGTGTGGGTGAGGGGAAAGGGATGTGAGTAGGGAGGCAGAGAGGAGAAGGGGTGTGACCACAATTGAGCAGGTGTCCAGGCTGAACTCCTCCCTGCCCCAAACCAGCCTGCTCATCGTTCATCTTGCCTGCTCCAGCTCCCTTCCTGGGGGAACTTCTGCTATGAGTTGCCGTGGAGCTGAAGGTTTGGTGACATTAAAAGTCTGGGTCCTCTGGAATATATGAGACAGCGATGCTTCCTCCCACTCAACAGTGACGTCACTACCCAGTAGCGTGTTGGAAGAAGAGTGACACTTTGCTTTTCTCCTTGCAAAGGGCACCAGTGGAAATAATGTGGCATAACGTAGTGTAGTCCCTGGCTGAGAGTGGAGGCTTTGGAGCTCAGTTCAACACCAGTGCTGCAGCTCCTAGTGCTTACTCTTCTGTGTAATTCTTGTTTTCTGTCAAACAGAGATGCTAATAATGGCACCAGACTCCTGTAGGTGTGGGTTGTTGAGTGAAGCCAGTAGTTTGATTTTCTTTGTTTTCTTTGTTTTAAGTCTGAGTTTTCCCTCACGGGTTCACGGCTGCAGCTTCTTTTCTTTGTAGTCATCAGCATCTTTGATGAGTGCCTGTTTTTATCAGGTGATCCCTTTGGACACTGTACCTTTCCTTCAGAGATGTTTTGTTTCCTTAGGCTACTAGACTGGCAGTTGAAGCAGCTAAAGTACGGTTAAAGATGCCACCAGTTCTGGAAGAACGAACGCCAATAAATGACGTCTTAGCTGAGGATAAGATTTTGGAAGGAACAGAAACAAACAAATACGTGTTTACTGATATATCATATAACATACCACATCGGGTGAGTATATGCTAGATTGCAGAATAATCTTTGAAATGCCATGTGGAGATGGGTCTGAGGCTCAGATGATGTGACATCCCTCTCTCTGAAATTCAAAAACAGAGGGCCTCTGAAGAGGCAGGAAATGCTGGCAATTCCACATCATGGTGTTATCATTTCTTTACATACTGCAGACTTAGTGCATTTCAGACTGATACCAGAGCCCTGTGCTGGCTAGTTTGTCAACTGGACCCAAGCTAGAGTCATTTGGGAAGAGGGAGTCTAAACTGAGAAAATGTCCCATCAGATTGACCTGTGGGCAAATCCATGGTGCCTTTTGTTGGAGGAGGGGCCGCTTGTTTGTTCCTGGCCACTTAGCCCCGAAATTATCACACAAAAACTTTATTAATTAAATCACTACTTGGCCCATTAGCTCTAGCTTCTTATTGGCTAGCTCTTACATATTAATTTAACCCATTTCTGTTAATCTGCATATCACCACAAGGTTGTGCCACATCGGGTAAAATTTCCAGCGTCTTTCTCCGGTGGCTCCATGGCTTCTCCCTGACTCTGCCTTCTTCCTCCCAGCATTTTGTTTAGTTTTCCTGCCTAGTTCTGTTCTTCCTCGCCATAAGCTCAAAGCAGTTCTTTATTTATTAACCAATAAAAGCAACACATAGGCAGAAGGACCTCCCACACTAGCCTTTTCTTGATTGATGTAGGGGACATAGCTCATTGTGGGTGGTGGCACCCCTGGGCCAGTGGCCCTAGGTGCTATAAGCAAGCAGGCTGAGCAAGCCATGAGGAGCAATACCATAAGACGTGCTCCGTGCTGGCCTCAGTTTCAGGTCCTCTTCCAGGTTCTTCCCTTACTGCCTTCAGTGATGTTTGTGACCTTAAGGTTGTAAGATGGAATCAAGCCTTTCTTTCCCAGGTTGTTCTGGTCACAGTGTTTTATCACAGCAATAGAAACCTGAGGCACGTGTGCTAAGACACAGCAAGGCGAGTGTGGCCAGGCAGACAGCAGTGGCCGAAACCGTAAGACGTTCTTTTTCCCTAGGCTGTACTGATTTCCTGCTGAAACCTAAGGAGAGGATTGTTTGGTGTTTTCTCGTGTGTATGTGTGGAGGGGAGAGGTCATGGCACCCTTCTTTTTTCTTTAATTTTAAGAATATTCCTTAACAGCATCATACATGTGTATAATGCGTTTTTGGTCATTTTCAGTCTTTAGACTCCTCTCTTATGCTCATTCCTGTTTAAATCCTTCTTCACCTCAAGGAGTCGCTTTACTTTTCTCTGGCTTGTGTTTGTGATCTGCTGACATCATCGGGGCTGCTTGCATGAGCTTGAGTGAGAGGGTCTCCGTGTCCAGCACTGAAGAAAGTGGCATCTCCTTCTCCCCAGGCCACTGTAACTGCAATAGACACTGTGCCAACTAGTTCTCATGTCAGTGTGGCACACTAGAGTCATGAGAGGAGGGAGCTTCAGCTGAGAAAATGGTTTCATATGAGCTGCCTGTAGGCAAGCCTGTAGAGCATTTTCTCTAATAAGTAATTAATCGGGGAGGTCCAGCCCAGTGTGGGTGGTTCCATCCCTGGGCTGGTAGTCTTATTCTATAAGAAAGCAGGCTGAGCAAGCCAGTAAGCAGCACCCCTCCATGACTCTGCATCAGCTCCTGCCTCCAGGTTCCCACCCTTTGGAATTCTTGCCTTGGCTTCCCATGATAATGAACTGTGAGGAGAAAGTGGGAGCCACATAAACCCCTTTCTTCTCAACTTGCTTTTGGTCATGGTGTTTACCACAGCATTCGAAATCCTAACTAAGACAGAAATTGGTATCAGGATTGTGGGGTATTGCTATGACAGACCTGACAATGTTTTGGGGAGGATCAGAGAAGGTCTTTGGAACTTTGGGTTAGCCAGTTAGTGTTGAGAGTTCAGTGGGCTGTTCTGTGGGAGCTTGGAAGATAAGAATGTTGATAGCTATGCAGACTGCTGTGGCCTGGCTTGAGGTTTGAGTGTCATGTAAAGACTCTATGGAGGCCATTGCATATTTTGAGTTAAGACTCTGTGGTTCTGGTCAGCTGGGGCTGAAGATCAGTCATGATTAACAAGAGAACAGCACCACTTTGCTTTACTGGGGCAATTCATGCTGCTCAGCTAGAGCTGAGAAAGCAGTGGTTAGGGAGCGAGCAGCATCCCTGAGGTGAACTCTTCAGGGAAGTGTTTTCTTCAGCACAAAGTGCAGTTCAAATATAGCAAGGGACCCAGCATTTTGGAGATGCCAGTATCATGGGATGACAGCCAAGAACAGCAGTGACTGGAGTGGAGCTGTCCTGCTCTTAAGAGACCATCTATGTGGGGTACAGAGAGTAGAACCAGAGAAGTGATCCAGGTCCTTCAGGGGAGCCCAGATCATTGAGTGGATCCCAGGCATTGGACACTGAGTTATTTACGCAGTGGAGTTTGGTTTTTCTATGTTCAGATTGTGATTGTGCCCTGGTTCTTTCCTCTCGAAGTAAAAAAACATTTATTTTTTTACAGGAGTCCACAGTTAAGGGGCGAATTTTTAAAAGAGATTTTGAAGTTTCACTTTGGATTTTTAGAGACTGATCTTTTATTTTATATTTTATGCTTGCATGGATGTCTGTGCACTACATGTGTGCAGTGTATTACAGGGCCCATTAGAACTGGAGTTATTGACAGTTGTGAGCTGCTGTGTGATGCTTGGAATCAAACCCAGGTCCTCTGGAAGAGTAGCTAAGACTCTTAACCACAGAGCCACCTCTCCAGCTCGAGACTGAACTTTTAAAGTGTTGGCATTTATAAAGACTCTGTGTTGTCGAGGGGTTTCTTTCCTGCCTAGTCCTTGTCCTGCCCGGTTCCCGCAATTGTTAAGTCCCAAAGAAATCCCAGAGGTCTACATTAACTATAAACTGATTGGCCCCTTAGCTCAGAGATCCCCCGCCTCCCAAGTGCTGGGATTGAAGTTTTGTGCCACCACTGCCTTAGCTGTTTTTCAGCAATGTAAAAATCACCAACTTCCCATTGGATTTTCCACTTTTTAGTAAAACCACAGGAAGTTTTGCCAATACTTTTCAGATATCATTGCTTCCATTTCGTTCCCAATTGCCAATTTAAAAGAGAGATCTATTGTCTAAATACAGCAGCTTTTTATAGAGCAGCCCTCCAGGATGAGGGTGATTTGTAGTTGGGCCCACAGAATACATTCTAGTGCTGCCAAACGCTGAGGTTAGGAAGTGATCCCACATTTCTTATTCTGGTCATACGTGTTTATGGTTAGAAGGCAGGGTTTAGCTTTGTCTTTATCTGTGGGCCAACTTCTGGTCACATTGCATCCACAGTCAGGAAGCAGAGGGATGAGTGCTGTGCAGTCCAGGACCCAGCTGCCCACGTTAGGATGGGGCTTCCTATCTCAATCTACATAATGCCTCACAGGCACCCCTACAGCTTGTCTCCAAGGTGATTTTAATTCCTGCCAAGTTGGTAGTATTAGCTGTCACAAGACCTGAGCGGAAGTCTTCATAAATCATACTTGACTACTTTCTTTTTCAGGAACGTTTTATTGTTGTTCGAGAACCAAGTGGCACACTACGCAAAGCTTCTTGGGAAGAACGGGACCGGGTGATACAAATTTATTTCCCGAAAGAAGGTCGTAGAGTTTTGCCACCAATAATTTTCAAAGATGAAAACCTTAAGGTATGGTGAATTCCATTTCCATGATGGTCATTTGTTTGTTGAAGCAGTGGGCCCTGGGGCTGCTGGCATTTCATTATGGTGAACACGGGTACTAATGTAATAGTAACTTGATGGGGGCTCTCGTACAGTTAATTTAGTTGGGATTTGAATCCAAGTGTGGCATTTACAAAGCTTGTGCTGTTTCTGTATGCTTTTTAAAATGTATTTATTTTGGTTTTTTTGAGTCACGGTC
The DNA here is from genome assembly GCF_903992535.2 of Arvicola amphibius. NCBI lineage: Eukaryota > Metazoa > Chordata > Mammalia > Rodentia > Cricetidae > Arvicola > Arvicola amphibius. The sequence continues at coordinate 164,890,147 of NC_052049.1, read as the reverse complement.
TATATAGCTTTGACTGTTCTGGAACTCACTGTATGAACCAGGCTGGCCTCAAATTCACAAAGATCCTTCTGCCTCTACCTCCCAAATACTGGGATTAAAACCTTGTGCCACCATATCCAGCTCCCTATATGCTTTTGATAGGCATATAGGTGGCCTCTATATTGGATAGGCCTGACAAGGTGTCGGGACAGATGGTAAACTTTTATGTTCTCCTCTGATTGTCATTTTGCTTTGTGGTTTTAGACCATGTACAGCCAAGACCGCCATGCTGATGTCCTCAATCTCTGTGTTGCCCAGTTTGAGCCAGATTCCACTGAGTATATCAAGGTAAGTGTATTTAATAGTTTCCAAAGTGGGATTTAAATATGGTTATGTGAAGTAACACTTGATTTCGGCTACTGGCTTTGATGAAGATTATAGGAAAGGGAATTACCTGGAAACTTACTGATTGAGGTACATGTTTTATGCTTTCAGTCACCTTTAAGAATAAAGAAGTCGGGCTTAGAGAGTGAAATAGCTTGCTCTGAGTTGCACTGCTGTTATGGTTGGTTTAGGACTCAGATGATGACAAAGCCTTTTTTCTATTCATCTTATAGGAACAGTTACCCACTAAAATTTGTCAAAGTGCAGTGTATACGGTACTGTGTGTAAAGTACAGCTTAGTGAGGATGTGTTCATTAGAACTTGGTTTTGTGGGCAGCAGAGCTGACGCCAGGAACTAGGCCTGCACTCCATCAGTGATGTGCTGGGACGAGACAGTATGCAGATTACTGCCGCTTCCAGTCTGAAATGTTAGATGTTAAGAGTGCTCTCAGGAAAGGCTTCATAGGGGTCTTGAAAAGGGCTCTAGAACGGCAAGGAGCGGTGTGAGTGAGGGGTGTGTGGTGAATAGAGCTGTTTCAGAGAAGACAGACTAAGCAGTAGGTAGAAAATAACCAAGTAAGCTTGAGATATGGCCAAACATCTAGTTTGTATGTACGCATAGCACATTTGCAGGGGGGTGGTTCAAAGTAGATGGGCTGTATCACATGTGACCCCAGCACTAGGTGAGGAACATGGTCTTCATCAAGAAGTTCTAACCCTTTCGAACAGGACTGTGTAAAGTGCTGTGTGAGCTTCAGATTCCCAGCACCCACGTAAAATCCAGGCAGTCTGTAACTCCTGTTGGAGTGGGCAGAGACTGGGAAACCCTGGGGACCTTGTTGGCCTGTATACTTACAAGAACACACACATACACACACACACCCGTGTTGGACAGAAATGTCCTCAGGAAGATTTGTCTGGAAGGAAAACTGGATGGCATGGGTGAGCTGGTAGGTAGAAGGGTTGTGATAAGGGGAAAGAGCAGTTAAAAAATCCTGCTTTCTTCCCAGAGATCAAGAGATTTTGGTCATTATTAGTGGTCATAATATATCATATTGGTGCTTACTTAAGATTGGCTGCTCAAGAGTAGCTGACAAAGCATTTGAGTGTTTGCTGTTATTTGCTCTAGGTTGCTACATTCTGTAGTAGGGAAGACACAGATTTGCTGTCATGTAGACAAATCTCTTCCTGTATTCAGACAGGAGGACAACCTTGGGTTCTTTGTGTTCTGTTTTGAGATGGGGTCTCTCATGGACCTGGAACTTGGCTTGGTTGGCTAGACTAGCTGGCCATTGAGCTTCCAGGGACCCATCTTGCCCTCACTGGGAATACAACTGTGCCTACCACGTAGAGTTTTTATGAGGTCTCTGGGGATCATACTCAGGTCCTGCACTGTGGACAAGCACTTGACTGAGTTGAGGCTGGAAAGGCAGTGTGCAGCCTGCAGGTAGACCTGGTTGCACTGACTTGTGCCAGGATTCCTGCTAGTTGGTCTGAACCATGTGACACTGCCTTTTCTGTGGATAGGTTCATCACCAGACCTATGAAGATATAGACAGACATGGAAAATATGAGCTTCTGCGTTCCACAAGACACTTTGGTGGCATGGCTTGGTATTTTGTAAATAAAAAAAAGATTGATGGTTTGCTCATTGATCAGATCCAGAGAGACTTGTAAGTATGATCTGAATAATTAAAACAATTGTTTATTGTCCAACAGTAAATCAGTGTTTTCCAGTGGCAGTGTTGTCCAGTGATAAATGGAAGTTTGCACTTATCTCCGTTTAGATGCGCTTTTCTAGGTGTTGCTTTTGTTATATAATCATCTAGATTGTTAGAGAAAATATGTGACTTTGGATCTTAATATAGACTGAGTTTTTACCCTTCCTTGCCAGTGTTCCTGGGTATTGGTGGGTTTTTCAGGCACTCAAAGACATTACATGGGAATTGTAAAGAAGTAGATGCAAGATCTCTTGGGTGCTTATATTCTGGCAGAACTACCCTACCCATAGGGCTTCTAGGAGAGCATGTTTAACTTATAAAAATAACATTTTTTTTTAAATAGCCCATGCTGTTGAGAGGCCTCTAAGGTTTCAGAAAGGTTATTTTCAAGTAGTGTGAAGGAAATGTTGTATTTTTAGCATCAAGTTGACATGCTTCCACGTTTCTAGCTGAGAATAACACAAACGTAGTTCATCATACTGTGCTGTGTAGGTAGTGCACATATTGACACATTGAGGTCGCCCTGGGGGGTGTTCATGGGTGCAGAAGTGCGAGGCTTTCTGAGTTTGAGGGCAGACTGGTCTACTTAGTCAGACCCTCTCTAAAAACAAAAACAAGTCGATGGTACCTTAGGTTGACCAAGTTTCTTGATATTTTTTAAAAGATTATTATTTTGTAAAAAATATTTCAAATAGTATACAGTTAATCGACTATATTATATATATATACATACTATATATGTAGTATAGTGTAAAAATAACTACACTGGTAAACTTAAAAGGTTATATGACTTGTTTATTGCTGTGGTTAGGAACTAATCTTTGTATTTTGGAGGTCTATTTGAAATAAATATGAAATTTATATGCTATTTGAAATAAAACTGGAAAGAAAATAGCTTTGCACATGAAGTGAAAACAATCTAAAACCACAGGGAAAGAAGCCAGCATGGCTACTGTGAGAAAACTTTCCACAAAACCCTAAGATTGAATAAGGAGGTGTCGGTAGTCAATCCCTCCTCAGACTGTAGAAGTATCTTACTTGAACTTGAACATCACACACAAAGGTTACACTTGTGTTGCCTAAGATGCAGCATTGCTTCTCATCAGGACAACTTTTCTAATTATTTCCTGGCTAGCTCGCTTCATCAGCACATACAGTGTGATTCAATTCAGAAGGCAGCAGTACTCCCTCATTCCCCACCAGCTGGCTTAGTTGGGGATGATCAGTACTTTCTGGTTTACATGGCCTATGAACTGTCTCAAGCTTCTCAAATGCAGACATCCTGAACTTAGTATAATGACAGCGTAGTTTAGATGTTGAAGCTAAGGTATGTAGTAGTATGTGGTATTCTCCTCTTACTCCTTATCGTGTAAGAGTTACAGCTGCAGTTTTCCAGGCCTGCGGGCGGGCAGCTTTCTACCTAAAGATTCTGGACAGTGAACTGACTGCAGAGCCCAGGCTGGACAGTAGAGGGTGCACTCTTCACTGGACAGAGACCAAGCCACCAATCCAGAACCTAGAATTCTGAACCCTCTTTTAAGTTATTCTTGAAAGTTTAGTACATGTAGAGAGTTCGGAAAGCTGCATTTAAATTATTGAGACAGGCACAGGCAGGCATTAACTTGAGCATTGACTTGACATGCATTAATTTTGACATGTGGAAAGAACCCGTAGAGCCAGCATGCCCAAGTTGTAAATGTTTTCTACTTATTGGGGAGAGACATTTTGTTGCTACTTTTATTGAACTGATTATAGTAAGCTTAATAAATAGTTAATGGCCATTTCAACTTTTTTGCCTCAGAAAAGCTTGTTCAGTATGAGCAGAGCTGTTTCCTTTCTTGAGAGACAGCCTTTTCAGTGACTGGGAGGAGCCCAGAGCATCTCTAGGCGATGTGGTTTCAGGCATTCTGTACTCCTACTGTGTCTCTCAGCTCAGGTATTTAGATAGTGGGACTGGTCAAAGAGGACAGCTTTGGCATAGCAGTGAATTATGATGGCCTCAGCCCTACCTCCCCACCTGGAAGCCAGGGGCTACATGCACACAACAGTGTCAAAATGTGAACACTTGGGGATATTTTTATGTCCTCCCAACCTTCAGCTTTGGGGTGCATGTGGACAGAAAGTGTGCACTATGGGAAGATTGTGACTGTTAGTTTTGTGGACAGCTAAGAGAATCTTCATGTTGATACATTGTCTAGAAATAACCTCAAACGTATAAAGCAGAATTTGTAGCCTGAGTAGGATCAACCTGTTTCATGTTGCCTAAGTGGGCCGGCCTGGAAATCCTCTACCACTAGGAATGAATGCTGTTTCTGTGGGAAGGGATGTTCCGTCTCCCAAATTTTCATAGAGTGGGCACTTCCTGTATTGCCTCTTGCCTTACCTGCCTCCTAGGTCAGAGGATAGCTTTGTGGACTTGGTTTTGTGCAACAAGTACCTTACTCGCTGAGCCATCCCTCTGGCTCCTTCAAATACTTTTGGAATTACAGAACTACCCTTTCCTTTACCAGAGTGAAGTCTGAAATGTAATTTAGTTTGGAGTTGGCAAACACTGCAAAAACCCTTTGGTAATATTAAGTTCTTTCATTCTCAGGATTGATGATGCCACCAGCCTGGTCCAGCTGTATCACATGCTCCATCCAGATGGCCAGTCAGCTCAAGGGGCCAAAGAGCAGGCTGCTAAGGGAGTGGATTTAATTAAGGTAGAGTCCTTTTTGTCAGTTTTGTGGTGATGATCAAGTCAGGAAAGATCCAGAAATGGGTCATATTTAATAATACACAGTTGTGACTGACTATGGAACATTTTGGGTCTTGAAAACATTAATGTGACTATAAGCCCTGTATTTCTTCTACCTGGATGGGGGGCATTTGGGGAATCGTGCAACACTCTAGATGGTGTGGTAGGCATGCTGGCAGCTATAGTTGAGAGGTTCAGATAGTGGGAACAGCATGTTCTTTGGAGCATTGGAGTCCATGCTGCACTGAAGGTAGTCAAGTCCCCGCAGGTACCAAGCAGCCTCCCCTTAGTGTAGGCATAGGCACATTCTCATCACGGCTGGAAAAGGGCAGGTGCCAGGAAGCCTAGGTTGTATGATCATTTTCCAATTGCACACCTCTCAAACCATGGACTCCCCAGATTTATCCTCATTGCTACGTTGAAAGGGTATATTCATTTGGGAAGGGAGGGTCACCTAAGATTTGCCATTTCGGTTTTGCATATTACAAAAGCAGATAGGCTTCCTAAGGACAGAGGTGACATGGGATGCCTATAAGAAGAGCATAAAAACTGGTACTCACCCTGACTTTCTGTGCTAAGCCAGGGAAAGCAGTGTTTTTGAGGGGGTAAGGGGTTTTCAACACAGGGTTTCTCTGTAGGTTTGGGGCCTGTCCTGGAACTAGCTCTTGTAGCCCAAGCCTCCTTGAACTCACAGAGATTCACCTGCCTCTGCCTCCTGAGTGCTGGGATTAAAGGTGTGTACCACTACTGCCCAGCAGAAAGCAGTATTCTTTTGGAGAAAACTTTAAAAAAAAAAAAAAGCTAGCTTTTCATTACAAAAATGTTCTTTGTCATCTTTGCTCTCTAGGTTTCTATTGAATGTAATGGTTTTCATTTTGATCTAGCAGAAGGTGCAATGTCAGGGTCTTAATCTTAATAAAGATGAAAGCTGTTCTGGGGTTTAGAATTAGTATTGCTGCAGTTATTGGATACAGTACTTCTGTCTACATAAACTTATTGTTTCTGTTCAGGGAGATAATTCCCTTATTGGGAATGGTGTTCCCACTGCAGAAATGTTAATGATGTCTTAAAACTGATATGCACTTGGTATCCTGTTGCTCTAGAACTTTTTTTTTTTAATTTCAATAGGTCTTCGCACAAACAGAAGCAGAGAGAGGAGCATATATAGAATTAGCACTCCAAACTTACCAAGAAATAGTCATCGGCCATTCCGCAGCGTCCTGAGAACAATTAAAAATACTGTAATTTGTTTCTGCCTTTTAAAGTCTGAAAAATTTGTTGCCCTACTCAGTTTCTGCACAACATGGGGATAACTGAAGTGTATATTTGAGTGCCTGGTTATGAACTTCTCTAATCACGTCAGTGCAGGTAAAACAAAAACCACTTCCAGAGTACCAAAGTGTTGACAGCTCACAGCCAAACCATGGAGCCTGAGATGGTGATACAAGATCAGAAGGAGGGTTGAAAAAATGTCCCTAGCTATTCAAAGAAAGAAGGATGAAGCTGATTTCCAGTGAGATATTTGGCTCATCTAAAATCTAAAAACTCGATATCCATTTTCATTAGGAAGGAAACTCAGGAGTTTTTCATTAGTTCAAAAGATTTATGAGAGCTGGTCTAATGACAGACGGTATGAAAAAACAAGTGCACGTCTGCTTCAGTTAACAAGGAGAACAGAGTAAGTTAGATGCTGCCCATCGGCTCCTCTGAAGATGAGGAAAAGGCAATGTTCCCCCTGTTTACATATGCAAATCAAGGAGTTTCCATAGTTCCTGGTCAGGGTGATGATCAATTTGTATTTGTCTTGATCTGTTATTGAAGTAAATGGCAAACTGTTCAATCATCCAGAATATCTTCATCCAGATTGATGTCGGTTGTGTCAATATCTTCTAATTCCAAATTATCCAAATCAACTTCTAGTTCTAGTAAGTTCTGCAAGGAAAGGGAGATGGCAAACGTTACACAGTGCTGTGCTAAGTTACCTGGTTCACAGTCCAAACCCAGAACCTAGTTCCCTTGATACTGACAAGAGCATCGTCCTACTTGAAGCCTCTTTGAAATATGATACCAAAGACATCTAAAAGCCTGCCCTCCTGATTGAGGGTGGAGGATGTCTGACCCACCTTTTCTTCTTTCTGGGTAGGTTGGGAGGCCATGATAACTGGGCTAGAAGCAGGTTTCCCATCAGGTTCCTGAAAACTCAATAAGAGGTAAATATGAAGCCAAAGGAACTTGCCAAGAGATTTCAATCAACAATGTCAATCATGCTGTCACACATTCTTCACGAACCTGCTGAGCTGTGGCTCTCGAGGGCTGAAAACCTTTTGCCTCTTCCATGACATTTCTCTCTTCATTTGGCTATCAAAATAAAACAATGATAAAATAATACTCTGAACACTTGGCCCAAATCCCAACATTTAGCTCTTAAACCATTTGGAGTTAGGCTCATGGATGTTTCCTCCCTGCAGTCACACTAAATGAAGCTGGCGCTGCCACTCACCGTGACAAGAGGGTACTGCTTGGCTGGCCACAGATCCACATGTGTCTCCTTGACCCACTCTTCAACAACAAACGCTTCTTTTAATCCAGGGAAAAGGTTTTCATACTCTGTGGGGTCAGCAAGGGACTCTGCTGCTTTCTGGTTGACTTTTGAGAGGTTCTCCCTCCACAGCTTCACCACCCTAATATTAGAGACATCAGAGAACCAAACAGATGGAGCAATTGGGCCCTGTTTTCAGCTGAAACATTTCTCCCTAAACTAAGTGCATACCTTGAGACCTGGCTGGGTAAGTAAGTGCGGGCCAGGAAGGCAGCTTCTGGGAGTCTTCCTGTTCTGATCAAGAGCTCTAGGCAAGCATCAAGCCTACAGAGGAAAGCAGAGGTATTGTTAGGGACACACACATAGAGCTTAAAGTGTGAACCTGTTGCAGAAGAAGAATGCCCCCACCCCTTACACATTCACTTCTGTTGCCAGCCTTTTAATTGTCTTATGTTGAACAAAACCAGGGGTGTGAGGGATAAGACAGCGTTCATGGCAGCACTTAGCTTATTTAGTCTGAATAACTAAGAATATAATGGGACTTTTCAAGGAGGGTTATGGCAAGCTTGGTATGCACTCTTGAGTTTTATACCTGAGAGTGTAGCATGCCATAGTATAGCGGTAATACAGTTCAGAGAAAAATGATAACTGAGTCCAGGATTTTTAAGAATTGGCATGTACAGCAAGGGTAATAATACTTCCTTCCCAAAAGGCAGACTGATGGTCACATGACTTGGCTTGCATTAACTCTGCTAGACCTAGAAATTCATGACATTTCCAAAGTGGAGCTCAAGCAGCAAATAGCATTTTCATCTCTCATCCTTGCACAAAACAAACCCAAAAGGGTACAGTGTAGATAGTCCTCTGCCATTAGTCCTCTTGGAAGAGAACAGCTGTCTCCTGCTACCATTCGAAAAAATGGTCTAGGGGTAACTGGTAGACTCTAACCCTGAACAGCCCATGCAACTACGGTAGGTAACACTATTCTCTGGCTGCCCCCACTATTCAACAACACTCAGCTGTCCATCAGCTCCTTGCCAGGATTTGTGTTTCATATTCCTCTCAAACACTGCTATCCTCCCAGTCAGCGTAGAAGTAACTGCCCACAACTCCTTAAAGTCTTTTAGACCTTGAGCTAATACTTACTTGCCCTGTAAAAAGTAGCTCATGAATGCCACGTTGTTTTTGCCATCTCTCTCCGCGCCTTCTGCTAACTTGTTCACCATATTGGCATTTCCAGAGGCAGTGGCCAAGAGCAGCAGACCCCCATAATCCTGGGCATGGTGCAGACACTCCTGGGCTAGGCTGAACTGACATTTGCTAATGGCGAGTTCAGCAAGTTGTTTCCACTTCTGCTCCGACTATAAGAGATTAAGATAAAACATCTTTGGAAATAAACATTTAAACTATCAGAATTATTCTGTTAATTTGAACATTGCTGTGATGACATTTGAAGACAGACACACATTATATAATTTTTGAGTTACGTTTGGTAAATGGGCCCTGTCAGTCAATGAAAGGCATGATAAAAATGTGTAATGAGGGGGCTGGAGAGATAGCTCAGAGATTAAGAGCATTGCCTGCTCTTCCAAAGGTCCTGAGTTCGATTCCCAGCAACCACATGGTGGCTCACAACCATCTCTAATGGGGTCTGGTGCCCTCTTCTGGCGTGCAGGCATACACACAGACAGAATATTGTATACATAATAAATAAATACATAAATAAATATAAAAAAAGAAAGTTTAAAAAAAATGTAATGAAAGAAAAATCACATGAACAAAATTCAAATGGTACATGGATAATTAACTCATTTTTATGTTTAATTACATAGATAAACAATCTAAGCCATATAAATGGAATTTGAACATTAGACTGCAATTATTTTAACAAATCAGTAACACTCTTTGAGGAAGAGTAGAAAATTATGTCCTTAAATATTGAGTAATGAATATGGTCATTTGTAGCTTCCAAGAAATCAAATAAAATACACATTTAAATGCTCTTGATAGCTACAATTTTTTGTACAATATTAAATTAATTTACTTGTAAATGCTGTACTTAACCCATAATTGCTAGTACATAGTATATACAGAGATCTACAGAATGTCAGAATTCTTTAAAATCCATGCCTCTCACAAGTTTGTAATACAGCAAATTGTTGACATGTTTATATTTTGAGAGCCAGGCTAGACAGGAAAAAACTTCTCAAACAGATTACACAACTAACAGTATGTTAAGTTTAACCCATTTAATTTATGCAAAGGCTTTGTATCAAAGCATTTTTGAAAAAGATCAAAAAGACAACAGCTTCACCAAAATGAGTCACTAATTCCTTGAAGAACATTAGTTAGAAAATGTTTCAGCAAAAGCACATAAGTACCTACTAACCCTCCTGGAATAGGAAAGTCATGGGTTAGAACATACCTCTGCTTCCACTGCTAGCTGGTAAGCTATTTTCAGCTCTCCAAGTTGAAGAGCAAGCTCAAAACGATGTTCAGGATCTGTGGATACTGTAAGTGCTTGCTGCTTGAAGCCCTACACATTATTAAAAAGAAAATGTGTGACTTACAAAGAATGTGCACATAGAGTATACAGACTACAAACTATTTCTCAAAAGACCTTACTGACAGGAAACCATAGCCCACAGTGAATGGAATTTAACCCCAAGTTATTTGACATCCATTAGCAGTCAAGAAGATACTACCAGCAGTGCAAATCAGGAGCCATTTTTGGCATATGAAATTTTACACATTCCTATTTCTTGTGCTTTTATTTCTAAAATGAAAACTTTATATTTACATCCTTAAGGTCATCCTGTGACAAGGATGCTATAGGAATAAATACTCCACTTAAAACGTTTCTGGGAGAGCTGGGTGTGGGTCAGAACTAAAGAACTGATGTTTTTCATACATTTTAATAAGTCCTACTTAAATACAATTTAAATAAAATTTTAGTGACTGCATCAGGGGCTCAAGGGGCACATGGTTCAGGTAAATGCAGCTGCTGGTAACTTCAAAAGTGGGCCTTAGAGGTCATCTAGTTCAGGTTTCATTTTATAAAGGTTAACGACATAAACAGGAAGAGAAAGGCAGGTGAAAAGCAAAATCTTTCAATTTTCTATCATCTGAAGGTCATCTAGCAGTTGGGGTCCAGGTAGTGATGAGCTGTCATAGTTATGCTTTATTTGGGCTCAGATTCAGCCTATCAAGTGTCCAAAGGAAGGAAGCCAAAGGTCTCCTTCTCATGCTCTATTAAGCCATCAGGACAGGATTTTACAACAAATGTAATTACAAAGTTAACTTCTATAAGACAACCACCGAGGGGCAAGTTTTTAGCTCTGGGAATGTAGCAGTGTCAGAGGAAATAGGATGCTTTACTTCTCAGCATACTGGAGGAAAAAGCCTAGTATGGAATGGTCAGGACAGAAGCCAGACAACTTTCAGAGTTCAATCTGGACACATCAGGATGGCTTTATGTTGCTGGATATGTAGTACCACTCCACTTCCCCCAGCTACCCGCTGGTGCAGTGTAAATACTGGTTCAAAATAATCCCAAGTTACCGCTTTTCTTCACTAGCACTGACACAAGAGAACACCCCAGAGCAAAGGCGGAAGTTTGGAACTGGTCAGGTAGGGACAGAGCAGAACAGAGGTGACATGTGCTTGCTTTTGTATTTCTAATATCCACTAAGATGAAACTAAAGGTATTTTTTGTTTGGGGGGGCATAAATTCCTAATAATAGGTAGAGGAACTATGACTGTGAAGTGAAATTAAAATATAATAAAAAATCATTATTAATGTATTAATAGGGTTAGTAATAACTTGATAACATTAACAATAAAATGAAATTAAAATATGAATTTTAAAGAGAACTTTAAGATTTATTTTTATTTTATGTGTATGAATGTTGGCCTACATGTATGTAAGCACACTATGTTGTTCTGCAGAAGTCAGCAAAGGGCCTTGGATTCCCCTGGTACTGAAATTATTGACAGTTGTAAGCTGCTAAGTATTTTCTGGGAACCAACCAAACCTAGGTCCTCTGCAGGAACAGCAAATACTCTTAACCACTGAGCCATCTCTCTAGCTACATAACTGTATCTCTAGCCCCCTAACCAAATGTTGAAGGGTTGAAAGCTGGTAGAAGAGTAAAGAGTCAGGACAGGAGAGCACAACCTGGTGCACAGCTTAGAACCCCAAGGCAGCTAATAAAGAACTATACTAGGATAGAACTGCCTGAGGCAGGCGGACAGTACAGAGCCAATACAGTCCCTCCAATCCCTGACACAGGTCTGTTCTTTGAGGGTCTCCAGTCTAGGGGATACACAACACCTGGAAAAGGGAGTGTTGAGTATCGAGAAAACAATGTTAAGAATGCAGAGAAACTAAAGAAAATCCTAAATGTCCAGCCTCTGAGCTGGCTTCTACTCAGTCCACAGAACAATGGCGAATGGAGTTTCTCTATCATATCTAACTAGTTCAAAGGGAAGCTGCATTAAACTACTCCATTAGAGCTGTGGATGGGCTGAAATGCTACCTAAGAAGGTTTTAAAGTCACTAGATTCACTAGGTGACTGTCTGGACTACACCCCTTCCTGTGATGTCCACACCCAAGAATCCCTACTCACACAAAATGCGTAAAGTTGAAAAATAAAGTCAGTTTATCACTCTATCCTTAGGCAATGAAAACAGAGTAAATGCCTCTGGAGGACAGGAAAGAACATCTGATTTATACCTTGTAAAACCTACTCTATATGCTGTGAATATGTAACTGAAGAAAAAAATGTTATATTAGGCAAAAGGCACATTAATAATGATTTGTTATGGGCACTTAACACTTTTTTTAAAAAAAAAAAAGTTAAAGCAGGATGCAGTATTTTTTGTTTTTGTTTTGGCAGACAGAGTTTCTGTAGTCCTGGCTAGCCTAGAACTCAAAAATATCCCTACTTCTGCCTCCCTCGTACTAGAATTAAAATTGTGCACTCCCATGCCTACCTAGAAATAAAAATAACAAGAACTTAAAAGGGGGTGTGATAAGACGATCAGCACCAACACTGACAGGCACCGAGGGTGCTGAGCTTTAAGATGAGTACAAGCCCAATGTGCCGCACGCTGCCACAGCAACTCAACTGAGAAACCTGACTTGGTGAGACAATCAGTGGTCAGTAAGAAATAGGAGACAACATTCTACAATCCATATCAACATTCTGTCAAATGCTCATTTTAAAAATAAGGAAGAGAAAAAAAATTAAAAGGAAGGTAGGCAAAACCTCTCACCTGTTTTTCCAAAAAGTGTGCAACTCTGGTCCTCTGTTCTTTGGGAATGGTAGGGAGGACTTTATCAGCCATGCTGAAATCTCTCCGCATGACAGCAGTCTGGTATTCCAGGACTGAAACCAGCAGGGAGTAGCTAACAATGTTCAATTCCTTATCCCCCAGATAAAGCCTATTGTCTTTAGGAATATAGCCCAGAAGGTACATTGTCCTGTAACAGACAGAGAAATAAAACTGAAGCCCTATTCTACGATTACAGTATTACACACACATACACTCCTCGCTTGCTCAAAATCTTTACATTTGACGGATGTGGTTTTGGTTACCATCAGAAAGTTTACTAAAACTAGAGTGGGGAAATTATCCTATCACTGTTCCAAGTCAACACTACCTTTGGTTCACAAAGAACTTTTAAATTTAGGCTGCTTAAGAGAAAAAAGCAAAATGATATTCAGTACCTGTCCAAGTGGGCGATGGTGACTATTTCTCCTCCCACGTAGTAGTTTAATCTGTTCACAGAACTTGTGTAAATGAAGCAGTCACCCACCCACAGCCCAGTTTTTACAATTTCCTGAATTTCACCAAGAACCTATAGAAAGAAAACAAAGATTATTACTATCGTAGTCAACACCAGACACCTGTGAACAAGCTGGATATGATGAAGGTGGTAAGGGAACATAAGGAATGCAAAGTAAAATTCATTTCGAGAACATTCACCCAGGAATTTCTGTCTTCATTTAAAGACAGTGTTACATGAATATTTATACTGTGAAATCTCATTGTTGATCTAAACTGCTCAACACACATGAAACTGGAATGCTAAGTATCCCAGATTCCTTTAGGACATCTATCCCCACAGTGGGTGGTTTGTTTCTCCCATTTCAGGGCTCATTTGAATTATTCCGGCTCAACAGTCCTAGAACCAAACATCTTCAAGTTTCCTTAGTGAAGGCATCAGAGTATGCCTGCAGAGTTCCTAAAAGTCAGAGCACACATTTATTTCATACTTATTTTCAACTTGTTTGTGCCAAGATTTTAAAAACTTATCAAAGTTATCAAAACTTTCACTCTCCCCAAACCTAATTTACACAGAAATGTTAAAATCAGCATAATCTGTTTTAAGAATACAAAATATTAAAAACAAAGCCTAAATTGAGCTGAGACACTTACCTCAAAGGCATCTTCAATGCCATCTTCAGTAACCCCCTCATGTGTTTCCTGTGCAGCCAAGACTTTTTCTGACAGATATTTAAGAATAAAAAATGACTCCTCAGTGGCAATACAGACCAGCTCTCCAGAATCAGACCAGAATATCTGCAACCCGACAAAGAGAAACACAGATAACTGATCTGCCTTCCTGTGCGGCCACCACAAACTGTACACTCTGTTCACTCCAGGATCAGTCTCACAGGAAGGGTAGCAACTGTGCAGTATACTACATACATCTGGAAGGCGACAGCACAGGACTGTTGTACTTAGCCCAGCAATGGAAAGCCAATGGGAGACAGGAGTGCTGCCATTCAGGAGGGGTGCTCTGCTCCCAATTCTCTAAACCAGTGATTCTTACTCCTTATTTCTCTCTCTCCATGCACATATGTGCACTTATACGTAAAGAAAAAACACCACCACAAGCCAATACCCTCTGTGGGTCATGGCCCTATTCTAGCAGACAGATTCAGGACCACAGGGAGTCAAGATGCTCCCTAATGGCAATGTCTTAACAGTGAAAGCTGTCAACCAACTGGCATCTCTAAGGTTGTTATTGGAGAAGGGCTCCTGACCATCAGCACATGAAGCATGGAAAGGCTTTTCCACATTAAAAATTCCCTAATTTCTTTTCTTCAACATGCGTATTCACTTTGTTAAGGTCATTTAAAATTTGACTGGCATTTGGAATTTGTATAACATTCTATGTTTTTAAAAACAGCCAATGTTTACTATCTGATTCCAATGTAGAACTGATATTGTGAGCACTTCTTAGATAAATGGCAATGGGACCAGGATAGCAGTGTGCAAAGGGCCCTTCTTGACATAAGGGACTCAGACATTTCAAAGAGAAACCTCCCAAAAGCAACCGGAGGGGGCACTCACATGCTTGGGCTGAATTTCAATTCTGCGGATGAGTTCTGTATTGTCCCAGTCATAGAAGGCTAAGCCATTCACAGACCTGACTCCCAGCAAGAAGCCCCCATAGATACCTTTAAAAGGACACAAAGAGATTCCACTCAAATATTCTGAGCCATTACAAAGATTCTCAAAATGTGTTATAAATAAATTGCACTCACTTTCAGCTCCAAAATCGGGCTTAAATGACTTTTTTTCCTTAAAGTTCTTAAAAATCTTTACAACACTGTTGCTTTCTCTTATGGCATACCTAAGGAACAGAGGAAATGACATATTACACACTAAACCATAATTCCATCAAATATTAGAAATATCTTCAAATACTTCTGATTTAATATTAATTATTCAAAAATATAAAATATATCCCCATTTGAAAATTCACTGACCTGTTTTTGTCCTAGGATATAGCAAAAACTTTACAGTGAAACAAATAAGTTTCATGCTATATGTTATGCAAATTACTAAGGTTTACAAACCATTTTAGAAACCAGAAATGACACCAATATCCATCAAAAGGTGAATGCTTAGATTGTGGTACATCCATTCAAAGAAATACTACTTTACACACAAAAGAACTACTTATTGATACAGATGAAAACATGGATGATCTCAAAAGCCAGATCCAAGAATGCATGCCTTTAATGCCCCATTTATATGAAACTCCAAAGACATCTAAAGAAGAAATTCTGACCTATACCATAACAAAAAGCAGATCAGTGTTCGCCTGGGACTGGGGAATGAGTTGTCTAGATGGGAATAATCTGGCTTTGTTGGTGGTTATGAACTGTATACACTATAGACAGGTGACTTCTAAGGTGACTTCTGCTTTCATGAGGGCACTTTATGAATATTCTGAATTCAGACAGAAAGGGTTAAGAATGAACAGTAGGGGACATGCAGAAATTGAGTTTTTAAAAAAGATCCATTAAAGTTCTTGTCCAGGTGACATGGCATAGCACCATCTCTCCCAACTACTTCATAAAGGGCAGCCAGCCCCTTGGGAGGCCAGGCCTGTGATGGCTTCCTAAGGACTTGATGCAGGGCCTACTTTGCCTTAAACCTCAAGCATCAAGTCCTGTCACAGGTTCCCTCAGATATAGGTCTTAGATCCCCAGTTGAATGGATTTATTACATTAGCCTGAGTGAGCCGGCTCAATGGACTCAGACAGGAGAAGGGCAGTTTATACTCTCCAAACGCCTCAAGGAAGCTGTTGTGGGGGAACTATCTTAACATGGAAAAGCACCAACCACACTGGCACCAATACCCTATCTGCAATCAGGCATCATGCAACTAAAACTTACTCTGAAGAATCGTGGGCCCATGCAAACTCCTGGGCAGACCCAAAGCTCTTGTTTCTCAAAGCCATTGCTGTGTAGATGATATACTCCCCATCACCACACACCACAACAAACCTAGAAATGACAGAAGTCACAATGACAATCGCAAGAGGTGTCAGGAAACAGTAATCCACATTTATAAAAGAATAACTCAGTAACAAATGCTTCTTTAGTCAATTATTATAATTTAAAATGTTAGTTACACATTTCTTTGAATATGCTGTATATAATATTCTAAGCAACAAGTCCAAAGCAATTACCAATATAGGGCAAATGACAAAAACATTGTTGCAGTGGCTGCTCTGGTGAATGAGAGCCTGGAGACAGGAGAGCAGGCACAGCTGGAGACAGAGAACTCCAGTCATGCGGTAGTGCTTGCTGAGCACCAAGATGCCCACCACCGTGCTCATGGCATTCACACCACAAGAAGGCACTACCTTACAGCAAGTTTACCTGCATACAGATGTGCATCATTTAGATGAACAAAAAATCTTATTCAACTGATAAATTTATTAAAATAAACAGGATCATTAACATTTAAATAACAAAAATAGAATGTTACATACCCAAACATCTTTCCCCAATAGACAAAATACCTCTTTTCAAATTCCATTTAGAAAATAATGTCTGTTATTAAAGGTCAAAGGTAAAATGAACCTTACAGCAAAAAAAAATGCTTCAAGATATTAATATATATGCTTTAACTTTCATAATTAAAAATGTAGTCATCATTGATTAAACTTTGATACCATACGTTGGTCATTTATGACAGCGGAGATGGCTTAAGACATCCAGATATACTATAAAATGATTTATAAGGCTCTAGAGCAGTGGTCCTCAGTCTTTCTAATGCTGTGACCCTTTCATACAGTTCCTCACGCTGTGGTGACCCCAACCATAAAATTTTTGTTGCTACTTCATAACTGTAATTTTGCTACTGTTATGAATCGTATATACCTCATATGTGATCCCCCCAAAGGGGTCAAGATGCACAGTTGAGAACTGCTGCTCTAGAGATTTGAGTTAAACTTCCTGTTGTAGAAACCTCTCTCACACAGCAGTTATTATTTTATAAATCTTGAAGGAAAACAGAACTGACAATTCAGATTGTGAATAAGAAAAACACGTTTTCTAATCCCAAACTTTCAGAAGACACGCTGTTGCTAGTCTTCCATAAGAGCAGTAAGGAGTACTTAGCACCCACTCGTAGGATAGGACCAGGTCCTTAACCCCAAGAACACAAATCCAGTGTGTTGGGAGCAGTGAGACCCCAGATCCTGAATTTCTTGTTAACAACTTGTTTTCCCCTGATCTGAGTGCCTACAGCTGCTCTGAGCACGAGACCTTCAGGAGTTCCTGATGGCAGGAGAGTGGTTTCTGGTGGGTTTGGCTGGGGCGTGGCTATCTCTATATAATCTGCCCCTGAACACAATAAAGGGGGCATTCTTGGGAAATCAAGGATGACCTGTGTCACTGTCTCTCTGTGTTTTTTTTAAAACATGATTTCTTTCTTTTCAACATTTATTTAACTTTATTTTTATCTGCTTTTAGTATGAAGATGTCAGATTCCCTGGAACTGTTACAGAAAGTTGTCAGCTGTCTGCCTTGTGGGTGCTGGGAATTGAACCTTGGTTTTCTGGGAGAACAGTCAGTGCTCTTAACCACTGAGCCATCTCTCCAGCCCACTTTATTAACACCATGTAGACTTAAATACATTGCAGTTAATGGTCAACAGGTGATCCTCTGATCCTCTAACTAGGCATAGCTTCTAGAAACTTCAATTAGAAGGTTCTAGCAGGGTAGAGCAGTTCAAGGCCAGGACTCATCAGTCCCAAAATCCAGCTGAAGGCCAGGTCTCATTAGTCCCAATTCTTGGGGAATTCAAGGATGACCCGTGTCGCTGTCTGTCTGTCTGTGTCTGTCTGTGTTTTTTAACCTCCAGCCCCTTGCCCGAAGCTCAGTAACTGGGTAATAGCGCACAGAGCACAGACACGGGTGCACGGCACCAGTGCATCTGAAGTACAAGGAAACAATACCATGCACTGCAACTGTGCCACTCTGCATGTCAACTCCATCAACTGACCAGGGTGCCTGCAACTGTGGAACCGTGGAGCAGGGTCCAGCATGGGGATGGATTAAGGACATGCGGCACAGATGCGAAGTTGCTCTGACGGGGATGTTAGTGACAGCTTACCTCCCGTTAGGATTGTGCTGAATAGTCTGTGGATATATTTCACAACTGCCCATATCCTTTACTGCCAGCGGCAATCTTTCTCCATCTTTAATTTCAGCATCACCCATTGCTTTTAGGTTGGCCTGCTGAACTTCTGAATGCTTGGCCCAGATTATCTTTCCATTGGCATCCATGGACATGGCAGGTTCCTCCCGACCAAGCTGGAACAATGACAGATAGCTCTTAGTGACTAAAACAAAGTCAAAAGCCACACAACAGTCGTTTCCCCCTCATGGAGTCTTATTTCCTTCCTTCCAGGTTAAACTGTCATTGCCTAATCTCTCCTAGTTAACGACAGAAATGATAATTTACCACAACTGATGACTTGGAAGATGGCCTTACAACAGTGGCTCTGCCTATGTCTACACATTTAAAGAAAGTATAATTACCTTAACAATGATGCTCCCTTCATCATAGCCCAGAGCGACATTGTTGGACCCTCGCAGACTGGCCACACACCACACCCTCTCCATTCCATAATTCAGTGTGCTCTCAAGCCGGTAGGTGCTAGAATGCCAGATTCTCACCGTTCCTAAAAAGCAACATGAACATTCCCTTTGGATATGAACAATGTGAGCTTTCCTTTTGGATATGAACATCCAAGATAAACTGTTTGTGGTGAATGAGCTGCATGAAAGTCTATTTCAATAAAAGTAATTTCTAGTAATTTTATGGCATTTAGATCTATATTATCTGAGTTTACAAAGCAACAAAAATGAAATAGCAAAATATTTACAACTAGGAAACTAGAACTAGGCAATTAAATTTAAGTGTAAAAGCATGTATCACGTGTTTGCTGGTGTGACTTTTTCTCCCTCTTGCTATATTTCTGAGTAGCATGTTCTCATCTTTTAATCTACCCAAACCATGTATTTGCAAGGTGGCAGAGCCTAAATTTGAACTCAGGTCTGTCAGACTCCAGAGCACAGGCTTTTTCAGTTTCTCTCTAGGATATCTGATGTCCTTTTATTTAAGTGATAGTGTAAAAGACACTAGAATGGTGGTGATAAAGCCGCTTTATTCTCCTCATATTCTAAGCCTAGAATCCTAATCCAGATATGGAAACAGCTAGAAATCTCCCACTGAGTGCCGGGCACCACTTGGTTTAAACACGCAGTGAGTCATGTCAAGCACACAAGTAACACTGACTCTGACCTACCGTCTTCTGACCCTGTGATGATGATGGGCAGCTCAGGATGGAAGCTTGCACAGGACACATTCTGGGCATGCCCCTCCAGGGTCTGCACACAAGTTTTATTCTGAAATCAGGACACAGAAAACAGATTCAGTACTGAAAGCAAATAACACATCTCTAATTTTCTCAGTGCACTTTCTCTCCGCCTGATAGTGGTTATGGCAAACTCAACAGACCTAATACAGACATTTTAAAAGCATTATTCTTTTGTTGTATATATGACTATTTTCTTCAATTATGTCATAGGTAAATGTAAATGTGATTATTACACTTAAAGAAAATCCCAAGAGATAGGTTTCGTCTGAATATTATTTTCCTGATAATTACATTACTTTTATCTATGACAGAATCAATTTCTTTATTACACAGACTTCACCTGTGGTCAAAGGAGACCATATTGTTTTAGCCTTTTAATTTTTTTCTAGATTAACACAAATCTAAGAAAGTTTCAAAGTAAAATTGCGGTTTATTTTTTTTTAGGTCTACTTGCTAGTGGAAACTTTTTTCCCAGACAGAGTCTTGCTATTTAGTCCATGCTGGCCTGGCAGCAACCCACCTGCCTCAGTCTCCCAAATACATTGATGGTACCTCTATACTCTGCTGTTGGGAAACTACTTATGATGTGAGAAGTGTGGAGTATGAGCGCACACCTAGGAGCGAGGTTACATCACAACACTCACTGTTGTGCTTGTGTTCTTTCAGATACAGAAGTTTGGGAATGAGGACACTCAGACGTGTGCTTTAATATGACAATGTAAAAGCCCTTTAAACAAACAATAAGCATGCTGGCATTTTGTGCTTAAAATATTAAAATGCATTTGTATTTGTTTTTATAAGGGGGAGAATTCTAGGACCACAATTTAGGTGCAAATACTGGGGCCTTAACTAAGACTCTCTAAAGAGTTCTTCCATCCAAGTCTCAGCGGGGCTATAGGAAGCAGTAAAGATCAAGTCCAGCATA
Organism: Arvicola amphibius; assembly: GCF_903992535.2. Lineage (NCBI taxonomy): Eukaryota > Metazoa > Chordata > Mammalia > Rodentia > Cricetidae > Arvicola > Arvicola amphibius. Next base: position 164,869,661 of record NC_052049.1, on the reverse strand, counting down.
CAGCAAGGAAGGGTATAGGAACTGTACCTGATAATCCCATATCTTAACAAGACGGTCATCTGCACCTGAAATGAGGTACGGCTTGTCGCCACCACTGTAGTAATCAATGCAATTCACGCCCTTTTCATGTCCCTCCAGAGTGAAGTTTGGTGATGAAGAGCCTAGCTGCCACACCTTCAGAAAACAGCAACATTTGCCAGTCAGCTCACATAAGACATCAAACACCACAGCCAAGACAGAGAGTGTTAACTTCCAGGGAGCATAATCACCGCTCTCTGTATATGCCAATTCCCAGGCTTCTCCATACAAATTATGGTTCAGCTCGTGTCCAGTTAGTTTTTTGTCAACTTCACACAGCTAGTTATCTGGGAAGAAGGGCTCCAATTGAGAAAATGTCTCCATTAGAATGGCCTTTTCTTGATTAATGATTGATGCGGGAGGGCCCAACACACTAAGGGGGGTGCCACCCCTAGGCAGGTGAGCCTGGATGGCCTGAGAAAGCATGCTGAGCAAGTCATTAACTATGGTATTCCTCCATAGTTCTGCTCCTATTCTGCCTCCAGGTTCCTGCATGAGTCCCTGCTCTGACCTCCCTAGATGATGGACTAAAAGCTGTAAGATAAATAAGCCCTTTCTTCCCCAAGTTGCTTCTGGTCAGTGATTCATCACAGCAACAGAAAGCAAACTAAGAATACTGGTACACAGGCAGAGTGCAAGAATCAGTACGTAACACTTTGAGGATCTCTGCTTAAAGGTAAGTAATGGTTTGACAGGCCATTTAGTGGATTAGTAACAGGTACTAAAATGAAAGAAAACCTGTCAGGCAGAGAGGCACAAGCTTATGTTCCCAGCAACTGGGAAGTTGAGAAAATTGAGAATATGAGGCCAGTATGGGCTACACAGTAAATTTTGGACCACCTTAGGATACACTGGGGACCCTGACTCAAAAATAAATATATAAACCTAATTTAGTGAAGAAGTTAGAACTGATCTGTTTCCCACCTATGTCAAAAGGGTAATTAAACAAAAGGTTACAAGGTTAGGTAAAAACCTGAAGATCTTCAAACACATAATAGCTTATATGAGTTAAATTAATAAAAATATTATATATATGTAAGCAAAAATATGACTTGAATTTTAAGTCAATGTACAGAGAGACAGTATGAACAGAAATCTGACTACACTCACTGCAGCATGCATGTACTCAGTGTCCAGTACAGCCAAGGTACTCTGCTGTTCTCTCAGAATGTCTTCTTGGGGCTGTGAAAGGGGAGACACAGCTCCTGCCCCAAACATCCAGTTTGTCATGGGGATAAAGGATTCCAAATTGCATGAATTATGACTCAATGTGAAGACCGTTAATAGAAGTAAAAGCTAGAGAAACTGGCATACACTCTAGAGCTCAGGTGCTTGACTTGAGTTTCTCAGAATGACTCTCTGTATAAACCCTTAGAGAGCTGCAGAAGAGAAATGCCCAGAGAGAAATAATTCTAAATGGGAGAATGAAAAGATCAGAAGTCCGGAGGAATTGCTGATGGAAGGCAATGTTCTGCGAACAATCACGGCATTTCTAGAGGACAGTGAGTATATAAGCAAGGTTATACTGGTGTCTGTAACAACAGCCACGTTAGCCCTGACAATCCTGTATTTCACTCTTAGGTACCTGTAGTTTACTCTGAAAGTGTGAACTGACAAGACAAACTCGAGAGAGAAAAGAAGCCCGCAGGAAGAACAGACAGACAGGAAGGGGAAATGGCAGCAGACAGAATTTAAATGTGACACAGACAAAGGATGAGGAAGGGGTAACAGTGACTAAAGGACACACAGAAAACGGCGACTTAGAAAATCATGGCAATGCTTCCTATCTTAAGATCCTAGGGTGTACACTCACTTTACACCATGTTGCTTCCACATAGCAAATGTTCCTTCTATAAGAGCACAGGAGAGCACCGAAAGAGTGGACACCTACCTTGATGGTCCTGTCCAGAGACGCACTGGCGAACTGATTGTTATCTTTGGGGTTTATCACAATCTGCATAACGTAATGCGTGTGTCCTTCAAACACTTGTGAACAAGACCATTTTTTATCCCAGTCCCAGAGCTTAATAAGCATGTCGTCTACACCAAAAGAAAGTCAAGTCAGTTTTGCTTTTCATTTCTGTAGTGAGACAGTCTTGGTTTCTTTTAAGGCAACAAACTAGCAGAGTTTACACACTCCATTATCTAAACCATAGAACCAATGCTAGAAAAGATCTCCAAGTACCCATTTACCTCATGGCAAACCTAACTACAGAACAGGGACAAAATGTATATAATTAACTACTAAAAGCAAACAAAAACCATGAGGATGAAAAATCTTTTAATTTAAGAGGAACTGTGATCACTGTGTCTGACTGGACAGCGCTGACTGCTGAAAGAGGCAGCATTTGTCTGATGAGATAGACTGCTTTTATAAAAGTTCTCACTTGTTAATTTAAGAACATTTTAAAGACTACTACCAACTCAGGGCTACCTAGGGTAATCACCCTCCCATAGGGCCACTGCTTTACACTAATACCAGGGAGCTAGGTAATCTGAATATGCAGACAAACCAACCAGTGTCCATGGCAACCTGCTAATAGTTCGCTCATCAGCATACTAACGAGCTTTCTGCTCCCCAGATACTGAGGCATCTAGACCTTTGTATTTTCCCTGACAGGAATTGGAGCAATTGCAATATAATCCTAAATACAGTTAGTTATTTCATTAAAATACACAGATGGGCAGCATCAATGGCATAGTAATGCATTCAAAAGTTTAAAAGACGCTTGGAGTGAGAGCTCCACTGGTAGCAGCAGCTAAAGTCTAGCATGCCTCACTGAAAGGAAATCATTACTCAGTGCACACGACTGAAACAGGTTGTCTCTTACCACTGCTGGTGAGAATGAATGGCTGGGTGGGATGAACAGCAATACAGCGAATGTAATCTGAGTGTGCTTCAAACATATGTACTCTCTCCAAGGTGTTATAATTGAACACTCTAATCTGCATATCATCCTAGGAATAAAGGGTTTAAAATGTCACTACTATGAGGTAAACTGCATAAAAAGCTAAACAGTATTATTATAGGCTCAAGGCAAGGCATAATATCCATCCTTCAAATGCTACATCTAATTAATTATCTAAACAAATCAGGCATTACAATTCTGCAACTGGTATTTATAACCACTGACCAATCAGAGGGTAGGGTTTGATATTCAGAAGTACTTACTGCTCCTGTCACTACCCAGTTCTTCCTTGCGACAAACTTTGCAGCTCGAACAGGAAGATCACATACTTCAAACGTCTTCACCAGTGTCTTGAAATGTTAACAAGAATAAACAGGTCGAGTTACAAGGAAATAACTGAAAGGTCTTATTCTGCTGAACTAAAACATCAGACTATAAAGCATTTCTAGTTTAAAATGTTGTTAAAGAATGTATGATAGCTCAACATTAAAATGTAGGAGAGGGACTAATCACCCTTTCTATAGCAGATTTGAAAATAAAAAACTAAAAGAGAAAGCAGGTCACAGGACGGCATTCTGGACCCTCTGTGCTCTGGCCCTCCTCTCCTTTCAAGTGTTGCCTTTGGCTCTTTGGAAACTTTTACTCCCTTCAGTACCACTGCTCAGGGAGAATCATGTTCACTTTCTATCTTCCCACTATGCTCTCCAAGGGCAGGAGGCATCACCACTGTGCACCCACACCTACAAGAGTGTTGAATTCAGCTGCTGTGCAGTCCACTCAACTATCTGTTCAGTTAGCTTAAGTTTCCTTTAAAAATTGAGCCACAAGGGACTGGAGATATGGCTCAGGGGTTAAGAGCACTGGCTGCTCTTCCAGAAGACCTGGATTCAATTCCCAGCAACCACATGTTAGCTTACAACTGTCTGTAACTCCGGTTCCATGGGACTTGACACTCTCACACGGACATACATGCAGGCAAAACACCAATGCACATAAAAATAAATCTTAAAAGAAAAAAGCCATAAATGGGGTGTAGTGGTGCAGTGGCACACACCTTTAATCCCAGCACCTGGGGGCAGAGGCAGGCAGATCACTAAGTTTTGAAGCATGAGAGCCAGACCTACATAATGAAACTGTTTTCAAAAATAAAATAAAATAAAAAAAACTTTTTGAGCCCATAGAAATGACTCAAACAAGATATAATTCCTTTTTCACATCTTAGCAACATTATTTCTAGAAAAAATACGATAGGAATTTTGTGGTTGTTGTTTGTTTGCTTTAGTAAGTATGAAAACTAAGAAGTTTAGATGTCCCTTGGGTGCTCAAAATGAATCATTTACGTAAGTTACGGGGAAATTCAGGAATCTAGAAAAGTCAGATATGAACAGATTTCTTTGCTTTCCCATTTTAAATGCCAGTTCTTTAAATTTCTGAAAATTAAACTTTTTTTTTTTTTTTTTAAGTTTTTTGAGACAGAGTTTCTCTGTGTAGTCCTGGCTGTCCTGGAACTTGTTCTGTAAACCAGGTTGGCCTTGAACTCAGAGATCCACCTGCCTCTGCCTAGGATTACAGGTATGTGTTGTCCTGACCTGGCAAAGCTATCATTTTTAATACCTCTTTTTGTACCAAGAAAGCAATAATGAAGAGTTTCAGAAACATAACACATCTTACTGGCTCATTAACCAAGACACACTGAAAAAAAAACAGTAGAGTATAGTTTATAAAAACTGCTAAGGCCACGCTGGCTTCCCAGGACAGACTTCAAAGATTCTTAAGACAAAGCCTGAATAAGTTCCACCAAGATACACAGCTGCTACCAGGTAAATATGACATCAACAGGGCAGCTGAATGCAATCTGCAAGATAGCAGAAAAATGCACAAAATCTTTTGAATCATTAACAAATCCAAGGCTGTTTGGAGCAGGGCAAAGAGGCCAGCTGCAGAACAAACCATCATGACTGAGTAACACATGAGGTGCTGCGGTGGACAAATGGCAGGAAAAGTCAACTCACACTCCAGGAGCTAAACCACCTAAAGAGTGGAGAAGGCCACATTCTCCAGCCATGGAAGTGCTCCATCTAAGTCAAGAAAGCAACAGCTCGCACTGAGATGGTTCTTTGGGAGTCAGAAACAACTGCCTGTCATTTTATTCCATGGACTTACAGTTCTGTCATGCAAAGGTCACAACAATTATCATCCATTCAGAGTAATAAATCAAGACTCAGTGTGGTTAAAATTTGCCAGTAAATTAGCAGCAGGTAGGCACCAAATAATAAAACATTGCTGTTGTTTTAAAACACTTACCTACTACCTCAAAAAGGGCACCAAATTTCCTTATTTGAAATGTAAGAGCATTTGGAGTCACCCCTAAAAATGCTGTTGCCACTCTCAACATACATGAATGGCAACTAGTGACAGAGGGCAAAAGAAGCAGAACAAAAGTTGGTGATAATATTATCTACACCAACGTTGCTGTATTTAAATACCACATACAATACACCCAGAAGAGTTTCTCCCATAAGCAATACCCACACAAACCTAACTCCTGTTGAGAAGCAGCACACATACACCTGTTGGACTCTGGCGCTTCTTTATTAGTAGTGGTATTTTATTGCTACTAAAGTCTTACCTGAGTTTCATGATTCCAAACACACACGCTGCCATTGTAAAGACTAGCCAACATCCATGGCTCTGTAGGATGCAAATCCACACTCTTAACTCGATCAGATCTAGCAGTTAGCTTTCTCTTGATGTCAAGTCGAAGAGGCTAAGGAGAAAATTGTTGAGAAAATTAAATTGTTAAATCAAATAAAATATTCTTGAAATGGTGTATCAAGAAGCTTATGAAACAACTGTTTTCACTTTGTTAAATTTTGAATAGTTTCAAGTCTAATTCACCCATGTTAATCACACTTAGAAAAATGAGATTTTTAAAGTTTGTATTTATAGCAGTGGTTTTTAAATTTTACTTATCCAGACCTCCTTCTTTATACACTTAAAATTTATGAGGACTTCAAGTGATAATGTTGATAGGTAACAAAAACAATCACCATCTGCCCTCAAACACATCTAGTTAAGAAGCAGAGTACGGAAATCATTTCTTGGAGAATGGATGTTGATTGATGCTGCCTGAGTGAGAAGGGGGTTCCTTAAAGAACACCTGTATTGTGGGATCTGAAGTCACAAATCCACGGGTCTATCCTATACTCTGAATAGATATCAACTCCTGCCTGGCTTTTTATAACATAATACACTGGTCATTTGAGAAATGATGGTTCACTGAGTTACACAGACCCACAAATATGACATATTTTATTACACTGAATCAAAAGTCACATTTATTAATACTACTACCTACTTTAGCTGATAGGCCTTTGAGTATGAGAAATACACGAAGTTCAGTCTCTAAAATTTTATCATCAGTAACAGTAACAAACATGGTCAGGGACCAGCTAATGTCTTTCAGTTACCAGACTATGTCTAATAAATGTCTGGATATTTAATAAAAAAAATGAGAAAAAAAATATTAAAAAAAAATAAATGTCTGGATAAGCAGCACCATATCAAGTAATGCCTGCAGCCTGAACGTTTATCTGTACTGAAGTGCCTTTTGCACCAGATGTAAGTTGCTTTACCAATATTTTCCACATCCTCATTCTGTCATGCAAATATTTAGAAGATGCCTACTCAGTGCTGAGATTACAGCAGAACAATAGTTACTGTTTTATCAGAGCATGCCTACAAAAAGTCTTACTTTAAAAACAACTGACAATCAAGAATATATCAGGTTGGGTGTAGTGGTGCACTCCTGTAATCTCAGCACTTTAGGCTCTGGAAAAGAGGACTGTGAGTTCAAGGTCAGCTGGGCCACAAGGTAAAAACTCTTGTCTCAAAAGGGGTGTGTCATCAACAGTCTAGCATGTCCCAGCATGGTCACCTTTCATCAGTGCAAATATAAACCTAATGGAAAGGCCAATAGCATCCTACTACTGGTGAAATTTCAGATCTGTGACTTCAGAAAACAGTAAGGGACCTCTAAGGAACTACAGATGATACTTCTAGAACACCTACTTTATAGACAGGTAAATACATGCAAACTAAACTAAATTTAAACATCAACTAAATCACAATTTCATGTCCATGCCATTGCTGTTATATGAGGAACTATTGTGAAGCTGTAGTCATCCTAAGGGATAGTAAATGAGCTCTTTGGAACTAATCAGACGTGGGGTGGGGGATATTTGTAGACAAGCAGTAATGTCTGATCAACAAAGGTTTATTCATGTCTATGAAGGCCTTTTGAACTTATAGGAACACTGAAAAATTAGAACTAATTTGAACAAAACCAAGCCATAAAATAGCAATAGTTTAAAACTGCCCCTTTCCAGTCAGCCTCATTGTCTGAACCATGGAACAGAAAATGATCTGACCAACTATTTTCTGTTTCTCCCAGGGATGCCATTTCAGAAGTAATCCATTAGACAATGATGCCCTGGAGCAGTAGGTTCCACTCTCTCCTGTGGGCTAATTTAAAATGCATTTCCCTTTCAACAAGCCTAAAGCACAACCTGAAAGCTTTCTTGGCAGGATGAGTTACTGGGCTAGCTTCTTTGCACTGTTCCATTCATGAATAGGACAGAAATTTAGGATGACTTTTCAACACATGAGGATCCAACAGAGGTAATATCCTGAAACAAACACCTACCAAGGTCTCTCTTCCCCTCTTTTGGATCTCTGTCAGAAGTAGGTCACTGTCTACTGCTCTTCAGTGCATGCCTCCCTCACCTCCAACAACTGTTTTCAAGAGCCATGTTCTAACTCTTCAGGTCCCTTGAGAACACTTCCACTGTCACTTGTTCCTATCCATCTCAAACTTACTCACGCTACCATCTTTCAATCATATGCCAATTTCAGGAAGGCAGCATCTTCTCAGTGTCATCTGAACCCTTGCCCCACTCACTACTGTCACAAATTTAACTTCTTCCTCTCATCTTAGAGTCAACAGGAAGAATATTTATGCCAGGGGCCATAGTGGGATCTTGCACATAAGCCACCACATCCAAGTATATATATTATAAATATATACTTTATGCTAGCCATGATTTAAAATTGATCAAAGTGCTCAGGGATCTCTGAACAACCCAGTACAGCGCCACATACTCCAATGCGCAGATTCTACTTTAAAATGTCCATCAGCGCCGGCAGGAGCTCCTGTAGTCACACTTCCATCAGTCACAATGTAAAAGCTATTGTAGCAGGTCCTGGGTGGTTAAAGTACTCACAATGTGTCCTCATCCCCAGACGTAGTTTAAATGCCGCTGTCACCAATATGCCCTTTCTGATCAGCCTAGCCAGAAGGACTCCTCCCCATTCACCATGGTACATCTGTGCACACAGCTCTTCTGGCTTATTGAGTGAATATTTCTTAAGCGCAGGATCATTGCTTATAGAGGTCTTTCTCTCCACACTTTACTTATTTGGGAATGGGGAGAGGAACAGGTGGATTAACAAGGCCTAGAGTCTTGCTACATTCAAACCTCAGCTGCAACAGTTAGATAGATGCAGTAGTAAGTTTGACTTTCATAAACAGGGATAATAATATCTACCTCTTGGTGTTTTGAGAAGTAAATTCAGAGTTCAGTTAGAGCAGTGCAAGGCTTACAGTAACCATCTCATAAGCATTACTCATAATTATCTACAGGCTGCTATGAAAATCAGCTGGTAAATGTTTAGCAAAATGCAAGACAGTAAATACTCCCATGGTAAGCGGGCAAACGTATACATTCATATTTTGTGCTTTCGATCCAAGACTTAAAATACAGTCATCCTTTGGTGTCTGCAGATGGTTCCAGTACCCTCCACCAAACCAAAACCCAGGGTTGCTCAAGTCCAGTTATATAAAATGGTGTGGTATATGCTTCTAATCTACCCATTGCTCTCTGCCATCTCTAGATTAGTTAAAACACCAATACAAGGTCAAAGACTTATATTATACTATCACAAAATAAAGGTCAATGCATGTTCACAGTATTTTCCCCCAAATGTCTTCCACTCAAAGCTGGTTCAATCTGTGGGTGTGGAACTCGCATAAAAAATGAAAGCAATATTTGACTATTAAAAAATGTCTCAAGATGATATTAGGCATATCCAAGGGCTTTCTCTAAAATGACCCAGTCAACATGAGCTGTTTAATATAAAATGATTACCATACAAGGTCTGTTGAGGTGGCTTCTCGACTCTGGGGACCCAATAAAGTGTACAAATGAGGATGGTGTGGGAAGAGCTGGAAACACTAAATTTTATGCCAAACTCTTCCTCCAAGAGGTTTCCTGGGAGTCGCCATGCCTTTTTTAAACCATCAGGTAAGGGACTTGGAATTATTTCCCCACAGTCTTCAATTGCCAGAATATTTGCTCATGTGAGCCATAAAAAAATAAAACAGGCAAGAAAATATTTACGAATACAATATTTTTTTCTTACTTTTTTTCCCAGGAAAGATAGCCTCACACGTTTTACATTGTAACAATCCTGAGCAGAGGCATTTCGGGTCACATTTGAGCGTGACGGTGATGATCTTTTTTAAAAGTGCAGAAAATCACGTAAGCTAGTTTTATAAACAATTTCCCAATCTTCCTTTGCCCCTAGAGAACGACAATTGAAATGCCACCTTTGACTCCATACACATTTGACTTTGTTTTCCTCTAAGTTCGCAATGTGGGGTCTGCACACTATCAAAACACCGCGCGCAACCTGGATACTGGATTAGCAGACAGACACCAGCTTAATGACAGAATGAAGTGATTTTTGTTCAAGTTGCCTTTGGGGTCCGTTTTCTGCCCCTGGCATTTACTTGCGCTACTGGACCCATTGCAGAGGGCGGGTGCACAGACAAGCGCCCTGACTGTCAGGAGAGCCAGCAGCCGCTCACTCGCAGGCACCCAAACCACCCCAGCCTCCAGGACAGGCCTTCTGCCTAGCAGGGTTCCAACAGGACTGGAGGACCCCGCCAGGCCGCATCAGGGGCGCAGACCGCGTCTCACCACGGTCCCCAGCCCGGGAGCCCCCGGAACCCGCCGCAGCCGGTGAGCTTCGCTCTCTGTCCCGCGGGGCCCGACCTACCATGGCTCCGACTGTCCGAGCCCGAGCCTCTCACAGGCTCCCGGCTTCACTGATCCTGGGGAACCCACCGACCCGTGGACCGGCCGACCCACTGACGTGGAACTTCCGGGAAGCGGTTCTCGCGATACTCCGAACCAGGCTGTGCGCCGGCGCAAATTTCCCGAAAGGCGGTCTGTGCCAGGCCCCGCCCCAGTTTCCTAGGTAACGCGGCCTTCGGCGCCTCCGACTGCTGAGCTGGCTCCTGTGTGGCGCTGCGGCCTCGGGAGGGCGGTGGCTGTCCGCGGCGGTGACCGCTCACCTAAGGTCTTGTTCAGAAAGACGAGAAGATGGAGCGCTGTGCTGGATTCCTGCGAATGCCAGCGGCAGCGGAGGAGCCCGGAAGCTCTGTTCGACCAGCTCTGGCCTCGGGCAGAGCAAACAAGGCTCTAAAACTTTGTTAGACTCCAGAACGAAGCCCAGAACTGTTGGGATCTTGGGTGACAACCACCGAGGCCGAGAAGATGTAGGCGGGACTCCAGCCTCTGAAGTCCCAGGCGGCCCTGGGACCTTGGTTCCCGAACCTCCTGGACTCAGCCGCCTCTGCCCTGAGTTTGGTGGGCTGTGTACCTTCATCTGACCGTAGCTTAGATGCTTTCCTTTCAGATCTTCACATCAAACTTGAGTCGTCTCCATTTTATCGAGTAGGAAACTAAGGCTCAAGGAAGTTGGGTGTACTGGCCAGGATGGTCTAGTAAGTAGTGTTACTAGGATCTGGGCTCAAAGGGATATGCCCGAGAGACCGCTGTACTCTATCTACTATGCCACGGTAGCTCTTTAATAAGGTAGCTGAATTTTAGAAAGTACCATGCCATAGGAGTTGCCAAGAAAAGTGCAGAAAGCATTGTCTACTGATCACACACACACACACACACACACACACACACACCTTTTTTTAGTGATAACACCATGGAACTTGTCCCTGGAGACTTATAAAACTCTGATGTGAGAAAAGTCTAGGTTTTCAGAACGGAAGTGTGTGCACTGAGAGAGGAATCTAAGCTTTCAGCAAGTAGTTCCTGGTTCTTGTGAGATTTATGGGCCTCAATTTTCCAAGAACAAAAGGTCGGATAGTTTCCAAAGATCCATTTTTACTATTCTGTGTTTCAATAAAAACAAATTTTCTTTCAAATTTGGTGAAGTCTTATATAACTGAGACGAATATTCGCATACATTGCATACTGTACAGCAACCAACTGCAAAAATTAGTTTAAAACTTTTTAAATGTGAGCTATACCTAGAGTGGTAGAATAGTGGGGCTTCTATTATTTCTTATTCCTGAACTCTCCTGCATGAAGAGGTGCATTTTGAGTTGATACAGTACCAAGAAATACAAAATAACATAATAGCTCCATTCCCCAGGATCTCAATAATACTTAAATATATATAGTGCCAGGTGCCAAAGATTGATGTAGTTTACCTTGCTGGAGAGTTAAGCCCACAGTGTCATGCTCTCTTTGTATCCTAATATCAAATCCTGCAATAGTGACCTATAATCAGCTCTCAGCCAGGCCATGTTGGCATGCCCATGTGATCACAGCACTTGGGAAACGGAGGAGACGAGTTCAATGCCAGTTTGAGCAAGACTGTCTTCTGTCTTTCTCTCTCTAAACTTGTGTACTGAACTTGCACGGTATGAAATGTTATACTGGGTACTACCTTAAGTTAATGTCTCTAAAACTCTGCTCTTGGGTTTTGTTTGAAAGAAATTTCAAGAACATAGTCAAATTCTAACACATAAACATATATACATGCATACACACACACACACACACACACACGTATTCCTTAAGGGTTCAATTGTGAGCTTGAAACAAAATCTCTTGTTTACTCTGGTTTAGAGGAGACTGGAAGGTTAGGAAAATAGCTCAAGGGAAGAAAAAAAAATATGGTGAAGCTTAGCAAATTGGTGGAGGGTTTCCCATGGGGTTGACTGCAATTGATAACAGAGCTTAAAGTCTTACCTGGTCAATTTCTCGGGTGGGCGGTTGTCTTAACCCGAGGGAATCCTTCCAGCAGCACTTCCGGCAGTACTGTGTATGCACTCAGCCCTCCCCATCTGTCCAGTCTGACTTCTGCTGCTGTGATAAAACTCCAAAAACCAGCCTGGGGAGGAAAGGGTTCCTTTCATCTTCCAAGTTACAGTCCATCACTGAGGGAAGCTAAGGCAGGGAATCAAGACAGGACCCTAGCTTGAACCTGGAGGGGAGACCTGACACAGAGTGCATGGGGAAAGGCGGCTTACTGCTTGCGCTCTCCAAAGTTTGCTCGGATTTTTTATACAACCCTGGACCACCTGCCCAGGGTGGCACTGTCTACAGTGGGCTGGGCCCTTGCATAGCAATCATTAGTCAAGAACACACACCTAATCTGGCCTACAGGCCAGTCTGATGGAGGTATTTTTTTTCCATTGAGATTTCCTCTTCCCAGATGACCTGAGCTTGTGACAAGTTGACAAAAATTTCACTAGCCCACCGTCCTATTTCCACTTCTTTATAAGAGGCCAGGGCAATGAAAATTCTTTGAGGAAATGTCTAGATTTGTTTGTTTGTTGTTTAATACATGTGTATTCGCTTCGCAGAGAAAGAGATTAGAGCATGAAGCAGTAGCTATTTGCTCGCCTGGAGGGGCTGTACAGTCTATAAACAGGAAGGGTCAGTTATGCACAAACCGTTGCATGCTGGGCAGAGTAGGAGTACCTGAGGGAGGAGCCACAACAAAAGAAAGTGTCCAGCTGGGAGGATAACAAGCTTTATTACACATGCAGAATTTGAGGCAAATCTCAAGAAGCCAGAATAAACTAGATACATAAGGAGTTCATAGAGCTGATGGAGAAGTGTAGAAGGAAGCGGCGGGGCTGCGTCCCGCCACCCGGCCGCCGGCTAGCTTTACACCCGAAATAATTACACAGAAACTGTATTCTTTTAAAACACTGCCTGGCCCATAGTTTCAGCCTCTTATTGGCTAATTCTCACATCTTCCTTTATCCCATATTTAGTAATCTGTGTAGCACCACGAGGTGTGGCTTACCAGGAGAGATCTTAACCTGCGTCCATCTCAGAGAGGAGAAGCATGGAGACTCACTATGGTGACTGCCTGAAGCGTCTCCCCAACTCTACTTCCTTGTTCCCACAATTCTGTTCTGTCTACTCCACCTACCTAATTTTCTATCCTATTAAAGGGCCAAGGCAGTTTTCTTTATTAATTAACCAATGAAAGAAACATAGACAGATAACTCTCCTCCATCAGAGAAGGAAGAATTTAGTGCTGTTTCGAAACTAATAGCCCCCCCAATTTTGTAACTAGAGGAAAGTGGGGAGCCTTTGAATGACAGTGGGACAAGTGCAAAAACCAGTCATAAGAAGATCTTGGGACAGTAAACAGTGAGAGAAAGGACAGGGCACTCTGGAAGTGTCAGTTTAAGAAGCGGAAGGAAGCTGGATGCACAACAGAGAGAGCATTGGAAGGAGGTGGGGAGGCTGCAGTCATAGCAGTTTTAGAGAATCTAAGGAAAATTAGTATTTGCAACATTCTTCAAAATAGGATGTTCATCCTAAGGGATTTCAATTAAGCACAAAAAAACATTTGGGTGAGCAGTGCTAAGAGAAGCAAGTTGTAAAAGGCTTGAAATGATGGCACGGCAGTGAAATGGGAGTGGTGGGTACCGTTTGCCCAGAGATTAGTGATGCAAAGACAGATGTGGGTTTGAAACATGTAACACTGAACATGGGTTGACTCTTGCATGCAGGGTGTAGTTTATATAAATCATAACACTGCAAATGGATGCTTGTGAGCTAATGGCCCTTTGTGCTCTGGGTGGAAGGTAGCTAGGCACACTAAGACTAGATTTGCTTACTTGAGCCGGGGCAAGGGAGAGAATTGGGAAATGGTACTAAGACAGATGAGGCTGAGCTCTGAAGATGTGTGACTGTCAGTTTAAGGAGTCTGGACGTTATCCTGCAAGCTCTGGGGAACAGTGGAAGAATGTTAATCAGGGTAATCGTCACACTTCTTCATTGATTCATTGCTGCACATCAGTTACTTTCCCTATTAAAGGAAATGTTCAAAATTATTACCCAGATTTCTGCATAAAGTGAATGGAAGTGATAGTCTGACCACATGGTCACACTACCATCCATCACCGGACTAAAGTGAATTGGTTAACCACCGAGCTGTCTTGTTAGCAGAGTAGAGATGAGCCTGCATAACACTTACAGGCAGCGTCTTGACTGCAAAGGTTTCAGCTTTTGTTGAGGCAGGGTCTCATGTAGCCCAGGCTGGTTTCTGAACTTGGTATGTAGCTGACGCTAGCTTTGAACTACTGATCATCTTGCGCCAACCTCCTGAGTACTGATATTCCAGGCAAGGCTGATCGGATTGTAGATTATTTAAAATAGTCCTTTTGATTTAGCTTTTCAAGACTGGGTCTTGCTGTATAGCCCAGGCTAGCCTTAAACTCACCTATGTAACCTAAATTTCTGCCTTAAACTCTCAAATGCTAGAATTACAGAAATGTGCCACCATACCTGACCAATTAGGCCATCAGATCTCCTGAAGCTGGTGTTACAGATGGTTGAAAACCACCAAACATGGGTTCTGAGAACCAAACTCTGGGCCTCCCCAAGGGCAACAAGCATTCTTAACCTCTAGGCCATCTCTTCAGCCCTGATGCTTACATTTCTGACTTGTATGTATTGAACCTTTAAAATTTTTTCCATTAGCTTCTTGTCTTTAAATCGTTGTTCTGAAAGAGTCAGAGTTAGAGTGGGTTTGGAATAGAAATCAGGGGGTAACTTCCTAAATAGGATCAGCTTTCCACTGTGGGTATGATTGCAGAGTTTTAGGAGACTAGCACATAGTCCCTCCCATAGTGGAGAACCTGCTCGAGTATCCTGTACCTTGTTCTTCACCCATGGGGTACTAAGAGCACCCGGGGGCAGCTCATGATCAGAAGGCTCTGGGTGCTTCTCCAGCCCAGGGTTGTCCTGTGGAGCAACTTCCCTGACTCTGGGTTTTGTGGCCTACACGATGATGCTATATAGCATGAGTTCTAGTGTCCTATCCTACTCCAAGCTCTTAGATTCTGAGTCTGTGGTTCTGTGCTCTTGTCAACTAACATGTGTGGCAAGATGGATATTTGTTTTTACATCACGTGCTGTGTGGCTCTTCCCATGTGTTTCAGAGCATGTCTTCTTTTTCTCGGAAAGCCACACTCCGCCAGTGAATCTTGTGGTTGTCTCCATCATACTTGGGACAATGTTCTATAGACTCAAGGGTCCTGGGAACCCAGGTAAGGAGCTCAGCAGACAAGCGAGTCCTAGGAAAGCCCTACAATGCATGCTGGGCAGTGGTCCCTAGTCCCTGGCCAGCTCTCTCCTAACTAGCCCTTAACTTCCTTCCAGGGAAAAGATTCCACAAAGTTTTGTACAACCAAATTGGTAAGTTTGAAGCAATTATGTTTCCTTAAGAATTATGTCCTTGTAAGTGGCAGTCCTGCATAAAAATAAATGAATAATAATGACAAATAGCCTAGCTATCTGGCATATGGCAGCTACCTTTAAATTAATTGGGAAAAAATTGAATGTAAAAGTGAAATATCTGGAGTGGCAAGCCCCGCACAGTGTAATTCCTATCAAATTGCTTTCCTCTACTTTCTTCTAAGGAATTTGTCAGCTCAAGTTGATCTAAAGACATTACTGAAGCTGAATTCAAATGTAGTGCTGACCCTAAGATTTAAAAATGGAATCCTTGGGCTGAGCGCCTGGTGTTCTTTGTATATGAATACGATAATCCAAGTCATGTGCAGTTGCCCTACTGTGAACCTTTCTATTCTATGTCACAGCACAGCGGTGCTGGTCCATGATGAATTCACTAGAACCCAAATGATACTTTAGAAAGGGTAAATTGCTTTATTTTTTCTAAACAGGGCTGCATTTTGGTTGCAGGTGTAACTTCATCTTGAAAAGATTTATAATGAAAGTGAGCGTTACATTATATATTACCTGCCTTCGTACAAACAGACTGGTAGAGGCCAAGTCTGTGTGGGGGAGAGTGAGAAGGGTTACAGGTTATTTTATTTGTGCTTTCTGATTCTCATGTGATATATATTATGTAAAAAGAAAAAGTTACCCAAAGTGAATATAAGATGTTTCTAAAGACTTAGCCAGGGTTGCTTTCATTTTTTTGTTGTTCATTTGTTTGTTTTGAGATAGAATCTCATACAGCCAGGGCTCCTCTCAAACTCGATAAGTAGCCATGGATGACCTTGAACTCCTGATCCTACTGTCTCAGCCCTCTGAGAGTGAGCTTACAGGCATGCGCCACCTTGCTAAGAATTTGCCATTTTGAAAGAAGGCTAATTTAAATCTGAGTAACAATGAAAGGCCATTTATTTTCATTTTATAAACCCATTTTTGGTGTTCCACAATAATACAGTCATATCCAAAATGAATAGTTCTCAAGAGACTATATATACCAGGGGAACTGAGAGCCAGGTTTTAAGAAAGGAATGGCTTTACATTAAGGAATATTCCCAAAGAAGTTACTCTGTCGGAAGGTTCAAAATTGCAAGAAGAAGAATGAAGCAGGGATAGACAGAGTCAAGGGAGAGTAGTCAATGAGACTCATGGGAGGCAGGGCTGTAAGTAGGGCTCATATTCACTTGGTAAGTACTGGTTTTGTGAACATATATGGTATTAAAGTATTGAAACCCTAATTATTAAGTAGCCTTTGTCTTAAATGTCTTTATCACCCTAGTCAGTCAGGTTCCTTTGCAGGGAACATCCACATTCCAGCTCTCTGGGGTAATGAGCTCATTCTGTGTGGCTCCATCAGGATCCAAATCCAGAGCAAGCATCAGGCTGATAGGAGGCTCTTTGCCACCTGTGAGTACCAGCAGTTAGCAGTGAGTACCAACAGCTAGCAGTGTTCAAAGTTCTGTGTGTCAGTCTTCCTCCAGAGAAGGGATACAGAACAGGTCCTGATGCATGGAAAGATGAGAGGGGAAGCAGACCAAAGGAGAGATTGTTTGCCACCAACAAACTGTTCACAGTGGGATACAGTTTAATGCAGGCTTAGTTGGGTTGGGAAACCACTTCCAACCTTGCACAAACAACCCTCCTTTCTTTTCCAGCCAATTCTGTTATATGGACATGCCTTATTTTATAATTCTGTCAGTCACCAGTCTGATGAATTCATTACCTAGCTGATCACACTTAAAGTGCAATCAATCACCGTGAGTTTTCCAGCGTCTTCCAGAGTGCTCAGAATTTTGTTAAGAGCCACAGACGAAGAACAGGAACCAATATTGTTCTCAGGTGGTATTTTTGTTGTTGTGAACAGAATTCTAGGTTCACAGTTATTTTCTATTAGTGCCTGAAAGTCCCTGAAGCCTGTCCTTTCTTGACTTGCTGTCAAAGTCAACTGCTAGTCTCTCGTTGGAAGATAACCCAACCTCTCCTACAGCAATTGTTAATGTGCTTGTTTCTCTTTTCTTTAATATGCTTTGGGTTTCTGAAGTTTTGTGGTGAATTTTCCAAACATGAGTTCTATTTTATTTACCTTGTAAGTCACTGAGTCTCTGTAAATTGTATCTCCCATGAGTCCCTGAAAACTCCTCAGTTTCTATTCTTGCCTTCATCTCTTCTAGCAAGCCCTGAGAAGACTCCCAGCTGTCACTAGATTCTCACATCAGAACAGTATGTTCTCCCAAGGATGGACACACACACACACACACAGAGAGAGAGAGAGAGAGAGAGAGAGAGAGAGAGAGAGAGAGAGAGAGAGAGAGGGAGGGAGGGAGGGGGGGGGGGGGAGGGGGAGGGAGGGAGGGAGGGAGATGGAGGATGGAGAGAGGGAAGGAGGGAGGGAGAGAGAGAGAGAGAGAGAGAGAGAGAGAGAGAGAGAGAGAGAGAGAGAGAGAGAGAGTACAATGTCAAAACTTCATGAAACCCATGTTAAAATCCAAGCACCAAGTTGATGGTCTGGTGTTGACTGAGGTTTCTGTCCCACCCAGTCCTGCAGTCATTCAATTCCAAAGAAACACACAGAGGTCTACATTAATTATGAACTGATTGGCCTATTAGCTCAGGTTTCTTATTAACTCTTATAACTTATATTAGCCCATAATACTTGTCTGTGTTAGCCACATGGCTTTGCACCTTTTTCAGCGAGGCAGTCACATCTTACTTGCTCTGTGTCTGGCTTCCTCTGTGTCTGGGTGACCACAGCAGACTGAAACTTCCCTCTTCCCAGAATTCTCATTGCCCCGCCTCTACTTCCTGCCTGGTCACCCTGCCTATACTTCCTGCCTGGCTACTAGCCAATAGGTGTTTATTTAAAATACAATTGACTGGGTACAGACCATTGTCCCACAGCAGTCTGGGCTGCAAACTCCTCCTGAGAGTCCCAGGTAAATTATCATCAAAGAGGTTTCATCCAGCAACTCATGGAAAAAGATGCAAACCCACAGCCAAATTTTAGGCAGCATTTGGGGAATCCTGCAAAAGAGGGGGGGAAGGATTGTAGGAGCCAGAGGGGTCAAGGATACCATAAGAAAACCCATAGAACCAACTAACCTGGGCTCATAGGGGCTCACAGAGACTGAACCAACAACCAGGGAGTCTTCATGGCACTGACCTAGGCCCTATGCATCTATGTTACAGTTGTGTAGCTTAGTCCTCTTGTGGGACACCTAACAATGGGAACAAGGGCTGCCTCGGACTCTTTACTGGCTTTTGGGACCCTTTCCCAATCTTAACACACAGGGAGGTGCTTAGTCTTACTGCAAGTTGATATGCCATGTTTTGTTCATACTCATGGGAGACCTGCCCTTTCCTAAACAGAAATGGAGGAGGAGAGGATTGAGGAGTGGGAACAGAGGGGAGTTGGGTGGGGATTGGGAGGAAAAGAGGGAGTGGAAACTGTAATGTGGATGTAAAATAAATAAATATATGTTGAGATTTGCAGAGAAGGCAGAAACATTTAGCCACATCTTTTTTTTAAAATCATTGCATTTGTTTGTGTACGAGTGTGTACACGGTGTGTGCTCACGGTGGATGTGATGTGTGGATGTACATGGCACAGCACATATGTGGGGGTCAAAGGATATTGATTCTCTTCTTCCACCTATACATGGTGTCCTAGTTTGCTTTCTAATGTGACAAAAGTAACTGGGGAGGAGAATGTTTACTTGGCTTATACATCTGGATCACACAGTCCAGCTGTAAGGAAAGTCAGGTCAGGACTCTAAACAGGAAGTAAAACAGGAAGCTTTGGGGTATGCTGCTTACCGGCTTACTCTTTATAGCTTGTTCAGCCTATCTTTATTTTCTCTTGTTTTGAGACAAGGTCTCACCATATAGTCCTGTCTGGCCTGGAACTTGCTATGTAAACCAGACTGGCCTAAAATTCAGAGACTGGCCTGCCTCTGTCTTCTGAGCAATGGGCTTAAGGCATGTGCCCAGCTTCAGTCTGCTTTCTTATACAATCCAGGAACACCTACCCAGGGGAGGCACTGTTTATCATGAGCTGGGCCCTCCCACATTATCAATCAATCAATCTCACAGAGTTGCCTACAGGTCAGTCTGATGGACACAATTTCTCAGCTGAGGTTCTTTCTTCCTAGATGACCCCAGCTGTGACAGGTTGACAAAAAAAAAAAAAAAACAAAAACAAAAAAAGACTAGGTAACACACACAGGTTCCACAGACCAAACCCAGGTCTCTAGGATACAGAGCAAGTGCCTCTACCTGCTGAGCCAATTCACTATCCACCACCCCCGTTATCAGAGATAGATATGAGCTCTGGCAATCACAAAGGCACATAGTTTGCCTTAAGCTTCAATATGTAGTAGAGTTGAGTCCCAAACCCGGGTGGGTGTTGTCAGGCACAGTCTGAGCTTATGAGGACGATGCTGAGCTAGGTTAGCTCATAAGCATCCTGTATCTGCGCTTTCAATAAATGCCAGTCCTCTCTCTTCTGTCTGTACTGGCTGTCCTGGAGCCCTGAGCTTGGCAGCTAATGTCGAAAAGGGGCCAAGAAGACAGCGACAGCAGGACGTGTGTGTGTGTGTGTGTGTGTGTGTGTGTGTATGTGTGCGCGCGCACCCGCGCGCGACAGGGTCTCTCTCTGACTCCGGAGCTCCCAGACTTTTCAAGACTAGTTGGCCAGTGAGCTCCAGAGAGCCTCCTGCTTCCTCTTCCCAAGCACTAGGTTTACAGGTGTGGGCCTTCATATTTAGCTTTTCATGTGTGGGGTGGGTGCGATCTAAACTTAGGTCGCCACACTTGCCCAACAGGTGCTTTCCCAAGGAAGCCACCTCTGGCCCCTAGAGCAGGCTTCTTAAACTGCTGTGTTTCCGGTCAGTTCTTTTTTTTTTTTTTTTTTTTTTCCTGAGAGAGGCTGGTGAGGCCCCAGGTTTACAGCTTTATATAATAGTATACAAAGTAAACATTTGTTGAGTAATCAATCAGGAACACATATATTTTAGATGTTGTTTTAAGTTTATCTTTTGGTGAGTATGCTCTTTTAAAACAAACTTGCAATACATCCCATTTATTAAAGGCAGGAACAAATTTGCATACTAATGGGATGGGTTTGCTTATTTTTGAATTAAGAATTAAATCTTGGCTGGCTATTTGATACTGTGGGATGTAAAGAGCCTTCAGTGTTCTTCGGAATTGATAGATGTTTTGGTTTTGTAAATGTCAAGGCTGAGAATGCTCTGTGCATAAATGCACAGCACAAAGTGGCAAACGTACGTTAAGGCCATTTCAGAAGTCATTAGAAATCCTGTCCTAAGCCCAATCCAAACTCCACCGAATGACTTCTAAGAAACTCAAGTCAGCAATGCAAACATCAATTTGTCAAACCATGCTAACACAAAGATGGGGGAATTTGATACCTACTGGCTGAGGAATGATGGTGAGAAAATGTTAAAGGTCTCTGTGGTTTGTGACGAAGCCACTGTGTTTCTTTAAAAGCAGAAAAGCTCATATAGGCTCATAGCAGAATCTCGACCTGCCCTGAGATGTCTTGTCCAGCATACACTAGGATTGCATGGACTGATGCGCACGCTATGTACTCAGAACCAAGGCTTCAGGGACACTGGGAGACACAGCATGAGAGACTGCTCCCAGATTCATGCTGCGCTGGGTTAGGAAATAATTTGGTTGCTGTGTGTTCAGTAGCCTTGTAATGATACCAAAAGTTTTGTGATACAGTTACATAAACCCATGTAGGGTCACTACCTGCAGTTGAAGAAGTCCGGGGAAGGGGTGGAATTGAGGTGCTGCTGGGGGCAGGGGAGATTAGTACCAGTCACTGGGGCCTGACAGTTGGCAAGGAGCCCCCATTGCAAATACCATGCCCACATGTTTAACCGGCTTTCTATTGCTGAGAAGTTGAAAATAAGTTCTTTACTGGCTACCGAAAGTTACTCATTGCAAACATGACTACAAATGCCTGGTTGATTGACTTCCAGCAAGCACCAGTTTTTCTTAGATTGTATGTGTGCTCATAATATACATATATCAATAAACATATCTGTATAATGTTAGATACTTATCACTTTGGATGTCACAATGGGGCAGTGTAGGAGGAGGCCACTTGTTCGTCCTAGCCGCCAAAACCAAAATAACCATACAGAAACTATATTAATTAAAACACTGCTTGACCCATTAACTCTAGCTTCTTATTGGCTAACTCTTACATCTTAATTTAACCCATTTCTATTAATCTGTATATCACCACAAGGTCGTGGCCTACCAGTAAAGTTTCAGCACATCTATCTCCAGGCGGATCCATGGCGTCTCCCTCTCTGCCCTTCTTTCTCCCAGCATTCAGTCCAGTCCTCCCCACCTACCTAAGTTCTGCCCTATCAAGAGGCCAGGGTAGTTTCTTTATTCATTAATGGTAATCACAGCACACAGAGGCAACTCCCACATCAGGGCAGTGTTTCTGACTCCCATCTAGTACATACCATTAGTTTAGTTGCTCAGTATGCCATTCCTAGTTTGGAAAGCTTGTCATCCCCTCATGGCTTGAGCGTCCCTTGGTGGCTTCTGTCGGGGTGATTGGCATTCTTACAGATGTGGGAGGTGACCCTCTGTGCCAAGTCTGGAGAGGCTGGTGCTAACTTTGTGGGATCCTAGCAAAGGGGAATACACAGCAGCAGCTGTGGAAAGGTCCAGAGGTTCTGCTACCCATCTCCAGGTACCAGGTGGAGCAACAGAGCCCACAGCAGGATCCTGGCTTTTCTTCATCCCCAGTCAGTACTCTTTGAATTCATAGCATTTAGGCTCAAGCTTTCCAGGGTCCATGTCTGTTTTCAATCAGCAGTCCTCCAGTAACACTCCCACGGCACTCTGAGAGGTGGTTCTGAAACCCCAAGGGAAGCCCAAAGTCACAGGGACTGTAATCAGGCACAGCAGGGGAGAATAGCAAGGAGCCACACCAAATCCACCTGAGTTTGGTTTTCACATGGAAACAATGCTCTCTTCTCCTCTGATAAACGAGCAGGTGGGAAACAGAATCAATCATCAGGCCAGGCCTGGCCCTCGGGCCCCTGTGGCTCAGTTGGTTTCTTGGCTCATTTCTTATTTTATCTAAAGCCAGGTCAGACCATCCAGGTGGAATGTTCATAAAAAGCAAAGCCTTGGTGTGAACATTTTCTTTAAGGTCAGGGTAATTTACAGTCTGTCCAGAGGAGCTCTTAGAGACACGGAATGTGACTATAATCCACAGTGCACCCTCAGTGCCCTTCCCTCCTCTGAGAAATTGATTCTGGCATGCTTCCTTCAGGTGAAAAGTGACTCAGCCAGCAATTGCTATTTCTTTTCTCAAGTGTTGGGGTCCCCCCACCCACCAAAGCTTGTTCCTTTAGGAGAGGTTAAAAACACTTAGCGCCAGCATTTCAAGTTTTGCATCTGCCTGCTATACCTTCTGTGCTTCTGGGCGGTAGGCAATCACTTTGTGTTAGGAGAGCCTGAAGGGAACGGCTGATCCACAAGGCTAAGTGCCTAGCTGCGGATGACATCATGTCTTCTTTTTGTCCCTACCCTTTTGTCCTTTATGAACAAGAACACTAATGCTATCACAGAACTGTTTGCTACCTTGTAACATAATTCTAGACAGGCCTAGAGGACGAACTGCCTTCAGTAGGACAAATGACACCGGGAAAAGGAGGGTCAGCTCATTTTTGTACTGTCTTGTATTTTGTTGAGACTCTCTCTCTTCCTCCCTCCTCTACCCCCTTATTTTCTTCCCTTCTTCTGAGCCCTCCCCTCCATCCATGCCCCGACCTCCCAGAGTCTCACTGTGTATGCCTAGGTTGGTCTTGAACACCTGATCCTCTTGCTGGAGCCTCTCGAGCACTGGGATTACAGGTGCCTGCTGTCACAGCCAGCTCATCCAGTTCTCTTAGTGTTCATGGTGCTCTATTCCCAATCAGTGAATTTTAATCTATTCAGATCCTGCCTCATACACTGAATAGCACAGCTTTCACAGATTTGGGCATCAAGTAGATAGTGATTGTCTTTAAACTTACTCATCTTTAAGGTTTCCAAATATGGAAGTATGCTAAGTATACCTTTAAAAAAATGAAGCAGGCTCCCTGATGATTTGGTTTGGACTATGTAGGTGAAGGCGCTCATAAGTAGTAATGGGTTATAAATGTGCATGGTAGTTGCTCACCTCTCTCTCTCTCTCTCTCTCTCCCTCTCTCTCTCTCTCTCTCTTCCCTCCTTCCTCCTCTCTCTCTCCTTTCTTTCTTTCTTCACTGATGAATGACCATGAGGCACAGTTGTGGCAGAGATTTGCAAACAGAAGTTGATTAGTGGGGGATTCTGGGAAACCTTCATTTACAGAGGAAAGAAGACAGACATATATAGGTCCACCAATCATACTTTCTTAACTTGAGGAAATTTGCTACTTCTAATAACCTCAGCCTTTGATATCACAAAATGATCATAATGTAAGTCATCATAGGTTGCTTCAAAATAGTATACTTGAAATGATGATTTATTTTTAAACTACTAACCTGGCTTTGCATCTTCTTCTTGATGTTACAAGTCTCCCACTCTACCCTCCACTCATAGCCAGCTGTATAATAATAATACTACTAATAACAAATATCTGTATTAATATCCTTGGGACAAGACATACGGGTAACACGAGACACAAAGGAATTGCATGCAGTTACTGAGTAGGCATGGATAGAGAAGAAAAGGACTCCATTTCAAAACTAGGGAATTACTAATAATACAGGGTGTTGTAGAATCTGTAAAGCCAGTACCTGGCTCACTTACAGGAATATGGAGCATTGTGGAGTAGATATGTTTTCTCTTGTCTTCTCTATTCTTAAGTATAACTGACCACCTAGGGACCTCAGAACCAAAAAATGACGGTGGTGAGTTCCCATTCCTTCTCTTCACCATATATTGTCAACAGAAGTTTCTGTCCTGCCTGGTACCACAGTTGTTCAGTCCCAATTAAACACACAGAGGCTTATACTAAGTATAAGCTGGTTGGTTTAGGCTTATTATTAACTAACTCTTACAACTTAAATTAACCCATAATTCTTATCTGTGTTGAGCCATGTCGCTTGGTATCTTTTCTCAGTGCAACATTCTCATCTTGCATTCTCAGTGTCTGGCTAGTGACTGACTCTCTACCTTTCCTCTTCCCAGACTCTCCTAGTCTGGTTCCCTGTCCATATTTCCTGTCTGGCTGTTGACCAATCAGCATTTTATTAAACCAACATGAGAGACAAGTCTTTATAGTGTACAAGAGCATTATCCCACAACAATGTATCTCAGACTTAGAACTGAAGAATCAGCAGCGTGGAAACATGAATGATCCCAAACAAAAAATAACCCTGTTCTCACTAACCAATGGACCACAAAGGGGTAGCCTATTAAGGCAGAAACTTTTAGATGGTGACTGATTGGATCTAGAAAATCAGCACACAAACAAAGCCATCCTACCCCACCTATACAAACAAAAACCAAATGGTAAGCCTATACTTTTATTTTCATTAAACTATTATAAGATGCTCCAGTCTTCCTGCTGGGGAGGCATCAGAAGCCAAGCAGAGGTCTAGGACCTAATCTTCCTGCTGGGGAGACATCAGAAGTCAAGCAGAGGTCTAGGACCTAATACCCACAGCATCAGTGGAGACCAGTGTGAAGCCTGGGATTCCAACCCAGACATGAAGTCCTCTCCCATGCCATTGAGGTAAACTCTAAGAAGGTCTAAAAAGGAAAAGACCTCTTCTTTTCCTCCATGGTATCAGTAAAGTCACTGCTGGGAACAGCAATGATACATGCCTTGCTATCCCACCAGGAGTGTATGGGGGGGGGGGCAGCCCAGTGGGAAGCTTAAATGCATACCTTTGCCCGGCAGTGAACAAGAATCTCCTTGTACTGAGGAGTAAATGGAGGCTAAGGGAGAACCTGGACTCCTATCTGCACCTGTCAAAAATGATACGCCCTTCCCCCAAGTCCCTAAATGCCACCAGAGCAGGGTGGGAGGAAGTCAGAACAGAACACTCAAATAAGACAACCCAGTACCCAGAATGTCCAGGTTTCAACTGAAAATCAGTTATCAGATCAAGAACTAGGAAGATTCCAAGCTAAGTGAAAAAAACAACAGCAAAGACCCAGCAGATGTCACCATCAGGATGAGAGAAACTTGAGACTCATAAGACAGATATCTCAAAGCAGTTCCCATAAAAGATGCCCCAGTGAAGAGCAATGAGAACACTAGGGATGCAAGCAAGAAGCGTCGAGAAGTTAAAGGCATATGCGCGAAGAAATGAAAGCTGAAGAATCTAATGAAAAATTACAGCAAAAAATTCTATAACTGAAATTAAAAGGTTCAGTGAGTCAAATATGCAGCAATTTGATGGAGCAGAGAAATGACCACATCTCAACAATACGAAGAAAATGGACTGAAAACACAAGGAGCAGAACTCCAGGGACCCGTGGGCTTTGCGCTAGCTCTGAAGACAGTTTGTTTTCCTAGCAGAGTCAATTCTAGCTAGTTATAATTAACAGAAAGTAACAGGAAAACCTATGTGCGCTTGAAGACTCAACAGTGCGCGCTGAAATAGTAAATGACAGAGGAAGTCTTGGGGGAAAAGTACATTGAATAACAATGGCAAAAGAGCTCACCGACCTCCCCCCCACCCACCCACCCCCGCCGTGTGCAGCTAAGACAGCACTGAAAGGTGACCTGGCAGCCCAGAAGGAGCAAGCAAAGAAGAAATGCCTCAAGTGAACAGTCTAAACTCTGTCCTCACGAACCCAGAAGAGCAAACAAAATCCCAAATAAGCAGAAGAAATCCGAAGAGCAGACACCAAGGCAATGAAGAGCAGAAAATAGGAGAGATTAGTGAGAACAGAGGGTACCGGTGAGACCAAGAGCCCCTTCTTGGGAAATCTCCAGCAAGTGACAAAACCCACAGCGGCTGTCTCTACAAACCACAGAGTTACCATGAGGATAGCAAGACTACAAACAACCCCACGTAAATAGAACCACTTAGATGTAATGGTGCAGTTCTTCAAACATTTTATCAGAGCTGACCAAATATGAATTTGGAGCACTTTTATTATGGACTCATTTACCTTAATGTGAACCTTTTCAAAATCCAATATCAATATATCCAATACCAAGTGGTTGGCCCTGAAATCATACACATCCAAGTAACATATGATTTAGCAGGTTGTGTTTAGATACTTAGTGATTATACACACACACACACACACACACACACACACACACACACACACACACGGTAACAGCAAAGAAATAGAGGCCACAAATTTGAAAGAGAGCATGGGGGTGCCTTGGGAATGTTGGAGGGGAAGAAAGAGAAGGAGGGAAATGACGTAATTATATTTTAATTTTAAAATAAAAATATTTTTAAAGCCAAAATAGTAAGTTATATTTGCATACCACAATCCCCAAAAGGACAAGTAACTAGGATGTGTGCAGGATGCTCCAAATTCAGTAGTGATGCAGACAATCTGGTTATAAAATGGGCAAAAGACATAAAGAGATGAACTATCAAAGAGAATATGCAGAAATGCAAATGAGCATATGAAAAGATGTTCAACATTATTAGCCATTGGGGGAAACAACGCATACTGATCAGCACAGCTAACGCGCTGGCCAGGATCTGGAGCCACAATTATTCATTTGCTGCCGGTAACGATGCAAATTGTGGAAATCAGTTTAACACTTTCTTTTTTTAAAAGAAGGCATGAAGCTATTGTAAAACTCAGCAATCCTGCTTCTGGGTCTCTCTCTCTTAAATAAATGGAACTATGTGTAAAAACCCATAGTTCGTGATTCTAACATCTTTGTTCCTAACAGTGGAGAGGCCTGCAGACAGCCCAGCTGTCCTTCTGCTGGGGAGCAGTGACACAGTTGAAGGCATCCACACCACAGCACACCGCTCGCTCAGCAACGAGAAGCCATGGCCTGTGGGTACCGGTGACAGCCTGGAATCGCCAGACAGCCACGCTCGGTGAAAACAGTTGTGGGACGTCACACACTGCAGGAAGTGACAAGATGATAGAAACAGTGACCTGGCTAGCTGCTAGCCATTAGAGATGTCAGTTAGATGCTGCTGTAGGGGTCCCTGGGAACTACTTTCAGACTTAGCAGAACAAGTAAATTGATAGGCTCCATGTGCCTTCGGCCTTAACATCTTGAATCAACAGGGATGTTAAGAACTGGGAGACAGACACTGACAATACCATCAAGCTCGAAGCTCCATTCAAACTAGTGTTCCCACTAAAATTACACGTTCCCATTTTGCTTGTTTGTTTGCTGTACTGGGGAATGAACCCAGAACCTCATGCCAGGCAAGCACTCTGCCACTGAGCTATGCCCCAGTCCTACACTTACTTTTATTTTGAAACAGGATCCCATTAAGCACTTGAACCTGCAACCTTCCTGTCTCAGCTTCTAGATTAATTGTGATTAGAGGCCTATGTACTCAGGCCTGAAATACCCTTCCTTTCCCTCAGTGTATCCAGCTGTCATCCCTCTTTGTCCTCTGATGGACTCTCCAGTTGTCACGTGCAGTGTTATGTTTCATGCATGGCCTTGCCACAGGCACAGAGTGGATGTGTCGCTGAATGTCCCTCCTCACAGTCCTATCTTGGTATCGGACTGGTCTGAGCATTTGCATAATCTGATGGATTCTAGCTCCTGAAGTTCTCCCTGACCTCTACGAACAGGAGGGCAGGGAAGTCAGAGCTGTTGGTACAGGGAGACTCTTACCCATGGAGCCATCCCAAGCCCTGGGCCAGTCATAGAGTGCCATCATCCATGCTTGTGCCTCAGAGGTTAAGAGCACCACACATACACGGACTCACGCATGCACACACACTACACAGCAATAACTCCGGCATTGCACATGGGAGGCTGAGAACCCTGTAGTTGCTTGGTCCTTTAGGCTGGGCACCTCGGCATGCAAGTCATCCCACAGAAGCTGTTTGTCACCAGAGAGGGTGACAATCCAGTTATCGCTCAGACTACAGACTGCGTGCCTCAGAGTTCCAAACTGGCGTGGAACACCGAGGAAGTTCTTTGAGAGCCACTGGTCCTTAGTCCATGATGGATAAACGGAAATGCTGGTTCTGAAATCAGTGAAAGGATCATCCTTGGGGCTGGAGAGGTGGCTCAGCAGTTAAGAGCACTGGCTGCTCTTCCAGAGGTCTTGAGTTCAATTCCTAGCAAACATGGTGACTCACAACCATTCCCTAATGAGATCTGGCGCCCTCTTCTGGCCTGCAGACATATATGCAGACAGAACACTGTATACATAATAAATAAATATTTTTTAAAAAAATCATCCGTGTCAGCAAGGGGGCAAAACCAGCTCAGCAAGAGGGAAGGCCATGAGAGCAAAAGGCGAAAACCCATTTTTCATTCGGGTTGCTACTGGATGGATTCACAATCTGGGCGGGTTTTCCCACATCAATTAAGACAACTAAGCCAGCTCTTCAAGTGTGGTTTCTTACTCAGGTGGTTCTTATTTATGACAAGTTGTCATTAAAACCAACGACAATAGGGTTGTGTTTGTAGGTGTGTGCATACATCAGGATATGGCTGTGTGTGTCTTTAGTTAATGGCAGCTATCACTACTACAGCAAATACGAGATGTTGAAAATATCTTCAAACAAAAATTCAGACATGGTCATGATAACATCTCACAGAAAGGTTATGGGATCCAGGCAGCATCCCTCCTGCATACCCATGGAAATTCTCACCCACTCACAAGCAACAGCACATACAAGGATGAGCTTATTTAGGAGACAGAATTCCATGTGACGCATGACTGTGTCTGTAGGCATGTGAGTGTAAGTGTGCGTGTGCATTTACACATTTGTAGGGCATTCCTCTCCAAAATCAAAACAGTACCCCCTCAAGACACGAACAAGTTAGCCTGCATGTCCCCTGTCGCTAACAAGTTCTCTCCTTGCACAGACACTATCAACCACTAGGCGGCGCCTTAACCCTTCTCTTCAGCAACGTATTCGCTAGTTAACACCGGGGAGTCATCGCTAAAGGTCTTTAAGTGAATCTTTTTGAACCCACTGCGGAGTCTGCAGATCATTCCCTCAGCTGATTCCAATGTATTATGATGTGCTGGGAAACCTGAGCATTCTTTCACCCTGTGGAGATTAATTACCTTGAAATATTCATTGGATTAAATGTATTTAAACACGTACTGTTTAAAGCTCAGTGCTGCAAAATGCCATCCTCAAGATATATATTATGGGCATTAAATAATTAACTTAGTGTGTGAGAGGGAGGCAGAGCTGGGGAAAGGAAAAGGGAGGGAGAGGGTAAGTGGGAGAGAGGGAGCCAGCGCATGCTCAGCTAGGGATGAGACCCAGAGCCGAAGGCAGCCAAACTGAAGACTTTCCATAAACCAGAAAAATCCAGCCAGCCTCACCTGCTAATAGAACTGCAGAACATCTGACCTCTCTACACACCCTCACCTCTAACATGAGGAGGAGGGCACATCAGAAGAGTGAATCTTAAGAGACAAGTCTGAGGAAAACAGCGTAGACACGCCGATAAAGCCTGTTCACCTGTGTTGCTCTTTCTGTGGGGCTGAACCCTGGCCCTGTGGTTCCCTCCTCCTTTCCTGGGGCCAGCGTGTCACTTTCCAGCTCTGAAAGAGGCATCAGAGATCATAAGTTGACATGCACAGACTCTGGCACCAAACCGCCCAGCTCTGTGGCCCAACTATACCATAAACTCAAGGCCTCAGTTTCCGCTGTTATTAAAGTACCTTCTCTTTTGGGGTTCCTGATGAGTTACCACACTTACAGAGTCTCAGTAAACAGCAGCTGCCCCACGGCCAAGGCCTTCCGGGTCATGCCTGTTTTATTTAGTTCATTAATAGGGTCCTTTCAGTAGGTCTACTGCCTTCTCCTGTTGACCCCCGGGGGCCATGCTTCATGGAACTTCCAGAAGCTTCTCTATAGACGGTCCTTCCCCAAATGGCACTTGGAATTTCCTTCTCCTTTGCACCTTGACTTGTGGCTGCTGTAGGGAGTACAGCTAGGAAAGCAGTGTTATTGCTGGGTGGCACACTCCTTTAGTCCCAGCCCTCGGGAAGCAGAGTCAGGTGGATCTCTGTTAGTTCGAGGCCAGCCTGGTGGTCTACAGAGTGCGTTCCAGGAGAGGCTCCAAAGCTACACAGAGAAACCCCGTCCTGAAAAACCAAAAGAAAAAGAAAAAACTAGTGTTATCATTATATTAAGACACGGACGGCTATTTCTGATCTCCAGGAAGACAGAAGTCTTGTTATCTGTATCCACTACCTAACCTGAGTATCTGGTGGGAGCCTGAATACAGAAAGGGCTCTGTAAATGTCTGTGGCATGACCCGTGGACCTTTGCGTACAGAAAAGCTTAGTGTGAGGAGGACTGTGGTTAGCATACAACATACATTTCTCTGAAATTTAAAAGCTGAAAATTGATCCTAAAAATTGATGCATCCTGAGTGATGATCTTCCAGACATCTTGGTAGCCAGCGAGGAGGTCGAGGAGGCAGACAAGACCTACCTAGACCCCCGGGCCTTTGGCTTCCGCTTCACTTGCACCTAGAGTTGTGGTTTTTTGTTTTTTTTTTTTTAACTTTTTATTTGGAGATGGTTTTTGACTCACAGAAAAGTTAGTGAATATTAATAAATCGTTAATTAATATCAATTAATATTAATATCAATTAATCTTCATAAACCCACAGCTCCCCTGAATGTTAATGTAATACCTACCACAGTCATAGCACAGTGCCCAGAATCTCAATGTTATTGTTACCGCTATTAGTCCCGTAACTACGCTACCGCCCTCATTTGAATTTCAACAGTTC
The DNA here is from genome assembly GCF_903992535.2 of Arvicola amphibius. Lineage (NCBI taxonomy): Eukaryota > Metazoa > Chordata > Mammalia > Rodentia > Cricetidae > Arvicola > Arvicola amphibius. Next base: position 164,838,123 of record NC_052049.1, on the reverse strand, counting down.
TCCTTGGCAATGCTCTTGAGCTAAGTCAGCCACCTTGGCTCTCGAGGCTGCTCCCTCTGGGGACCAATTCCTCAATCTTCTCTGGGCTTTGGCACTTTTAAAGACCATCAGTCAATTTCATTGGGGAATAATTATAACTTGGGGGTTTATTGGGTGTTTGTTTACTGTTTGATTGAGGTGCTGGGTTGGATGGGAATGTCATAATGGTGTCACCCGAATGGCTCTTGTTACTTGTGCTGCTTAAACTTGATCACTTGGTTAAGGAGGTTTCTGAAGCTACAACTTTTTCTTCTTTCTTTCTCTCTTCTGTCTTTTTTTTAAAAAAAAATTATTTATTTTTATTTTGTTTGCTTTGATGTTTGCCTGCTTGTATGTCTGTGTGAAGCTGTCAGATCTTGGAGTTACAGACAGTTATGAGCTGCCATGTGGATGCTGGGAATTGAACCTGGGTCCTCTGGAAGAACAGTCAGTGCTCTTAACCACTGAGTCATCTCTCCAGCCTGCCCACTTCTTCTTTCCTTTTGATTACATTTTTTAGGTTTCTGAGAGAAGGCTTCACTATGTATCCTGGGCTGGTTTTGAACTGAAAATCCTCCTGCCTTATTCTACTGAGAGCTGGGATTATAGGCATGCTCCATCATGCCTAGGTCATTATTTTGTCTTTTACAAATGATAACTATCTGGAAGGTGATGCCTGAGAATACCCAGATATTCTGTTCCACCCCAAACCTTTCCCACAGTGACTTAAACACCCATAGTGTGTTCTATGTGTGACCATTTTATGGTGTCTCATGGCAAATGAAACAATATTTCTCATTTCATCTATGTTTACTAACTGAATTTTTTTGTGAGAAAGCACTATTCTTTCTTTCCATTTGTTTATATAATTTTAAAATGTTTATCAGTAAGAAATTTTGGATATATGTTTTAGTTTATGGGTTACATTGTAATATGCAGTAAATACGCTTATTTCTGTTTTGTCCAGGTAAGGTCAATGGGATTGCCCTCCAGTGGATGCTTTTTCCTGCCTGTGTTCTCATCCTGATGGAGGGGCTCCCGTAAAACTATGCTTGCTAACCACACAGGATACATGGTCATGTCCCCTTTTACACTTGGAGGGAGAAGGTCCCAGAAGGTGGACAGCTATTAGATACTGGTCAAGCTTAGAATCTGGGTCTCCCGAGATCTTCCCTGTCATAGCCACACATTCCACTCTTTGTCTGCCACAACAATCATGTATCCCCACATATTCTCCCATCTGCTTCCCAGAATTTGGGAGGCTGGGAGATCAGGAAATAATGAGACATATTGGTAAATAGAGCCTTGACAAAATTGGCCTGTACTGTTTGTAAAACCAATGCCAAGAAACCCCAACACAAAAGCAGCCTAGGGAGAACTGGAGAGATGGCTCAGGAGTTAAAAGTGTGTACTGTTTTCTTGTAGATGATCCAAGTTCAGTTCTCAGCAGACATGTCAGGCAGCCTGAAATTCTAGCTCCAGGAGGTCTGATGCCCTCTTCAGGCCGCTGTGGGCATTACACTCCTGTGCACAAACCCTCACATAGCCATGAAGATGTACACACAATTTTTTAAAAGGTGGTGGGGATGTTACAAATGAAATGAGGCTTAATTTATGCTCATATATGGACCAACAGTAGAGTTCCTGCCTGGGATGGGCAAGGCACCAGCTTCAAACTCTAGTAGAAGAAGAAAAACTTAGAAAGAAGCCAAACAGGATAGCTGAAAAAGTGTAACGAAATCTTTGACAGAGTCCTGACTCCTTTTCTAAAAGCTATCAAACCATTCTGAGATTTGAATTTGGACCGAATATTATATACAAGTGAGTTATTAACTTTGTGATTTGTTATTATACAAATAAATGTATTGTATAAACTAAATTAGCAATCCGTATCGAATTGTTAGTGTATAATTTATTAAATTTCTCAGTTGCGGTCATACTGTTACCATCTTGTAGAAGAAACATGTTTGCTTTTTGAAAGACCTGTGCTGAACTATTCAGGAGCAAAATGCTTTGATGTCTGAAATTTATTCTTAAATATTTTGGAAAGAAGTGTAGACCACGCAGGCAAGCAAACGTGGGGGTGATACGTTAGTTAGCAGCTGCTCAATCTAGGTGTACGATATTTTCCTCTTTCAGCATTTTCCACACTTAAAAGCTTAAAAACCTGAGAGAAAATGCCTCTCGTATGCCTACGATCCTGACCTCCAGTCTATACACACCTGGGAAACGTGGTCTCGCGAGGTAAGGGAAGTCACATCATCACAATATCCGGTTTGGGCGGCGGAAGCATAGGCTGGCATGGAAGACGGAGCCCCAGCCCCGTCTCTGCAAAACTGCACTCAAATCCCAACTCCATTGTTATTTTCATCCGTCGGTGTCTCCTGGGCCTCAGATAACCCAACTGCAACAAAAGGCTAGAGAGAGGTTATTAACTGTGAGCATCACAAGTTTAATGTATCCCTGTTGTCTAAAACGCGTATGTGGAAGGCGTACACATAAGACCGTAGACTGTGGGCCAGAAGCGGCTGCTGTGTTATATGCCAAAGGCCAGACTGCGAGCCCAAGAGCTCTTCAGTTCTTCTGGGAGTTGCAGAATCCACTTGGGGAAGTAGATCTGGGGATGGTGCGGGGCAGGCTGGAGTAGGGTTTATCCCCCCGGGTCCTTGGGATGATTCTAACAAATCAGAGTATACTGTGTCTTCCTGGCTAAAAGAATTAACCTGCTAAATCTGAACATTCAAAACACTCCGCGGTGTTTCCGCATTCTGTTTGTTTTTTGGTTTTTTTTTTTTTTTTTTTTTTTTTTTTTTTTTTTTTTTTTTTTTTTTTTTTTTTTCCTCAACTGCGGTTTTTGGTTTGTTTTAAAAAGCACATACTAAGAATTCTTCTAAAAGAGAAGGGTTGACATTTGGATGTCATTATGCAAAAGAATGACTCTTGACTCTTATATCGTACCATATAAAATTTAAATAGTTTATAGACATAAATGTAAGGTTCAACCACAAAACTACAAAGAAAACAAAAAAAAGGTTAGTGTTCTTCTAATTGGCACATAATTCTATGGGACACAAAAGGCATGAATTTGAAAATTGGTGAAGCTAGACTACATTGGAAGACAGTGTCTTCTAGAACTTTATTAGGAAAAACACAAGGTGCTTCTTAGACCGCTCAAAAAGAAATGTTTGCACAAAAACTTGTCCAAGAAGAAAGGCGTATCTGTAATATATGAAAGATTTTTTTACAGCTTAAGAATAAGGAGGAAGGCAACGCCATTAAAAACATGGCTAAACTATTTGAGTATGCACGTCACTAAAGAAGAGAGACAAGCTGTCAAGGAAACGCACAGAAAGACGCTCTGCGGCTTTGCTTGAAAACAACACTCACCCCCAGATGACCACGTCACTAGATGACTAAAGCAATCTCACGTGTTGGCAAGAACAGAATGCAACTGGAAATTCAGAAAACATTCGGGCAGTTTCCTGTGAAGTAAAGAACACCCTTCTCATAGCACATGGCATGCTCCGTTTCCAAGCATTTACTCAAGAAAACGGGAAGCCTAGCGCCACACAGACACGCTGGGTATGAATGTTCACAGCAGTTTTACTCATAGTAACCTCGGATCTTGATGGTCTAAGCGCCCATCAGCTGGTGAGTGGATGAACATACACTCTGGTGTGCTGGATGGATACAGAGCTCCACAGCAACAGAACATGGGATAAACATGCAAAAACATGCGTGGTGCTCGGAAACATGGCAGCAAATGAAAGAAAGCTGACACCAAGGTCCTCCCACATCTTAGGTAATCCCTCCCCTCTCAAAATGGAGCAACGTCAACAGATTGCCTGAGAAGTCACCTAGTGGTGATGGGAGGTGGCCTGGCTTGTGGAGATCCCATGGGATAACTCCTACTAGAGGAGCCAGCTTGACCCTGTGGAACTGGAGCTGAGCCGTACCAGAGGAGGCTCTGCTAGGGAAGAGCTGTCTGCTGCGGAGCAGATCCTCCATGGCTTGTAGGGGAGTGAGCGGTGAGCTGGTGTTCTGTACCGGGTGATTTCTCACACCCAGGACAGAAGCGGCACTTGGTAAAGCTTTATTCCCTTCCTGTTGGCTTCTCCGGCTTCATGCTTGTTGCTATGTCTTGCTCCAGCTCCCTGCCTCAGTTTACTAAATGAAATTACAGTCCTAAACTGGCTCAATCTGTGTCTCCCAGCAGACTTCTTGCCAGCACTAACGATTGCTGGAGCTGGAGCTTCTTTCTGAATACTTAGTCACTCACGTCCTGTTTGGCCTTGGGCATGTCAGCTGCTGTCTGTAAAATGGAGACCGTTATGGGCCATGAGATAGCTTAGCAAGTCAAGGTGCTCTCGGCTAAGCCAGATGGTTTTCATTTGATCCACAGGACAGAAGCGACTCCTGGAAGCTGGCCTCTAATCTCCACATGCATGTTGTATCATATGTGCACCTACACCCCCCCCCCACACACATACTGAGGGGAGGGTATTTTATGTGAATGGGTGTTTGGCCTACATGTATGTTTGTGTACCACGTGCATTCAGTGCCCACAGAAGCCGGAAGAAGATGTTGGACTCCCTGGAATTGGAGTTCCAGACAGTTGTTAATCACCATGGTGCTAACAACTGAACCCGGATCCTCTGAAGGAGCACACAGTGCTCCAAACTGCTGAGCCATCTCTCCAGATTCTGTATGAATTATTATTATTATTTTTAAAGACCGTGGGCCAATGATTGCCTTGGGAACCAGTTTCAGCAGGTTCATTGTGGGGTCCCAAAGAGGAGTGAACAAACAGCCAAGCTCAGCAAACAGTCTTACATGGCCGCCTGTAGGAGGGAGCCAGGGGCAGGGCCAGGAGCCTGGACTGTAGCCAGCCTTCAATGGAAAGGTGAACTTGTGCCGAGTGTGGCAGGAGAACAATGAAATCAGGATGGTCCCAGAAAAGCACCACTGGACACGGCGGGGTGTGTCTGAGCGCTGTGCCTTCTCAAAGGACTGTCATTTCCCAGGGCACTGCCTGAGCGCTCAGAGGCAGGGGAGTCAGCTCCACTCTCCTGATGTGTGTGCATCCTGATGTGCGTCCCCAGCAGTGAGCAATGATGGTCTCTATCCAGTCTTCTTGGCTTCCTAATTTCCAAAGAAAAGTGTTCCATGACATTTATAAGCTTAGATGCTAAGACAGCTGAAATGAAAATCTACCCTTCAGCGGCCTCCTTGGAGTGGCCAATATTTTAGAAAGGTGCGCAAGTGTGCTTCTCAGAATGAGTGAAGTTGCATCCTGGGGTCAAGCTCAGGCGACATGAGCAGGCAGGGCCTGTCTTCTGGATTCTCTCCTTCTTCCCTGTGCACCCCTGGGGACTCCTGTCTGGTCTCTGCGACATGACAGCTGGCACCAGTGCACACTGTATGCCAGGACACGGCTAGGATGCAAAGGCACAGCTGGCTACATGGATCTCCTTGCTGTCTCTTGGCCTCCACTGAGCAGAAGCATCTGCCATGGGTGAGGACATGGCAGAGCATCACGGTCAGCGCTATGGCCTCAGCCTCCAAGACCCATCCTTGAAAACAGGGGCCTGAATAGCTTCCACTGGGATGAGCTGTTCACCTCTGCAGGCAGAAGGTGACTGACTTCAGCCAGTGCCCTTTTGCTGTGATGCCAAGTGCTTTCTACAGCATTGTGTCTCTGGTAAACAGATTTCGTGAGCTTCCGTGTGCCTTGGTTTCTCCACCTGCAGGTTGTGATTGATGAACCCACTTCCAAAGTTCCTCGTGAGAAGCGGGGAACTACAAGGTATGCAATGGGGTGTGGCTGCTCTGTGAGTTTCTTCTGTGTGTGCCTGGGTGCTGGCTCTCCTCAGGGTGCCATGAGGGCTGCAGGAGTTCCAGATGTCACACCCATGCTTGACAGAACTTTGAGGAAGAAGCCTGACTTCCTGACTTTCTCTTTAGGAACCTGAGAGCCTCTCCTGAAGTTTGTCTGTGTGAAATCACCATCCTGCCAATATAAAATGGTTGTCAGCTCATCTGGACATAGAACCATTGCATGCAATTATTCCCCAGAACGTTCTGGAAGGATTTCTCTGGGCTCATTGGCTATTTGCAAATGGCATGCCCACCTCCAAACCAGTGACCTGAAAAACAGTAAGGGCATGATTGACTTATACCAACCTTCTGGTGCTTTCCATGGGTTTCACTGCCCCCAACCCACACAAAGCACACATGTTGAAGTTTGACTCCCCAGTATCTCAGAATACGACCTCTATTTGGAACTGGGACCCTTTCAGGGAACTGTGTATGATGAGATCATATGAAAGCTAGGTGGGCCCTCGGGCCCACTATGAGTGACAACCTCATGAAAGAAATCTGATACTCATGCAAGAAGAATGTCCTGTGGGTGTGTGGCATATTTGGCCAAGGCAGTAGAAGCCAGGGAGCATCAAAGATGGGGAGAGTGACAGGGGACAGGTGTCATGGCAATATAGCAATGTCAGCTATATTGACTGACTGTCAAGCTTCCAGGGTCTGCCTGTACAAGGCTCCCTTTCACCTTCTCTTCCTTCCCCACCCAGCACTGGGCTAGCCCACACATATGCCGCTGCGCTCACTTTTGCCTGAGTATTGGAGATGTGAACTCGGGTCCTCATGTTTGCACAGAAGCGTCGCTACCCACTGAATCCTCTCCCTAGCCTCTTATTTTTAAAAACATTTGTAGAAGTTCTTTGAGAATTTCAAACATTGTATTTTGATCAAATTCGTTCCCCCCCCCCCCCCCCCCCCCCCCCGTCCTCCGAGACACAACCCCAGCCTCTTATTTTTAAAAATAAGAAACTCTGCCTTCATGCAAACAAAATGAAACAAAACAGAAAGCTTACACCTGTGTCTATCCCGCTCCAGCCAGAGGTTCTGGAGGAGCCCAGGGCACTGAAGGATGAAAAAGGCCAGAGGAGTGAGACTGAGCTGTTCTCGCTCCAGGGCGAGTACCAGGCAGCTTGCTCAGCCTTTGCCCAGCCCTCCAGTCTCATGTGCTGGAGACGTAGCGGCACATTTGCGTTAGCCTGGTGTGACCGTGATCAGCTGTGGAGGTAGCCAATGGGACATCAGGGTTATGGCAGTTGGATTGTTTTGAAAAGCAAAAGGCAGCTGTGCAAGAGAAGGGACCCAGCACCTTACTGACTGGACATGCTGTGGTAACTGTCTCCCCTCCCTCCCTCAGGGCCCCTGTCCATGTAATGGAATTAATGGAACGTCATACATTACAGGCCACAGTAGGGATCTGATAAAATAATGTGTGTGAGAGAGACTTGATAAAAGTCAGATTCCTCCTCAGTGGCTTTGTGTTAAGCTCTTAAAATTAGCCTTGCATTTTATTGATGGCCAGGCTGTGGGTTGAGGACTAATTTATTTGGAGATGTGGCAGGTTGAAGGCCCCCTCCGCCCACACACCTAGCCTCCAACAGGCCTCGTGATCGCACCGCCTGTGGGAGTCTAACAATTCAATTATTGTTCCCCGAACCTGACTTTCCTGTGCATTATCTTATTTGGTATGTGAGAAACAAGAAGATTCTGCTGTAATGTCTATGACTAGAACACGATTAGGCAGTTGTCAGGAAAGCAGAACCAAGGAAGGGTTTTGTGCTCAAAAAGGCTCACGATTAGCGCTGAGGGGTCAGAATGGCATCTACCATCTGAGATGGAAATATGGCTACCCTTCCCTCTCAGAGCGACAGGCTCTCTTCCAGTCTTTCATGTCTGGATTTCTGCTCAGTTCAGCAGGAGAATTAACCATCTGCCCTGGGCTGGAACACAAGTTGAGTGCATCAATGATGATGTCCAGTTTATTGGAGCAGCAATTTAGATTTTAAACAGTAATTAAGATGAGAGAACCAATTTCCCCCACTCTTTTAGGAGGAACAACTTGTGCCGGGCTTTGATAGAAATGTTTCCGCTGGAGCGCATTTAACACAGAAGGTCAGCAATGCAGGAATGCTCCCCAGGCCCAGCGATGCAGGAACTTTCCCAAGATTGGTGTTTTAAAAACAAAAATGAGAGCTGGAGAGACAGGTCCACTGGTAAAGGCACTGCCAAACCTAGGACCCACGTTCAGTCTCGGGAGGCCAGAGATTAGCAGGAGAGAATTAACGCCTGGAAGTTTTCATCCGACCTCCGCGTATACTCTGAGGCACCTCCTCAGGGGTGTGCTGGCACACCAGGACCCACAAATAAATTTAAGAAATAAATGTTTTGTGTAGCTAGTACGGTGACACAGGGAACTCAGCTCTCTGAGTTCCAGGTCAGGTGCCATGCGTGTGGCCACAGGGGCCAGGAATAAATTGGAGCACCTCTTCAGTCCAGGCCATTCTCTGTCAGGTGGCAACATCTGTGTTTTCTGTCTGTGAGGGGTAAGGTTGAAAAAAAGATAGATATATATTCTGGCTGCCAGCTTCTGAATCTAAAAATGTAAAAAGAGCCACATTGAACTTTCCCAGGTAAGTAAGGGAGTCACACATTGACTCCCCTGCTGTCTGTCAGTGTGTGTGTGTGTATCTTTGTGTGTGTGTGTGTGTGTATGTGTGTGTGTGTGTGTGTGCAGGCTTCCTAATATCTTGACCCTTATGAGCATTCTTGGTCTGAGAGGAGGGAATGTGGGAGCATCAAAGGCTGCCCATTAGGGACGATGATGCTGATGAATCAGTATCCACTGAATGGTCCAGCACTGAGGCTGCCTTTTGGAGCTAGTCATTGGTGTCCACAGAGCTATCAACTTGGCCCATCTTGTGAATGACTCTGTGTGGGTGCCCGTGCTTGCGTGTGGGAGTATATGAGTGCTACTGTGTACACTTGTGCATAGAAACACTAAGTGGCAAAAGAACAGAAATGAAAAACTGAGAACAATCACCCAATTAGCTGTCTGTGCAATTACGGGAATGTGACATCCAGTTAAAAATGCAATGATCATTTAAAGCTAAATTGCCCATTTTGAAAGTGTCCTTGTGGCTTAGTCGTCATGCCAACTGTTTGTGAAAGTGGTGGCTGCCTGTTGCTTTTGAGAGGCAGGGCACAATAGACTCCTTCACAGGGCCCAAAAGGCTTCCCTAATTAACAAAGTAGAAACTGGGGATGGGGAGTGGGTGTGGAGGTTGTGGGAGATGGGAAGGGAGGGAGGGCGGGCACAACCCATTCCCTCTTCGCTGACTTCATAGCCTGCCAGGGTGGCCTCAGGGTGAGGCTGGGAATCCAGCCTGGGCATGGGCGCTGTTCATCAAGTAATGATCTCTTTTCAAAGCAGGGTGACGTGATGTGTGGAAGAAATGAATGAAATCAAAATAGAGACAGATTGGTAGGTGCCAGAGATTCAGCACTATTCCTTGAGGCCCAAATGATCTCTTGCTAACATCTACTGACATCAGAAAACCAAGTGGGGAATAACCCTGCAAGACTCCATTCCTGCTTTCAGGAGCCTGGTCTCATGGACTGCCTCACTCGACCAACCAGAGCCCCTCCCCAGGACACACAGAAACCTTTGACATTGTTCCCTCCTGGCATCAAGCCCAACTCCTGTCTGCCATAAAGAGAGCACAGACTGGAATCTGAAGTGGGTCACTGTTCCCACGTGTGTCATTTTCGCTCCTCAGAACTCTGTCAGAGGGGGGCCCAAGTGAAATCAGGATTTGAAATGGTTTTAAGTCCTGCTTCTGACAGCCCTCTGCCTGGGGTGGCAGCTCAGATCCAAGCTCTGCCTGCAGGGAATGCTGAACAGACATACTCACAGGATAGGACATTTCTGAGAAACCCCGTCAGCCTGTGCTCTTACCTCCCACAAAGCACAGTGCTCTTAGTGGCCACAGTGAGGAGCAGGACAGGCACCTCCTTAAGAGAGACAGGACTTTAGGATCTGAACTTCCTGCAGTCTCTGCTGCTTTGCAACCAGGGGATTTAGCTGTATTCTTTGAGTGTTTTGAGCACTGGGGAGCCTTGTCTGTAAAATGGGAAATAGAATGGTACCTACCCCATTAATTATTGGGAGGAGCCATTAAGCAAATGAACGAGACAGGCCTACTACACCAGTGCAATGAAAGCACTAAAACATAGGAATGCACAGGCTGTACTATAGATCCATTATTCCTTGCAGAAGGTTGGCTCAGAGTAAAAGCTGGGCTTCCCAGACAAGATCCAGCAACCATTCAGCTTTGTGTACAGCCCCTGGGCCCGGAGCTGAGAGAGGCTGGCTGGCCCACCTCGTGACTCATCTTCACATGGTCTTTGTGGGATCCTTCTGAAAAATATCTCTGTGATTGGTCTCTTCCACTTGGAGCCCTTCGGTGCTGCTGACAACCACAGGATGTGGCTAGAGGGTTTCACACCATTAGGGAGTGCCCCACTGTCAACTGTGTAAGATGTGACCCATTCTAGCCCCTTTCCTTCCTGTGAGCTACAGTATGGCTTGAATAACTGCCCCACTTCCCATGATGACATTCCAGCTGGAGCAGCCCCCATTTAGACACAAATAGCCCCCTCATCCTTGCAATGAGCCGTTTTAATTCCCCAAAGCCCATTTCCAGAGTTAATGCCATTAGTACCATTCCTCCACTAGTCTAACCATTGACACCGCTTAGCTGAATTGGGACTCAGTCCCCTTCCCAACATACAAGAAGCCTGACCTATAGAAGAAATCGGCTCTCTCTGTCCCTGACAGAGCCCTTCTCAGGCTCATTCCAAAGTAAACCTGTACCTGGTCTTCAGTCACCTCCTGCCTTTCTTGGTTTCTTTTGGGTCAAGGCCTAAGTAGAGCAATACAAGCCAATCGCAGGATGCTGGCCATGAGGGGAAGGAAGGGTGTAAGGACTGCTTGGGCCCGAGGCCAGGATTCATCAAGGCCTACAGATGACTCAAGAGCAGACTGCAAACAGATACGAGACACACATTTCGTGTCCTAAGGGAGACTTGGAGGAGGGAATGGTCTCTAAGATGGCTGAACCTCGGGTGACTGTGGATCCTGGGACCTCCCTTTGTTCCTTTCCTGCCTCCTTCATCCTGTTGGGTCACCTTCGCTGTCCTGGTAATGTTAATCCCAAAGATGGGAGGAGAAAGACCACTGACACAAATCATCATGACCAAATTAATTTAATTAAAGCAAGCTATTTTTTTTTTTAAAAAAAAAAATAGTGTACACAGACTGCCTCCTGCTAAAATGGGTTCAAGAGATCAGCATCAGATATAAGGGTGACGAAGCTTTTATAGCTCAGCTCATTCCAAATGGGGCATTTAGAGGGCAAAATAGGTGGGGTTGTAGGAGCAGAATATAAGCATATTGAGTTAGTCATAATGACCTCCTGAAACAAAGACGTGATTGTAAGGTGGTCGTAACAACAGGTGATCATAACCTGGTAGCCATAACAACCCTTTGGAAACAAAGGTAGGGTTGCAAGATGGTTATTAACTTTTTGAAACAAAAACACGATTGCCATTCCTGGAACGGGCAGTAGAGAACCATTGTAGTTGAGGTTACAGGTGGGTTACAAAAGCCTAATCCTTGAGAAACAGAGGGTTAATCAGAAATAGGAAAGAACCAAATTTGTCTTTTACACATGGGATGGAGCAGGCTGGGTCTTCAGTAAACATGGAGGAAGCACCTGTGACCATCAGAGCCAAAGGAAACGTCATTTCCCCAAATTCCTAAAGGAAGAAGAGACAAATGTATCTGAGGTACCTGTTATACCAAAGCACAAGCCAGCCTCTGGGATCCCGTGGTATCACAAGCACCCGTTACACATTTCAAAGTCCATGCTAGCAACCTAGCTCTTCTCGCTCCTTCCCTGCCATAAATTCCCCTCTAGTTCACCAGCTGGTTTCATCCTAGCTACTCATTCTCATTATAACCCTACTATTTCTAAATATGCTCTCTCTCTCCCCCTCCCTCCCTCCCTCCCCCCCTCTCTCTCTCCCCTCTTCTCCAGCTTTTCTCCTGGCCTTGTTTCTGGCCATATTCAGTCTACTTCTTTCTCTCTCTGATCTGAACTCTACCAGACGCCTCTACCTGTTCTCTCTCTCATTTCTACAATAAAAGCTATCCCTTTAGCCGCACAATGGAGCATTCCTGTTGCCGGTTACACAGAACACCTCTGTGTGCCTTCTAACCATTCTCAAACAGCACCACCAACTGGGGACCAAGTATTCAAACATGAGCCTCCGGGGTATTCCCCTTTAAACCAGCACAGCTGGGAAAGCAGCTGGATGCTTGTAGTGTGGAGCTATGGGCCTGCTTTCCATCCTGCTTGGCTCCCGCATGGTTAGCTTTTCACCCGAAATAACAATACACAAATTGTATTCTTTTAAATACTGCCTGGCCCATTATTTTCAGCCGCTTATTCACATCTTGACTAACCCATATCGAATAATCTTTGTAACACCATGAATGGTGTCTTACCGGGAAGTTTCTAGCGTATATCCATCTTGGGCTGGAGCTTCATCACGTCTGGCATCTCTCTGAGGAGAGGCACGGCAGTCTGACTAACTTAGGAGAGGCGTGGCATCTGACTGAGCCATCTACCTCACTTCCTTCTTCCTGTTCTGTCTACTCCACCCACCTAAGGGCCGGTCTATCAGATGGGCCAGGCAGTTTCTTTATTAATTATCCAATGAAATCATCAGATAGATAGAAGACACACCTACATCAGACGCTGAGAGCAGAACCTAGCATGCATCCTAGAAGGAGCTTGTGAGACGGTAGTCCTGGGAGCAGGGTGGACTGGAAAGCTCTGTTCCAGAGGTTTTGGGACGGGGAACAAGATTAGCAACTGGCTAAATATCCTTGTGATATTTTGGCAAAGAGTGTGGCTGCTTTCTGTCCTTGTCCTAAGAATTTGCCTGAGGCTAAATTCAAAAGCAGTGAGCTAATCTCTTTGGTGGAGGAGATTTCAAGACAGCCTGATATTGACGCTGTCATGTGGCTATTTGATACCACTCTTACGCTGGCCTACAATGAAAAAGAGCAAATGGGGCAAAGCAAACAAACAAAAAACAATAACACTCCACAAAACATACAATTTGAAGAAAAAAACGAACATTAAAAAACTGAAAGTTGGAGCCAAGGCTTGTGCTTGTGTCAGATGAAGTCTGATTCACATTGGAATAAAGGGAAGGGTGTCCTCAGGGCAAGAGCCCACCCAGCTAAGCTTCCAAATGGGGGAAGGAAAAGGTGTAAGGAATTTTCTACTCCTGAAAACCAAAAATCAAGTAAGTCTGCTGAAAATGTCATGGGGGGGGGCAGCCAAACTGGGCAGAATCATCTGCATGGTTCCGTATTTAGAGTCATGAAGGACACAGGAGGAAAGAGGCTGTGCACCCTTCCTCCAGGGGTAAGGAGAGTCACAGAAGCCAGGCAATGTGGGTCAGGGCAGACCTTTCACAGAAGCCCTGAGAGGACAAGGGCCCCTGAGAGGTCATCGTATGAAGCTGAGAAAGCGAAGCCAGGGTTGTGTTGGGGGCACAAGATGTGGATGCTAGAGCTATGAGGTATCTGCCAAGAGGAGCTACAGACAGGACCTGAACCAGCCCAAGTGAGAGAAGCATGTTATCTTCAGCAGAGCTGGGAGGGAAGAGCTATTCAAACTTTGATGTCAAACACGGAGTTACAAGATTCACGGTTTGTCCTGTCGGGTTTCGATCTTGCTTTGGTTCAGTATTTTTCTTCACTCTACCCCCATCCCTCCCTTTTGAAAAGGCTCTGTATAATCTGTGTCATTATATTTTGAAGTATGTACTTTATATTTTGATTTTTACAGGGTGTTACAATTAAGAGACTACTCTGAGTTCCGGAAGAGACTTTTTTTTAAAAAAAAAAATAATTTATCTACTATGTATATAGTATTCTGCTTGCATATATGCCTGCACACCAGAAGAGGGCACCAGATCGCATGACAGATGGTTTTGAGCCACCATGTGGTTGCTGGGAATTGAACTCAGAACCTCTGGAAGAGCAAGACTTTGGACTTTTCAACAGTGTTGAGATGAAAAGACAACGGGGACTTCTGAATTGAACTAAATGCTTGTTGCATTGCAATATGGGCATAAGCCAGGGAGTGGGGTGTGGTGATGTGATGAGAATGTGGCCCCCCACAGGTGCATGTGCCTAACTACTTTGTCTCTAGTTGGTGGAAGAAACCATTTGGGAAGGATCAGGAAGTGTGCCGTTGTTGGAGAAAGTGTGTAACAGGGGGTGGACGTTGAGGTTTCAAAAGACTCATGCTATTTTTAGTGTGTTCTCTGCTTTCCAGTGGTAGATCAATGGGTGAAGTCTCAGCTGCTCTTACCACCATGTCTTAGCTTCATCACCATGGACTTTAACCCTTTGAAACCATAAGTCCAATTAAATGTTTTCTTATAGAAGGTGACTTGGTAATGCTGTTGGGTTTTTTTGTTTTGTTTTGTTTTTTATAACAATAGGAAGGAACCGATACAAGAGGGAAGGTTGGCACTGGGAAACTGGTGGGCGCTGACTGACAGCTTCCTAGTGCCTACTTTCCCTCTTGTGTCAGTTAGTGCCCAACAGTGTCATCAAAAAAGCAAGTTGCCCCACTTCTCAACTCAGTGGATGCCCCTTAGAGGCTCCTCTTCAGTCTCAGGTGGCTGTGACTAGCACAGAACTGGACCAGCACCTGTACCCTCATGAGGTGAGGTCAGAGAGCAAGAGATCTCCCATGGAAGGTTCCAATTGAACCCCAGACTCTTCTATGTGTTTGACCATTTCTGGGTACCTCAGACCTTCAAAGGTAATCTTCTTTGAATATATATCAGAAGAAGTGAGGGGTGCTATTGGAAAGGAAACAAGGAGAAAGATTGTTTTGGAGAGCAAGCAGGTTCTGTTCTAACAGATACATATTCACACTGGCCCAAAGACTTATGGCTGGGGCTTCCTCCTGCTTCCTGAGGCTCACCTCAACCTTGTTAGGGATGCAAGAATGGGTTTAATCATTTGATAAGAAGAGGACAGAGATTTAGAAACTGGTTCAAGGAGACACAGGTAGAAGAATGTGGCAGATATTTCTTTTACTTTCCTGCCTTCTTTGTTCTTGACTTAGTGTCCTATGCAGACCCAGAGAGCTGATGGGGACAGGGATGATCTATTACTCTATGTGTAGTTCATAAGTGACTGTTCACTCTAGAATAACCCTCAACATGAAGATTCTTTAACACCTGGCTCTCTTCTTCCCTTGTGCAAACTACTCTAGGACTCAGTTTTCTCTGGAGTTACTATGCCACCCACCCACAGACTGCTCCTTGCCATGTTTTCCCTTCCCACTTTGGGGATACCTTTGTCTCAAGACTTCCCATGTTTGTGGACTGGTGAAAAAGCCCTTCAAATAATGTGGGGTTGACAGGCAAGGTCCTCTTGGTGTAGATGGAGAAAGACAGACTTCCTGCGCAGAGAGGGAGGAAGAGAAGGACTTCCTGTACAGAGAGGCCAGGGTAGCTGTTGGGAACAGCATATCCATGAGACCATCTGAACAGAGCTGAGAGGATGGGCCTGGGGGTGGGGTAGGAGTCTGCCTGGGTAGCAGCACCCCTGAAGCAGATATGTTGGTTTGTTCATTAGGAGATGTGGATCTGTAGTAGGAGGCCATTTGTTCCTTCCTGGCTGCCCAGTCTGGAAATAAGCACACAGAAAATGTATTAATTAAATCATTGCTTGGCCTATTAGCTCTAGCTTCTTATTGGCTAGCTCTTACATCTTAATTTAACCCATTTCTATTAATCTGTGTATCACCACGTGGCTATGGCTTACCGGCAAGGGTACTGCTTGTCTGTTCCCACTGGCAGCTACATGGCATCTCCCTGACTCCACCTTCTTTCTCCCAGCATTCAGTTTGGTTTTGCCTGCCTAGTTCTATTCTGCCCTGTGCAGGCCCCAAACAGCTTCTTTATTCATTAACCAATAAAAACAACACATATACAGAAGGATCTCCCACACTATGGATCTTTCTAGCCATTTCCTTTTTGAGGGTTAGTGTGAAGTTCGGGTTACAAACAGAACAGTCAAGGGGCTGGCTATAGAGCTGAGAAGCAGGAGTCTCTGACTGCTGCGGTTTAACTTTTGCTCCTGGAGTCTGGTAAGGACTTTCCCCTTTCCTCTAAGTTCTTCACATTCTAGTAGAAGAGCCATATCAAAGAATATCCATTTTTCTTCTTTGCCCTTTGAGGAGGCTCCCTGCCCAGGTGCTCTGAGATGCCCATTGACTGGCCAGAGTTGGAACTGGCATCTGGGTCAGCCTGAATTTTGCCTTTTTCCTAAAGTTCCTTTTGTTTCCCTTTTCAAAAGTCCCCTAAACTTGAGTAGGAGATTTTCTCCTGGGGCCTCAGCCCATGGTTTTCTTACCCTTTATTGAAAGCTCATCTGTGCTTCCTGATTCTCTTGTCATACAAGGTACCAAGCATAAAAGTACAGTCAAGAGTGAAAATTTTCTAAGTGGAGATAGTCTCCCTAGTGTCCCCAATACAGTGACATGGAAGAGGGTCCCTTTAGTATTCCTGACACAATTACATGGACGATGCCCCTACAAAATCCCCAACACAATGCTGTGCTTTGTAATTTCTTCTTGTCTGAAAATAAGACCACAGAAAGACAGTATGGTCTTCGGTGAGGTGGCTTTCTTCTTCAGAAAGGAAGTCAGGAGAATCTGAATCTGAATTCCAACTTCCTCAAAGCCAAGATATCACTAAGTGATCTCCGCAAGTCCTTTCTCTGTCTTCCCACAGGGAGGGAGTGTCATGTTCTGTCACGCCCCCACCCTGGTTTCAGGTCTGAAGGTCTGATTGGCCACCTTGCCCCCAAAGTAAGGGGTAACCCATTCTCAACACAGAGCCCTCACCTAACAAAGAGAAGATGTCAGTGAGGTGCAGCTGACACTCAGAAACCAATTACTCCCACGGCCACACAAAGGAAGAGCCAGGAAATGAGCCCAAAGGAAGAGCCAGGAAATGAGCCGTCAGTGGCCTCTTGTTAACAGAGAAAGCACAGCTGCTTGCTGGTCTCTCCAGTCTCCCAGAGCCTCACCCTGGATAGGAAAGCCACATTCAGTCTCTAATTCTCCTGATGTTTCTGACAAGGTCATTGTTCCTTAATCCTGAAGGATTTGAAATAGCTCTTATCTCTTGGATTTGTGTTACACAGCTTCTGAGGTTCCAATTAGCTAGAAGGACATTAGCATCCACCCAAAGCTCACAACGGAGCCAAGAGGGGCCTCTGGGCCCAGGACAAAGGAGAGAAAGGACTCACAGAGCACAGTGATTGGAAATAGTGACTAAATCACGGCAACCCTCATGCTCGCTCAAGAACCAGTGAGCCCCAGGGGCCTGTGGAGTGAACCAAACAATGGTATTACCTACCCTAAAGGAAGCCTCCTAGGCCATCACTGCTGTCCTGAATCTCTTAAGGTAAAGCAAAGAAGAGGAGTCCAAAACTCAGGGACAGAGAAGTCGTTTTTTCCAGTGTATTCCAGGAAGCCATCGGCCACATGGTCAAATACTATGCACCCGCTTAAAATAACACCAGGATGGGCAAACATGCCTGGAAATGTCCCCACTAGCTCAATTGCTTATCTTTTGTGTTTGAAATTTGGGGCCTTGTAATTCTTACTTTGTGGGGGCAGTTCTGTGTCATGTAGGGTGTTCAGTGGCATCCCAGCCTCTACCCAATACCGCTTCACCCCCAGTGATGACAATATAAAAAATGACATTGCTAACTATCTTTTGGGGGCAAATTTATCCCTGCCTAAGAACTACTACAATAGAGTAAAACAATTCATTATAAATAAAGTGATAGCATTGTTAGTATTTAGGCATCTGTACTGGCCTGCCCTTGGGGTCCTGTCAGGATACGTCCTCAGCGTCAGCCTTTAAAAGTACCTCTTGTGCACATTCATTACATTCTCTTCTAAAAGGACCTTGCCTACCTCCCATCTCTCTCTTTCTGTCAGTCCTTCTCTCTCCCTCCCTCTCTGTTTCTCTTCTCTTTTCTTTTCTTCTGCCACTTCTGTCCCCAGAGGCCAGCCTCTCCCTTCCCCTTCCCTCCTTTTATGTTCCCTTTCCCCTAATAAAATCCCTCCATGTGAACTCTGTCTTATGCCGTCTTTCTCTCTCATGCTGCTTTTTCTAAATTACAACAAACATACTCTTTTTGTTTGAGCCGCTGTTTACTATGTAAGTGCTATATGCTTGGTAGCATGTGACAGAACTACAGGTGGGATCTCGTTTATCTGTGGCTAGCGGATGGCCAGGTACATTTATTTTCTTCTATTGGAGCACACAAAGCAGCAGCGGCTTCCAATTTCTCTCGTTAATTTCCCAATTCTTCTGCTGGCTCCTGCCTCACCCAGGAAGTAGGAGAGATGGTGCTGGGCGATGTATTTGTCAGTTTGCACGGCTATAATAAAACACCGGAGGCAGCTTAGTTTTATAAAGAGGTTTGTTTAGATCTCATTCCAAAGGGCTGCGACTTCTAATAGCACAGTGCAGATTTTGAGGGATCCCTTTTGCCATGGCAGCTTAAGGTGAATGGTTGTTGTGGGGCCATTTGTGGAAGGAAGAGGTTGCTAATCAAGAAGACAGATGGACAGAAAGGGGTGGGGAGGAGAATACTGGGGTCCTATTGTGCTTTCTGAGACTAACTTCCAATTGGCCTAAGGTTCTACCACTAGACCCACATCTAAGAGTTCATCTTCCAATATCATCACATTAAGGACTGTGCCCCCAACATGCTAACCTTTGGTGAACACATTTAAATTATATGGAATTAACAAGCAAAGAGGGAGCAGCTGCTTACCCTGTTTGAACCTAGGTCTTTCCCTTTACAAGATGAGCATATTTCCTGCCAGGCAAGATTGTGAATCTGAAAAGCCAGAACCTGGAATGGGAGGTGTGCTAGCTGGGTTTTGTCAACTTGACACAAGCTTAGCTGTATCTGGGAAGAGGGAGCCTCTCTCAGGTTGCCCTGTAAGCAAGTCTGTGGGGGAATTTTCTTGACTGGTGATTGAAGTGGAAGGATCCAGTCTACTGTGGGGGGTACCATCCCTAGGGAGTGGTCCTGGGTGTATAAGAAAGCCAACCGGGCAAGCCAAGAGGACCAAACCTCCATGACCTCTGCTTCAGTTCCTGCCTCCGGGTTCCTTCCTGCCTTGAGTTCCTGCCTTGGCTTCCTCCAATGATGTATTACTATCATCTGTAACCAGATAAATTCTTTCCTTCCTAGGTTGTGTTTGGCCGTGGTGTTTTATCATAGCAGCAGAAAGCACACTGGGACAAGAGGGAATTTTGTCCTACTGCCATCTACTCAATTCCTGGGTTCTTCATAGTTGATAAATAAATATTCTTAGGATGAACAGTTGGTGAAGAAAGTGTCTGATATCTCACAGCCACTGGTGAGGATTTATAGCCAATCAATACTGGACAGCTGATTGCAACGCTGCCAGGCAAAAGCCAGCAGCCAGTAGACTTCAGGGCCAGCAGCACCAGGGGCACTGAATATGAACACCTCAGCCCTGGGAGAACCTTTGACCTGGGAGAATGAGAACCACAGACAGCCACAAGTCCCCTGAGTGGCTGCACATGTGAAAATGCCTGAGAGGCAAGGATTCAGAGTCACCCCTCCAGCCATGGTCAGCTGAGACCTCCTGCCCAGAGGCAGCTAGCTTGTATCTTGGGCTCTGGGGAGGTTTTAAGATAAACATTTTAGGCAAAATATTCATACATAAAAAATAATTTTTTAAAAAATTTAAAGCTTTAAACAATGAACTTTTAGTAAAAGAAAATATTTCCATTATAGCTTTGGAGTACTTAATAGGAGTTAAAAGTACTTAGGCTAACAAAAGTCTGTTCTGTTCCAATTCAATAAGCTTTTTTATTCACTTCATTGTCCTTTGTGATTTAGATTAAGGTTTGTGTGCATTTGGAAAAGGTCACATTTACCATTTGCTCAGAGAGTGATGGGTGACTATGGAAGGCAGGTTGCTACTGGATGCTAGCAGGCAGACTGCTACAGGATACTAGCAAGACACTGGACTCTGAAGCGCACTCCATCTCTGGTCCTGCCACATCTTTGCGGTCTCTCTGAGCCCATTTAACATAGCCATCTTGACCTCAGTTTCTTCATTTAAATGTTTTAAAAATTATGTGTGTGAGTGTTTTGCCTACCTATATGTCTGTGCATCACATTCATACATGGTGCCCGTGGAGGCCAGAAGAGGGCATCAGGTCCCCCTGGAAGTAGAGTTAGAGAAGGTATGAACCAACATACGGGTTCTGGGACTCTGGCTCAGGTCCTTTGGAAGAGCCCCAGTCTCCTCATTGCTTTAACAACAGGGTCTAGCTGTGTGTCTCTCAGGCTGGCCTGGAACTTACTACATATCTCGGGATGGCTTCAATGTCACAGTCCCACTGCCTGTGCCTTCCAAGTTTTAGAACTACCCATGTGTGACCACATTCCATTCTGTCTTGTAAAAAAATAGCGGGAATGATACCTCTGTGTGGGCTGTGTTAAGGATCCAGAGAGCTAAAGTCTACATGTTAAGTACCTGGTTTGTCATGTGGTACAAAGAGGGAGGTGTCAGCTAGCTGATGAGGACAACCTCTCTTCTTTTACTTCTTTGACCTCCCTTCAAGTCACTCAGTAACTTTGTTTTCAGTGCTGGGGGGTCAACCCAGAGCCTGACGCAAGCTAGGCACTGCCAGCCTCGTGTTTACTCTTTATAGCTCAACTCAAAATAGTCACAGGAAGCTACAGCCTCTACCTACCAAACACCTGCCCTTTCCCAGTCTGCTCTGTCTGGAAGGGTTCCAGGATTCCTGGCAACTGTCGGCTTCTGATGTGTGCAGGGGGTCTGTCAAAGGCCTAATGACAGGATAGACAGTATCTATCAAAGGGGCTAATGAAAGTGGGAAGATAGGAGAGGCTGGCTTGTTTCTCTGGGTCCTCCTTTTGACTGGGTGACAGTTCATCTTAATTGTAGACTAGATGGAAAGATGCTTATAATAGTAGGAAGAAACGTTTCTGGATGTGTCTGCGGGGAATTTCCAGAAACAAAGAACTAAGAGGAGACATTCTCCACCATCAAATAGACTGGGGGACAAAAGAGGAAGAGGCAGGAAGCCTGCCCGAATAGGTGTTCTCTCTCTCTCTCTCTCTCTCTCTCTCTCTCTCTCTCTCTCTCTCTCTCTCTCTCTCTCTCTCTCTCTCTCTCTCTCTCTCTCTCTCTCTCTTCCTCCCTCCCCTCTCTCCCCCTCTCCCTCCCTCTCTCCCTCTCTCCCTCTCTCCCTCTCCCTCTCTCTCTCTCCTCTCTTGCTCTCACTCTCTCCTTCCTGGCCTTCTTGTTCTAGGTTGTGTCTCTGTGGTATCTACCACAGCACCGGAAACAGAAAGCGACCAACGTTGTGCCTTGCCTGTTAGCCCCTCTTCATGGCGGGATCAGCATGACAGGCCTGATGACCCGGTTCTGATAATACCACTTTCTTCCTTGTGTGCTTGGATTCTGAGTGGGGTTGGCATTGTCCTGATGCTTCTCTGACCTGTGTCACCATCTCTTGGTGGGCACTGAGGCATTTCCACTTTCTGTATTAAACTCTTTCCTTGTTAAATGCTTCCGCTGTACTAAATCCCTTTCAGGTGGGATATTTACAGTGGCTCCTTCCTTTCTTCAAAGACCTGGGCATCCCACGGCTCTAGGCTCTCCAGGCTCTGTTACAGCACCTGACTGTGGCAGGATCTCAGGAAGATGTTTTTGACTTTTTCATTGTTGTAAAATCCCCAAAAGGGTGAGTTTTGTTTACTTTTTCAGGCTTGCTTCCTGTGTACTCGTCCACCAATTTTTTGTAACTGCATCATTCTGAAAGCACAAGGAGCAAACAATGTGAGGGCTGGCCTCAGAAAAACCCATGACCAAATATTTGAAGTTCTTAAAATTTTGGACTAGTTAATTTCTATTTCATTTTCTCAATCCCCAGCTTCTAAGTGTGTCCATCTATATAACAAATGTAACCAGGGAGCCAAAATTAAACCTCCCTGACTTCTACCCTTTCAGTCAAGCACAAATCATGAAGGAAAGAGCTAGGCTGATGGAGAGTCCGTGCAGTCAGCTCTGCAAAGCCGGTTTTGTTGTCCATGCGTTCTACTAGGTTCTGTGCAGAGGCAGGATGTCACACCCCACCCCCTGCCGCCAGATAGGATGCAAAGGAATCATTTCCAAGTGGTATTCCAGTGATACTCCAGAGATGGTCTCAAAAACTTTATTTTATGAAAGACAAGTCTAATTTAGCCAGGCAGTGGTGGCATACACCTTTAATCCCAGCACTCGGGAAACAGAGGCAGGCAGATCTCTGTGAGTTCAAAGTCAGCCTGTTCTACAAGAGCGAGTTCCAGGACAGGCTCCAAAGCTACAGAGAAACCCTGTCTCAAAAAACAAAAAAACAAAACAAAACAAAACAAAAAAAGATGTCTAATTTCAAACAATTTTGAAGAAGTGGGATCAGAGGTCTTTGAAGAAGCTTAGGGTCTGTCCCTGTCACAGTATTTGTGGTAGTATGAATGAAAATGGCCCCTATGGATTCCTTTATTTCAATGCTTAGTCACCAGGGGAGTAGAACTATTTGGGAAGGCTTAACAGGTGTGGCCTTATTGGAGGAGGTGTGTTACTGGGAGTGAGCTTTGAGATTTTAAAAACCCACATCCAGCCCAATCTCCAATCTCTCTCTCTGTCTCCCCTCTCCTCTCTTCTCCTCTTTCTCTCTTTCTCTTTCTCTTCCTGCTGTCTGTGAATCAGGATGTAAAGCTCTCCATCTACTTCTCCAGCACCATGCCTGTCTGCTTCCTGCCGTGACAATCATGGACTAAAACTGTAAGCAAGTCCCCAATTAAATGCTTTCTTTTGTAAGAGTTGCCGTTGTCATGGTGTCTCTTCACAGCAATAGACCACTAATGAAGACAACAGCCTTCTATGTGGATTAACACTGATTAACTGGTTTTATCCAACAATGAAGGTGGTTTTTGGCTTGAAGATATTATGTAAACTATTTCTTGGAAGATATAAACAAATGTCTACTCACCAGATATAGGGAACTGATGATAGACCAAAGAAGCAATACCACCTAAGTTCAACTTGGTGAACTGGTGAGTTTATTTGAGTTATGTACAGTATTATGGGTGAGAGGTTACTTACAGATGACTGGACGACTCAAAGGCAACTCATAATCAACTTCCCAGCCTATCATGGATAATGGCTATCAGATGCTGGAGCTTGGTGCTCTCTGCCCTATTTTCAGGCAATTTGGCAGGTCAGCAAATCTCTTATCAGCAGAAAAATTGGAGGAGGGGGGGGATTTATACATCTAGTAGGTTTCAGGGATTTCCTGAGACTTGGGAGTTGCTTACTTCCTGGGTTTTGATGGCACCCCTCCCCAACCTGCTTTAGAACTTCCAAATCTTACCAAACTTCTTCCCTCATGGATGGAATGTTTCCATTCAGAAGAAATTGCTCTACAACAGAGGGTGTGGTGAATCCCTCAGCATACCATGTTCTAAATGAACAAAGCCAGAGTTGTCTGTGTGCCTTTCAAGCTGCTGCAAGGGGCTGAAATGGTACAGTCTAGACAAAGGTCCATTCCCCAAACCTGGGAAGGATGCACAGCAGGAATCCATGATTTGGATAGGACTTCCTAGTGAATATCAAGTCTGAAAATGCCTGCTGCAGGGAATCTTGGTGCTTAAGCTTTAGAAGACAATGTTTTTAACAAAAGAAATCATACCATCATATATACAGTACAAATACCTGGTGTTTGGGAGGAGTGTGCATGTATGTGTGCGTGCGTGTGTGTGTGTGCGTGTGTGTGTGTGTGTGTATGTGTGTGTGTGTGTGTGTGTGTTGGTAATTGCCTTGGGTAACTGATTGTCTCAGATACCACGCTAGTACCATGCTAGTATCTTACTCATATCTCCTTTGGATCATATTCAATAGTCTTCCCTTTACTAAGGAAGAAACGGAAACTCAGTGAGATGAAGGAACTGGACTGCCTCACAAACAGGAGAATCTGAGGAGGAGTGTGATCTGTAATTGAACCAAGGGCGAGCCCAGACTCCATGATCTCCTCACTTGACTGAACTCTGGCTTGTACAGCAGGCACTTTTCCCTACTAAGCCATCTTGTTGGCCTCTTTGACTTTTGTGTTAGCTACTTTTCTTGTTTCTCTAATCTAACCTCTGATAAGAAACAACTTAAGGGAGGAAGGATTTGCTGTGGTTCCCAGTTCAGGGAGGGCTGTGGCCTATCATTGCAGGGAAGGCATGTTGGCATGAGGACGAGGCAGCGGATCTGCTCACATTTGCCGTCAGGAAGTCGAGAGTGGACAGGATGTAGGAATGGGTCCTAAGACCTCAAGGTGTCCTTGGCCCAATGAGCCCTCACCCTCAGCTCAGCCGCCACTGGCTGTCCAAAAGTAATCCCTTCAGTTGTCGTGACTTTCAGGGCAAGGGTGAGGCATTCATGTTGCAGTTTGTTTTCAAACAGGGTAAGAAACAGAAAGCCAGTGGCTCGACTTTTCCTATCTGCAGTGGGTACAGGAATGGAAGGGGAGCCCTGGTGCAAAGTACATGCCGTGGCTTTGACGTGGGCCTGCCACCATTACTCATGCAATTTCAGTCAGCTCTTCTTCGGGAAGAATGATCAGCCGCTTTCACGCCTTCACACCCTATCTAATCTATTCGTTTTGCTCCTTACCACGAGGGAGGAATGTGTTTTCTGAGGCCGTTCCGTTTGGAGACCAGAGTTTTGAGTTACGCTGCTCGCTATCTGTCATTGAAAATGGTAGACCCATTAGAGGACTGTGTATGGTGCTTCTGCTCCTCTCAGTGGGGCAAAGCTGTGCGTGAAAAGGTCCTGCAGTTCAAGGGTGGGTTCCACTGCTAGGAGACTTCTCAGAGCTTTAAAATGCTCTGAACAATTTCTGAGGTTCATTCTGCCCATGGTTCACAGAGCCTTGGCGGTTTACTATTCTCTTAAATACTTATTGCAGGACCCAGGATCAAAAACTAACAGATATTAAATTGTTTTGTGTCCAGGACACTTCCACAACTGATCCTCAAACAGCTTCCATTACCTCCTTCAGTGGGGTTTTCTTTCCTTTTTTCCCTCTTTCTTTCTTTCTCTCTTTCTTTCTATCTTTCCTTCCTTCCTTCCTTCCTTCCTTCCTTCCTTCCTTCCTTCCTTCCTTTCTTTCTTTCTTTCTTTCTTTCTTTCTTTCTTTCTTTCTTTCTTTCTTTCTTTCTTTCTTGAAACAAAGTTTCTCTGTGTATCCTTGGCTGTCCTGGACTCACTGTGTAGATCAGGCTGGCCTTGAACTCACAGAGATCCACTTGCCTCTGCCTCCCGAGTACTGGGATTAAAGGTGTGCACCACTATGCCCAGCCAGTAGGATTTTCTTGAGAAAAACAGAGGATCATTTGAGGCTACACTGAGCAAGGACGAGACTGAGGGAACAGTGGTTGGGGATAAGGTGCCTGGGAAAGTTCTGGGAAAAGTGGGGCAAAGGGCACACGGCAGTCCTTTTCCTCAGTCCTGGTCTGCTCAGGAGATGCAGCATGGTTCTCTTCAGGAGGCTCCTCTGCCTCCAAGGCATAGCCCACTTTCTCAATAAAAGGCCTCCCTTGGAAGCCCACCCCAGCCATCATGAGGCTCCAGCCAGGTACTTTCCTGGCTTTCTTGTCTCAAGCATATGACATGGTTGCTGGGAAGCTCAGCATGCCGGGAACCCCACTTCACAGGTTGCCTGGCAGAGTGTATGAGTTAGGCTGGCCCTGGGCCACATGGCTGGATATCAGCCTTCCTACCTATCCCCGCCCCCAATTCCAGGATGCCCAGCACTGTGTGAGATCCAATCATTCAAACTACGCTATAGCATGTTACCACCATGTTTGGCCCCTCTCAGGAGAAACTTACTTTCTATAGAAAGTGTCTACCTGTTGGCGGAACTCCAGGCTAAAAGATAAAGAAGATGATTTGAGGGGCTGGAGAGATGGCTCTGCAGTTAAGAGCACTGGCTGCTCTTCTAGTGGATCCAGGTTTCCAGCACCTACATGGCAGCTCACAACTGTCTATAACTCCAGTTCCAAGGCATACGTGCAGGCAAAACACCAATGCACATGAAATAAAAGTAAATAAATTTTTTAAAAGGATGATGATTTTGAGATGCAGGACTCAATGAACCCCATAAATAAGCCCCAGAGATCTATCACCACTAAGCTCCCTGTCGTTCTGGGTGCACCTTTCTGTGTGGCCAGCAGGAAAACACAATTGTGCTTGGAGTATCAAGTTTAACATTCTGATGGCACCGTGATCCTTCAGAGCAAAGACACCTATCACTGTGGTGTCTTTGCTCATCTGTGACTCCGAGGGGAGTGACTTAGCACAAACACCGAAGCTGGCAGGGAAGGAGTCCTCACCAGGGCCAGGCCCCACGCCAAGCACCAGTGTGCATTGATTTGCTTATTTGCCCCAGTGACCTAGCATCTTCTCTTACAGAAGAGAGAAAGCACGGGCAGAAAGGGAAAGGAATGCGCCCCTGGTCATTTAGCTGAGCGGTGGAGTGGGAACTTGCAGTGGAACTTTCTAGTGCCTAAACCTGTAACATCCTACGTGGGTGGAGGGGAGGAAGGTGTGGATGGGCGGACGCTTCACAGCCCACCTCTCTGTGCAGGGCTGAAGCACCAAGGGCTGAGAGCAGCTGACACTGCAGACCTGCAGAGGCTCTGGGGCAGCTCTATATGGTCGACTCATCGATGGGAAGGCAGATGAGTCTTTACATAGACTGTTAAAAGAAGGGGTGTACATCTCTACAAAGGAGTGTCTCCCAGAGGAGACATTCATGAGTCAGCATTGTTGCTTGATGACGTTGCTAACCCCTCCAGCAAACCAAATAGAAAAGGAAACAAACAGAAGGAAGCCAAGAGCATCACAAGCCCGGCAGACAGTGCCCTTCTGCCTGTGGGTAAAATGGACAACCAGGAATAAAGAATGCAAAGGGTTTCCAAGGCTGAGAGTCATTTTTTTAAAATTTAATAATAGGTTCCAAGGTGGGGGGTGGGGGTGGGGTTCCTTCACACACTCGAGTTTAAAGCCAGGCCAGAGACTGAAGTGGGTTCTGTCAGGAGCAGGAGGTTCCCCAGGCTGGTTTCCAAAACTGGCAGAGAACTCTGCGTGCGTGCCCGGCTTCTCCTACAGCCTTCACTTCTTTTTGAACACTTGTTTGCACACCTGGTCACCACAGGTCAGCTCCTGCAAGTCAGAAAGTGGGTGAGTGACCGACAAGCCCAGATTTGCCCTCTGCCCACCTGGCCCTCCTAGGGTCTGAGGCAGGTGGCCGAGGCTGGGCTAAAGAGGGCATTTAGCTGTTCTGGGCAAAGTGTCCCTCCCAGATCCAGTAGGCTGCCATGCCCTGCAGGTAGCAGTAATTTGATTTTGACACTCAAATTGAGCTTGAACAACTATAAAAATGAAAAATGCAAAGAAATGACCCTCTTGGGCAGGATTTCTCCTACTCCCATGATTAAAGCAACATTGCCTAATTTATTAAAAGGTGGCGAAGCCGAGAGGAAGGGAAGGGTAGCATGGAGAAGCACTAGGTAGGTGTTTAGCGATGGCCCCAAAATAGGGAAGGAGCTTCTGAAGGGCTCCCCCTGTTCTGCCTGCACAGAGGACAGGGTCCCACTTTTCATGGAGGTAGATAGAACCTCGGGCCTTCTCTGTGTCTCACTGAACCCTGAGGGAGGAGGGTGAGTGAGCATGAGAAAGGCCGCCATACTCGCAGCCACTGACCACGAATTTGTTGTCTTAACCACAGGCACTGCTGGGGATGGCCATACAATTTTAAAAAAATCTATCATCCAAGCCACAGGAAATAGGGAGAGCTGCCCGTGGGAAGCGCTGAGACTGCCTCCCATCTATCATTAGCTGACATGTCCCTGAAATAAAGATCTCGGGTGAAGCTTGCTCAGATCCGAAGAGCATCTTGGTGACATCATATTGACCTCAGAGCTGGGTACCTGCCTGACTCCATAGGTGAATGAATGAATGAATGAATGAATGAATGAATCATTGAGGATGTGTTTGCTGAAGAAGCCACTCATTTAGCAGACGAGTAGTTGAGTGTTTGAAAGAATGAAACTTTTCTCACTCTTCTGATGTGGGGCCCATAAATTGTTGTGAAGATTGCAGAGTGAAAGTAAAACTGTCTAGACAGTGACCGTTTATTGAAGGATGTCAGCCATTGTCCCTACCGTTCTGTTCTAGTAACAAATCAACCTCACTGGAGCCGGGATCAGGTCCACCATGCCTTAGGCTCCAAGGCGTAGGGTGAGAGTCCAGTGTTCCCACCACGCCCTCCACACCCCTCATGCTCTCAGCCTCCCCCTCCCCCACCCAGGTACTGTCAGGATGCCTGGTCTTGTCCAGGCGACTTATGGCTCACCTTTCTCCCTAGCTGCTCCTTAGCAGGCTGTCTGCATTTCTCCCTGGATCTTGGTTTCCTAACTCAGCATTTTAAACTTTCTTTTTAATTGCAGCCGTTCACAGAAACAGCCATATAGATTTCTTCCTGGAGTCCCCTGAGCCAGATGGGAATGGCTTTGTGACTATATGACCAAATGCATTTGGCCAGAGCTCAGGGCCATTTTTCTTGTCAAAGCTCCCGGCCAGGTGAGTGCCGCGGGAGGAAGGTGCCGTCCAGACCCCAGGGCTTACCAGGTACAGCTTGTCCCCCTCCACCCACTGCTTCCAGCCGCGATTCTCCTTCTCCCCTTTCTGCACACACACCAGAGTGTCGCCTTCCCAGGTGATCAGCGTCTGCAATGACAAATTGTCAAGCAAATCACACGGATGGCCTTGGGAGACTGAGCAAGTTTCCATCTGCAGCTGCAATTCCTGCAAGCTCCGCCAGCCTCCTGCATGCCCATGGGACGGAGTCCTGCCTCTGACCCCAGGGACCTTCCGGTCTCCACTCCATTCTAGCCAAGCTGGTCTCTCCGGGCTGCCTGCAGTCTCTTTTAAGGGATTCTACCCAACCCTTTTTATTATCTGGCAAAAATAGCATTTCGAGCTAGTGAAGGAAAGATGATAAATTCAACTATCAACAATGCGGAATTTCTGGAAGGGGAAATACCTCAACGTCAACAGACAAATAACCAGCAGGGAAAAAGAGCTGTAGCGTATCAGTAAAGACTTGATGTCCTTATACATAAAGGGCCTCTGTAAATCAATAAAAAGATCATTAACCTAACAGTCCGTGCCAACCAAACATATGAACCAAGGGCTTACAGAGGAAACTCTTGAAGTAGATGGCATTTAAACCTAAGAAGAGCTAGCCTCCTTCACAAATAGCAGGAGAAATGCTGATAAGACTGCTTCTCAGATCCAATTAATCATGTGGTCATAGATCAAAGATTTAGTAGCACTGAGGGCCGGGCTGTCCACCCTTTCTCAGGACTCACCAGGTGGGACGAGAAATGGTTTGCGAAGACGGTTTCATATTAGTTTTCAAAATATGGAACTACACATATTTTTGCACATGGTTTGCTTTTATTTACTTGCTTACTTGTTTTGAATAATATTTAACTTATTATTTAAAAATTTCATATGCTTTTAATTTTTTTTGGACAAGGTTTCACATAGACCTGTTCTATGTTCTACATAGAACTCACTGTGTAGCTAAGGATGACCTTGAACTCTTGACCTTCCTGCCCCTACCTTCCAAGTTCTGGGATTATCATCTCTGATGAAACTGTATATATTCTTTGACCTAAAATGTCTACCCTGGGAATTTTTCCTGCAGGAGTCACATTTTGAGCCTTGGCCGCTGCAGGTAGAAATAATCCCAGGAAGGTTTCCTAACTACAGAGCTGCTGTTCACGTGGTTTCAGTTTCTGTCCTCCAGAACCAGGAGGGTGCCCTGCTTTCCTTCAGGTTTTCTCTGGGTAGCAATGCTAATGGTATAGTAGTATAGATACAACAACAGAACTCACGAAGTGCATCCTCCATTCCAGCCAAGCCTTGCTGGCCTGCCTGCACCCTGGAGGTTGCAAACCCCTACACACACACTTGCAAGGCTTATGTTCACTAGACAACCCTGATTCCCTCTTAATGCCTGCCTTCCTGCCCAGATTAGGCCCACGCACTGCACCTGCTGAGATGTTTATGTCACCCCCACTGTGTCTGTGCCTTACTTCCTGGGGGGAGATGAGCCTGACAGAGATGGGTTTTTTCCCCTGTATGCATAAACTACCTGGGGCCTCTCTGAACAAAATTAGGCTAAGGACCTGAGGCTTGCTTTCTTCTACATCTTGTAAAAGCAACTGATGATAAATTGACTTGTAGGGTTTTTCTTCTCTTCTTGTGCATTATATAGGTCTGTTTGCTACACATTGTTAAATCTACCTATTTCTAAAATAATCTTTGACCTTGACCATAAGATATACTTTATGTACAGTGTTATTCCTCTCCATTTTACTCCTCCATGCATCACAGGATGGTGCGTTACCACAAAGGACTGGAAGCTTCATAAATGCTGTCAGTGGCTGGCTGGTTAAATATGATGTGATTCTTCCCTGCTTCGCAGCCAGAGATTGAGTACAGCCAGAGCCGGTTGTTTAAATGTTTAAAGATGCAAGATGATGAGCAGTGTGCATACGACAAGGGAGCCAGGTGAGGAGTGTGCAGTATTCCCGTGCTTAGTCCCTGGGTAATGATTATCCCTGTAAAGAGACCGAGCTACAGAGCCAAGATGGGACGGAAGTTCCACTGTTTACTGTTTTTTAAAAAATGTATCCATCCATATCATCACAGACCCCAAATCTAATTTAAAAACAAAATATGCTGTGCTTTCTAAAAGAAAGATGTCTCCTCCTCCTTTAAGACCATCTGAAGCCCCACATCTCAGAAGGACTTAGAGATGTTCAAGCCGTAGGTCTCCTGGCTCCTCTGGGAGGAAGAAATGTCTGGGAAATGCGTCTACCGTTTCTCCCCATTGCCTTGGACTCCATTGCTTCCCTAGTGGCTAGGGAAGGACTCTTGTCTTCTCCTTAGGTTAGGAAAGTGTCTTCTCTTCTCCTTCCTCCCATAGTGCCTTGCACAGGAAGCCCCTGTGCATGCAGACTGCACTGATGTCTGTCTCCCTTCACAGGCAAGGGGGCTTATGGAAGGAGAGGCTATGTGGCCTCTAGTGGCTGCAAGGACACTCAGCACAGTGACTGGCGCTGTGTGGTGGATGGTTTCCCTGAAGCACAGTCCCAAGGGAAGCCCACTCGCCTCCTGCCTTAGAGGAGGTCCCAGCAGCTAACACACATGCCCTGCCAGGGGGTGCAGTAGACACTCTCCATTTAATTGTCCGTCTTCTGTATAAGGCCTGAGATCCCTGAGTGCAGGAAATGAGGGGTGTGTCTAATTCATCATGTTACCTACCTCTCTGACACAGAGTTGGCAGGCAGGAGGAGCTTATCAAAATTTGCAGAATGAAGAAAGGAGAAAAATGAGAAGAGTGCAAAGAGGCCTGTCCTAATATTTCATTTTAATAACTCACACTGGGCAGCAAGATTCAAAGTTATTCTGACCCAAAAGTAAATTGGCTATCAATGAATCATGGTAATGCTTCCAAGATTGTGGGCTGGCTCCTCCATGAGACAGTGAGAAGCAGAAGGAAGAGAACTGTTAGATGAACCAACTCCAAGTTTAAATTTCTTATTAATTAAATTATCTTCCTCCTCCCCCTTTTAAGTCCTACCACATAGTCCAGGCTGACCTCGAACTTGTCACTTCCTCGTCTCAGCTTTTCAGAGTGCTGGGGTTACAGCTTTTGCTATCATGCCCAGCTTTTCGTTTCAGACCTCATCCCTGTGTCTGAAGAGGTTTTAAAAACAGGCTCAGTTATTTTGAAAGATCCTGCAGCTGAGGAAGCCCTAACTTCTTAGTAAAAAGATGGACAAGGAAAGCTCTTGGAAAAGGGCAGGTTTGCACAGAACAGAGGCAGGGGTGGAGCCCCAATGTGACTTCTCTTACACTTCCAAAGTCAGCATCTCTCAAAAAGGCTCTTTATGTCAAATTAGATACAGGTGCCTGCCCACTGTTTAATCTGGGTGAGTCAATAGCTGAATCATGGACCTATAAAAGACTATCCTATTTCTTTAAAAATATTGTTTTAAGATTATGACTATATCATTTCCCTTTCTCTTCCTTCTTCCAAACCTTCCCCTGTAACCACAGCCCCACCCAACTTAGAACTCACGGTCTCTTTTTCTTTAATTGTTGTTACATATATGTGTGTATGTGTTCTTGAATACATGAATACAGCTCAGTACATATAATGTTACTTGTATGTTTTCAGGGCTGAGCATTAAATAACCAGTTAGAGTGCCCTTCTTTGGGGTAGACTATTTCTCTTGTTTTTAGCATTCCTTAGCTACCTGGACTATCCTCCACGGTACCGGAAGGTACAATGCAGGCTTTCAAAGGAGGGAAGCAAGCAGTAGTCTTACCCAGTTATGACATCTTGCCATCAATAAACAACAACAACCATCATGGGATGATAGCCCTAAGGGTTCAGTAGTGACACACACTTTGGACGTAACCAACAGCTCTCTAATTGTACATATGGCCCACTCAACAAGAGGAAAGTCATGCCTGGTACTGAAAGACAAGCCAACTACCCTGGGCTAGTGAAGTTATGGATTTTGGAAGCAAAGTAACATCTTCATTCTTCAGAAGTACAATCATTTGGAGGTTGTGTCAGATTGTTCAGTACAAATGTATGTATGAGAGAGAGAAAGATCTCTATAAAATCACAAGAGGCAAACATTAATAACATGCAATTCTTTAAAAAAAATCATGTGTATGCGCCTACATGAATTTATGTGTGCCAAATGCATGCAGGTACCTATGGAAGCCGAGGGCATCAGATTCCATGGAAGTGGGGCTACAGATGGTTGTAACTTACCTGATATAGGTTCTGGGAACTGAAACTGAGTCCTCTGTAAGAGGAGTTAAGGCTCTTAACTGCTAAGCCAGCTCTCCTGCACCAAAGAGATAACTCTTTGTGAAGAGGGAAAAGTTGTTCTTTGTTCTTGGATCTGAAAGTAACAGCTATAAACTGCAGGCGTGGATGGGATCTACAGACCCGTGGAGACGTCCCTCCTTGCATTTTTTCTTAGAAAGTTTGTCTCCAACCACCTGCAGTGCCTCAGGAAGTCCCATTGGGATGCCCTTCAGACAAGGAGCCCCCAAATCACATGGTGCTATTTGCCTTGTCCCTTCCGTCTTTCCCCACCCCTCACTGGCCATTCCAACTTCAAACTTTTTCAAAAATGGATTTATAATTTGCAAACCATAAAATATTTTTTGTTAAAACCTACAATTCTAATAGAGCTTTGAATGGCAGCAACTTTTTTCCTTCGTCTATTCACAAGATTGTGTGGCCATCTTCACCAATGCATTCAGAACGTTTTATCACCTTGCTTCTACGAGCGTTCAATCCTGCTTCTTCTGCCCTCTAGCCCTTGTCTCTGTGCATTCACCTGTCATGGGTCTTCATACATGATCTCGTGTGTGTAGCTTCTGTTGATTAGCATGTTTTCCAGGTTCATTCATACCATACCAGGAATCAGTAATTCATTCTTCCTGATGACTGGATAATACCTTAAATTCCATTATATGGACATCAATTACTTCTTGCTTATTGGTGTGTGTACATATAATATAAGTTTGTTTGTATGTGTATGCCAGTGCATGTGTGTGTGTGTGTGTGTGTGTGTGTGGTGTGTATGTGTGTGTTTGCATAGGCTAGAGATAAATGTTGTTGTCTTTCATAATTGCTCCTCACCTTACTTTTTGAGACGGGTCCCATACTAAATATGGGGCTCACTGATTTGGCTGGACTGTCTGGCAGGCAGCCTCAGAGATCTTTTGGTCTCCACCTGCCCAGCACTGGGGGTTACATATGTTTGCTGCTGTGTCTGGATTTTTTAACATGGGTTCCAGGGTTGCAAACCCAACCCCAGAACTTATGCTTGTTCAGCAAGAACTTTGCTGGCTGGGTATCCCCCAAGCCCTTCAATTTTCTCTATATTTTGCATGTAAATATATGTGTATCTTTTAAGCTTTGAAGATTTAACTTCGGACATTATGCATGCTAAGCAAGTGTTATTATCAGCTAGCCACACCTCCATCCCTGCTTTTGTTTATTTGAGAAGGGGCTTTTAACCTTCTTAGAAATAAGTCAGGGTAAGAAGTAGAGAATAGATATGGTGCTCAGAAGAGAAGGGGGGTCTCCAAGCCCTTGGAATCAGCTTTATCTTTGATAGGTTTTTCCACTTCAGCTCTGGGATGACACAGAACTGGGTCCTTCAGGGCTCCTACTACAACCACACCTTTCTCTAATGAACGTCAAGTTTTCTTGAGGGTTCTGAGTATGATCAAAGAGTTGAGAAGTGGAGCTCTAGGGAATGGGAGTATGCCAAATGAGGCTTACTGCATCCAAAACACATGCATATGCAAAACTGTGCAACATGTGTGTGCACACAGCTTGTTAGTGTACTCAAGAGATGGAGGAGAGGGAGAGGGAAAGGGGGGAGGAGGGAGGGAGAGAGAAGGGGAGAGGAAAGGAGAAATAGAGGAAGGGAGAGAGGGAGAGGGAGAAGGAGAGGGAGAGGGAGAAGAGGGAGAGAGAGAGAGACAGAGAGAGAGAGAGAGAGAGAGAGAGAGAGAGAGAGAGAGAGAGAGAGAGAGAGCACACTATCCCTGGCTTTCTGTTTCTGCTGCAGGCAAAGCAGAGAGAAGCCACGGAAAAGTTGCTAGTTAAGCTAGCGGCTACTTTCCCTCCAGGGCTAAGTGATGATCTTGATGAGAACAAGGAGAATGGGAAGTGGGGAGGCCAGAGGCTGGGCAAGCTTGGTGCTGACAAGTGGAACTCTTTCCGAATCAGGGAAGGCCGGAGGATGTGACTTATTTCAGAAAGAGGGAATTCTCTGTCTTCACGGGTGATGAAGAACAAGTTAAAGAGGAGCAGCTTGCCTCTCAAGAGCGCACGCTCACTCTCAAGGAGCAGGGGAGTGAATCATGGGGAACCGATTACGCTGGAACAATGGAGAGATGCAAAACTTCAGAGACAAATTTCCCCCTTAGTTCTGGTGTCTGATGAACTGGCTTTTTGGCCACAGTTCAGAGAAGCCTTGTGGATCTACCATCCCAGAGACCCACATGGAAGGGGCCTAACTTAGACCTTCTGGGGCTTTCCTTCATCATCAGCTCTGAGGGAAGAGCTCCAAAATACTTTCTTACCGCTGTCATTTTTCAGCAAGAATCACTGCATCCAATTTTCCTTGATAGACGAGATTATGAGTGCTAGGTCACCTTGGCTGGGGAATGCGCCCTGCTTTCCGTGAGCCACCACACAGATTGACAGCTTTTCCTCCTGGGGCAGGAAAAGGGACCCACGACTCCTTGGGACGCTGGGAAGGTGTTAAGCACTGTTAAAGTAGGTTTAAATCACTGCTATTTAATGATAGGTTCTATGGCAAGCGCCCCTTCTGGTATTTTCTTGTGACTAAGATGTCGGGGCACAGGCTAATTTGATTCCCTAATTGGCAGTTGTGGGCTCTCCCTCATTGCTGTCCTCACTCCTTCAGACAAAAGCTCTGTCAGTCCAACAGCCAGCTGGGCTGCCCTTACCATGCTGGCTTCGGCCATCTTGAACCCTCCGTGAATGCCTTGAAAAGGCTCCTTGGTGGTCACAGCTAATTGCTCTGGCTTCCGCAGGCTTTGGCCTCAGCCAGGGTTGTTGGAAACAGTTTGTAGCAGACTTTGTACTACCCCAGGCCTTGGTGGACTCTGACTGACTCTGCAACATCTTCTACCTTCCCTGGTGGCCTTACTGAGGAACGGCTGTGACACGGCTGAAGAGGCAAGACTATGATTGGTCCTGGCACTCCTTTCTCTGGTTCTCAAAGTGGGCTCCTCAGATAGCTGATGTTGATGAAAGATAAAAGGCTGGACAGAGTCACAGATGAGAAACTGCCACCCTGGTCACCAGCTTTCCAGGGAGCTGTCAAGTATTTAGAGCCAAGAATCTCAGACTCTTGGGCTAAGGGCTCGAACAGTGGTCAGTGGTAAGGGCTAAGAGATCTGGACCTCTAGCCTACAGAGAGCTCTGATACCTGTTGGCTAAGGGTCCCCATTCCTGAGACGGGCATAGGGTCAATGACGTCAGAGGGTACCACCTACTGCTACTCCCGCCTACCCATTGCTGCCTCTTGCTAGAGCCAAACACTAAGGGAAAGAAAAGTGTCTGGAGAACAGCATTTGAAGGGCTTTGCTCCTTTGCTTTTTGGTCTCTCCCTTAGCAGAGCTCAAGGACTCAGCTAGCCAATGACTAATACTCTCAGGCCAGGAGAGGAACCGGAACTTTTCCCCTGAGTCTTTAGAAGAGCTCCTGGAAGAACAAGCAGGGGCTTGCCTAGGAGGAGGGGGCTGCAGGTACTGGGCAGAGAAAGGTGGAGGGTCCCGCATCACTGTGTCATCCCAAGGGGCTGGATCTTTGCTGGGGATGAGGACTCATTTACTCGAGACAGTGTATTCAGAGCCATCCTTCTCCGGTTAGGAGCCTGGCAAACATCCAAACTGGCAGCCTTGCATAAATTACATAGGCATAGATGGTCTAGCCAATGGCCACTGGGACATATGACAAACCAGTAGCCCTTCCAGGTCTTCAGGGCTGTGATGCTAAGGTTCGGGGAGGAGAGCCTTTAAGTGGGACTGAGATAGAATCTCTCTTCTTTCTGTTCGGAGGGTACAGGCCAGGTGCAATGGCCAAAGACTGGAACATAGTGTGAGGAGCAGGCCACCGGGCAGGGGCATCACACAGCAATGTAAGGGCACTATTGTTTCTCCTACTTCTCTTACCCCACATTTTCTTGCTACTTAGCAGCCTCTGCTTTCTCATGAACAGCTGCTTTGAGTGAAAGCATACTCTTTCTTAGAGTTGAGGTCTCAGGCTTGGAGATGACATTTCACCTTCTGTTGAGAGTGGTTTTCTATGTGCTTTCGGGGCTGATCAGTTCAAGTAGAGTAGCCCCCTCTCATCAATGAGGTATATGCTCCAAGATCCTCAGTGTGACCTCGGGTAGAATTGAACCCTATATATTCTAACATGGCTACCGAGTGACTGGTGGGTGGGTAATGCATAGGTAATGTATAGGGTAGATAGGCTGGACAAAGAAATGGCTAACATCCTGGGCAGTGTGGAGCAGGCAAAGGAGACTGCGTCATGCTGCTCGTGGGATGTAGTTTAAGACGTGGGGGGGGGGTTGGTTTCTGGGATCTCCCACTCACTACTTTTGCACTGCAGTTGACCGTGGGTGATAGAAACTGTGGGACCTAGTGAGACCTTGGTTAACGGAGGGTGACCGCAGTTCAAATACGGGAAGCATGGCCTTTGACTCCACAGGGTTCCCTAGATTATATCCCAGGAGTTAAGTCTCACTGGGCAGAAGCCACACAAGTCACCAGGACTGGGTTACTAACTTTACTGAGACCACTGAGTTTGTCATATTTCATTTGCATCATGATTTTCTAAAAAGGAAAGTGGCCAATTGGGCCATGTTAAAGCGAGAGGCTACATGTAAAAACACCTGACTTCTCAGGAACCCTAGCAAAAACAAACAACAGAAAGGCGGGTACCATGAAAGCTCATCCTTTCTTGGGACAGGCTGGCTGGAGCTGAGCATGGATGCCTCTCTAGACCTAGGTAAACTGCTTGGCTGAGCTCCATGGTTATCCGTTCTTGGGACACTCCATCTTACCCTCTTTCTGCTGCTTCCTCAGCCTTGTAGTCTAGAGGATCGGGCACTGCCTTAACTTCTCACACAATCTAAGGCCTTTCCTCCTCCTCCTCCTGCCTCTCTTTACTCAGCCTTCACCAGTTACTCATTGTAATGTCAATTCATTCTCAATCTGCTTTCTGGAACCTTCCTGGGGTTGGTTCTATCATCTAGTCACTGTGAAACCAGAAAGACATGCCTTGCATGAACAGACCCAGTGAAGCCCCTCCCATTCAGGAGTACCTTGACATGCCGGCCGTCCAGGCCCTTTGTGTGCTCGTCAAACTCCACCCCGACGGTAAAGTCCAAGTCATAGTTTCTGAACGTGCTGTTGGTTTTTGTCTTGAAGTTATCACCGTCTTGAATGATGATCTTCGTCTGAGTCAGACGTACCGCGATCTTGCGGGTGGCAAAATCAATATCTGTTGGCAGAGGGAGTAGCAGAGGTTATGATGTGTGCAGCCAGGCTCATTCATTTCTTTAACAAGGCAAAGTGCTCAGGCCCAGAAACTCAGGCTGGGGACACGCCACATTTCTTTACTTAAGTGAAAAGCAAGAGTTGTCTTCTACACGACTTGATCATGGGTTTGATGATTCTGTCCTCCCCTGTGTCCCCTACCAGAACCAGCCCTAGGGTGATGCTCACAGTAGATACTCACATGATAAGGACTTGTTAATGGAGGAGCATGGTACAGGGCAGTGATATTAAAGCCAGGACCCTGGATCACCACTAGCAGCAGCAGCAGCAGCAGCAGAACCTGGAAATCTGTTTCCTCTCATTTTCTGCACCCCCAAGAGTGAGGGCAAGGGGCAGGTGGGTCCCTATTTCCCAGCTATGTGACCTCACAGAAGCCACTCTCCCTTCCAGAGCTTCAGTTTCCTCCTGATGAATGAGGAAAGAAAGCTCATTTCCTTTGGTTGTGGTGGTGAGGACTTAGTCAGCTCTTTAGAGAAAGTCTGTACACGGCTCCCAAGAGCTTGTGTGTATTTATTCACTACACACAGGCTTCCATTATGGTTCTTGTCTGTTTGGGTCACACTTTAGCCCAGAGCAAACGTTTCAGATCACAATTATGTATCCCTATAGCTACTGGATACACACCTCACTACAGAGCAGTGTAACTGTAGCTAT
This sequence comes from Arvicola amphibius, assembly GCF_903992535.2. Taxonomy (NCBI): domain Eukaryota; kingdom Metazoa; phylum Chordata; class Mammalia; order Rodentia; family Cricetidae; genus Arvicola; species Arvicola amphibius. Next base: position 164,799,070 of record NC_052049.1, on the reverse strand, counting down.
CATGGTGCCCTTTGTCCAGCCTAGCAGGATACCTCCCAGGCTGGACCAGCTTCTTCCCTCTGCTTTGCTCAGTCAGTGGCTTTGACTCAAACCCTGCATGTTGAAGTTGTGCTAACCAGAGCTCCTGCAGCCATCATTAGGGGTAGGAAGAAGATGCTGCTAACCAAAGGGGAACACTCCAGGTAAACGACTATGGAAGGATGGGACACTGTGGGGAAATTTAGGACAGAAATTGTTCTTCAGCCAGCAAATCTATATCCGTTCTGTGAAAGTGGACATCGTGGTCCAGAGAATTGAAGTGGTGGGCTCAGCACCATCCGGCTTCACAGCGTCCCTACAAATGCAGCCCGCTTGTCATTTATAGCTAAGGCTCCCTAACAAAAATTATGTCTTGTCCCGGGCTGCCTAGAATAGCGGATGGCAGTGAAATGGCTGGTTGTTGCTGAGAGAACCAGTGGGTGCTGGAAATAGCATCCTTGTCAATCTTCCTGACTAGGGCCAGGAGAATGTCATTAGGGGCTCTATGCAAATGGAAGCAAACACTGCTTCGCCTCCAGATTGAAAAATGGCTTGGCCTCTTGGCCACCCTTTAGCATTCGCACAAGCCAGTTAATCATGTCACCGCTGCTCCACCCCGGGGAAGGGAGCCAAAGACTCTGCTGGTGGATTTCTTGTTAGATATTTCTAATCAAAAGGGTTTAACTGAAGCTATAGAATACACATTTGTGTGCACATGCTCATACACACACACACACACACACACACACACACACAGTACACAAGCACTTCCTCTTTGAACTTTGCAGAGGAAACTACTTTCCTGATATGATATTTTAACACTAGGGTTATCAAGTTTGTTTTTTATCTGCTTTTCGGTCTTACAGGTACCTCTGAGCCTGATTTACAGCCAGGTAAAGTGGCATTCTATCTCAGAAGGAAAGGTCCAAAGACAAGCTATTTCTGAATAATATACACGGCTCATGGCTGCCGCTGCGGAAAAACAAATCAACAGCAGCAAAGTGACTTTATTAAGCATACTTTTCATAACTGCATTTTGAACAATGCAAGCCATAAAGCTGAAATACGAGCATGCTTCTCAACGTTAAAATGCTCTGTAATATGCTTGCGAAGAAAGCTAAAGTTGCAAGCTAAAAGGGCAGGTGCTCTTTGTAAATTAAAGAGCAGAGATGTGCAGGAATCCATCACAGGAAATCTGAGAACAGTTCAAAGTGTGGCTTCAGTGGGCTTTGAACCTGGACTCCTTAACTCTCAAATCATCGACTCTTCCAGGCAATAGGGAGAAGCCGAGTGGAAGAACAATTTTCTCTTTCTTTCCATACCATTTCCTCCTCCAGAGGACACATTTAGAAGGGAATTAGACTGGTCCCCGCCTCTCTTCCTTCACTCCCTCCTGGCTATCACACGCAGGCTGGTGACCCTGGGCTACTGGCTTGTACTTGGTACTCTGCACCCTTAGCCTAATGATCTCCACTGGGGTGGGTTCAGGGGAGAAGTGTTACCAGCACGTGAAAGTGGGACCGGAGAAGGGGGGGAAGCACTTATCATTGTCACCTGGCTTTTTCTGCCTCTTGGTACTTTCTCCTTTCAAAGTCCAACTAGGTACCATGTGGTTGCAATTAAGACTCTGATGAACTGAATAACTTGGTTGGCTTGTCAATGCCGGCAGAAATCCAGAGTTTTGTACAATAACTGCATTCTCAGACCATCAGACACTGGTTGCTTTTCAGTTAGGGACCCTGAGTAACCCTCTTAGTGTTTTTGAAGGCGCCATCTCTCTACTTTGGATGTCTCCACCATTTAGCAATGCTCAGGTGAAGTTCTCACCACCCCTTGTCACCCTCCTGTCCAGAGCAGTCCTGTAGGAAGGGTTAGCGTGTTGTTAGAAGAGGTAGATTGGGTTCCTGTCTGGGTCCTGCTATTTCCTAGTCACCTGTATCCCTAGGCGTTTCTCCTCTGGGCTTCAGATTCTTCCTCAGACCCGACTATACTCCAAGCTCTAGGTCTCATCTCAACATGTCCATATCCGCGCTGCCCATGTCTTGGCTGTGTAGGGGGTGTATGAAGTCAAACCAGGAGAAACAGAATTCTTGGCCTAACCTCTGGCTGTCTTTCCACCCTCAGCCTCCTCACCTATCTTCCGTCTGTCTGTATCTTCCGTCTGTCTGTACACTCCCACACCCCAGCCCTCCTGCGGTGTACCTTCCTGGACACAAACAAATCTTTTGCACTTACTGTCCCTTGCTTTGGGAACATAGTTTAGCATTAGTTTCTGGCTTTAAGCATTGTCAACTCTTTAGCTCGTCTTCCTTGACCTCGTGACCTTTTGTCACTCTTCAGACATTGTTCTCCTTTGTTGTCTATTTTTTTTCTCTGATGTTTTTTTGAGACAGGGTTTCTCTGTGTAACAGCCCTCACTGTCCTGGAACTAGCTCTGTAGACCAGGCTGGCCTCGAACTCACAGAGATCTGCCTGCCTCTGCCTCCCGGAGTGCTGGGCTTAAAGGCCACCATTGCCCAGCTTCTTTTTTGGCTTTAAAATGCTTTCATTACCTAGAATCACCTAGCACAGTGTTCTGGTGTTCTCTGTTGGCACCCTTCCCCTCCTCCCACCAGAGAGGAGATCAACTCTGCGTGGGTGGGGGACAGTCTTCTCATTTACCATCCAACCACCAGTGATCACAATAGCTCCCTCGAGAGCAGAGCTGCTTGGATTCTGCGCAGATGGCACAGCCCCTGGTTCCATAAGCAGCCACTGATGCTGCATGTGACAGCTGGGTGAGTCTCTACCCTGGGCAGAGCTAATGGACTCTGCTCTCATCTCCTTCACATGATCAGAAGCTCCTTTCTACAGCTTTGCCTGCCCCTCCTTTAGAAATGAAGACTTTTCTCCCACTCCTCTTTTTCTGGTCCAAAGGCGGATGGTAGACAGAGTCGATGGGTGACGGGGCTTTCAAGCTGCTTTCTTCAGGGTCAGAAAGGGTCTAGGAAAGCCTTGCTGTGCCCAAGAGGCAGCACTCAGTCATCCTGGACACTTGTGCTCTTAATGACTTTGATAATTTGAGGCAAACCCAAAGGTTGCCGTGCCGCATCATTGTGCTGAGGTCGGTACCTGAGTCACGTGTGGAGGCGCGGGTATCGAGTGAGCCACTGGGCTATTGACAAAGCCAGCGCGCTGCTCCCTCCCTACCACATGGAGAACCAGGTCCCCCAGAGAAAGCCAGTTCCCTGGCTGATGGACGGAGTTAAAGTCCAAGAAAGTGATGGCTCTTAGGCAAAGAACAGTGTCATACCTGATGGCATTTACACATCTGGGGATTTGCAAAGATCTCTGCCATGCTCATCCCAAATGCCAAGTGCACAAAAGGGCACAGAAAGCAAGCTTCATTGATTTCCCAGCCTCGGGAAAACAACACCGCCTTTTAGTAGGGTGAGGCAGACGTCAAACAAATCTATGGAGCAACTTTTGACAAGTTAGAGTGACGGGGCAGCCACTCCTCATCTGCTTTCGGCTGATTCCCTTGGCATTAATCACTGCCAGCCCCGTCCTGCCCATGGGCAGGATAAGGAAATCTGGTGTCTTGGCTCAGCGGTGCGAGCATGACCCTGGCTGAAGTTTTTTCTTTTTTGTACAGGGGGCATTGTGGCATCGAGGTGGGGCCAGCCTGTAGGATCCTGAGACAGAATGCTATCAGCAGCTGGGTGCCAGCACAAGGACACCCACGCTCTGTGTCTAACTACAGCCATCACCTGTGGTAGTCATTTTAATCCCCAAAGTGCCAGCTGCCCTTCTACAGAGTGGGGACCAGCTCCAAAGAGTTGAATCAGTCTGCTCAGTCTCACATGATGTCAGAGTGTACATTTTTACTGAAGCCCAAATTGATGAGAAGCAACTGATGCTAAGGTCTCGAAAAGTCACTCCTGAAGTATCTAAGCAACACACTCACAAACTGTAAGTCCCTCTTGCCTATTGTGGTGTAAGCTTGTACCAGAGTCCAAAGAAAGCCAGATGTAGATAGCAGATCCCTTTTAAAGAGCTAAGTGATGGAGGAGGGTCATCTGTCTATGTGTTGCTTTCATTGGTTAATAAAGAAACTGCCTTGGCCCTTTAATAGGACAGAAAATTAGGTAGGCAGAGTAGACAGAACAGAATTGTGGGAGAAAGAAAACAGAGTCAGGCAGACGCCTCAGGCAGACGCCATGCCTCTCCTCTCCGAGACAGAGGCAGGTTAAGATCTCTCCTGGTGAGACACCACCTTGTGGTGCTACACAGATTACTAAATATGGGTTAAAGCAAGATATGGGAATTAGCCAATAAGAAGCTGAAACTAATGGGCCAGGCAGTGTTTAAAAGAATACAGTTTCTGTGTAATTATTTTGGGTGTAAAGGTAGCTGGGTGGCTGGAAGCGGCCCTGCCATTCTTCAACAGCTAAGGGTATACCCCCACCATCTATCTTGAGGGAAAAGGGTAGGGGGTGGTCATGTTTGCCCTTTACTTCAAGCTGAGGAGCTGGACTTCAGGAGTCTACCCATGGGACTATACACTGAACTGGTACTGGATTTTATCCTAATATCAATATTATGCGTATGTGCATATGTGGTGTGTGCATGGGTGGTGGACATGTGTGTGCCACAGCGTGTGTGCGGAGGTCAGAAGACAACTTTTGAGAGCTGGTTTTTTCCCTTCTGCTGTGAGTTCCAGGGAATGATTAAACTCAGGTCTCAGGCTTGTGTACCAAGTGTTTGTACTCATCGGACCATCTTGCTGGCGCTGGAATTCTTACCGTTTAAGCAAATGCAGCAAAATGCACACTGCTTTCTGATAATAATCTATGTTCCCAGCTTGTCTAGTATACTTAGGAAACCAAGGTGCTTCCAAACAGCCCATGCGACAAGACTTTCACTTGGCCAAAATCACAGCTGCACCTAGCAGCACCTAGAGAATCAACAATATGAGTGTTATTATCTCTATTTGGCAGGCAGGGAAACTGAGGTCACAAAAGGTCAAAAATCTGATTCCACATCACAGAGTAAGTCCGGGGGGTGGAGGAGCTTAGGCTGCACGCCTCTGGGCTCGCCTACCCCTCTAACCAGTTATGTATGTGGGCTCAGAACCCCATTTCCGTTGGCTGCCTGTGTCACCAAGCAGAAGTGTGACAGGAATATTTCCTTTCTGCCTGTACCATTCTACACTCCATTCCAAATAAGCTAGGTGTCCTCACTGTAGTGAGCGGAGCCCCAATAAGAGGAGATTTTTGCCTGTCTTTCTTTAAATCCTGAGGTAAACCCCACAACCCCCATTCTCACATACTTCTTCTCACCACCATACCCAAATTTCTGGGTCTCTGAGGCCATGCACAGCCATTTCTCTCTCATCCGTGTGTGGCTCCCTCGTGTGCAGGCATGTGTGTGGGGAATTTCAGGGTGGAGAAGGTAAGCAGGATGCTCTTGTGGGGAAGAAGTCAGCTGGGCAGCCGAGATCCTCACCCGGTGCCCAGCTACTGCTGCCATTGGAAAGCCCCTGTGGTGACTCACCCCATCTCCTTTCAAGTATAGCCCAGAGGTTTCCAGGACTACATGTTTCTGGCAACACTAGGAGAGACCTACAGACCTACCCTGTCACTAGCTTGGGACACAGACAGATGAGTAGCCCTTGGCCTGGAACAGAACTCAGATAACTGTGGGTGGTTTGAATCATATGACAGCAGCTCCTTTCAGCCTTCTGTGAGCCTGAATGCCTCAGGGTGGAGAAATTGGCTAGCTGGTTTCTCAATTTTTTTCTATGACAAGGCTGAGAAAAACTACAACAGGAATCATTGGTGATGATGTCTGATTCAAATGGTTATCTATGAGACGGTGTGCGTGTGTGTGTGTGTGTGTGTGTGTGTGTGTGTGTGTGTGTGTGAACATTGAATGACACAGTTCATGTGTCTCAGCTGACTTCTCACGGTTCTGACTGAGGACGGAGGATTTGCGCAGAGCTCTGGTGAGTCTCACACTAGCACCTCCTAGTGGACCAGTCTATTATCCTCCTAATGTCCCTTTCCTCCCCATCCCGTTTACCTCTTACCTAGGGCCTTCATGTAGCCTTCAAAGTTCTCATTACTCTCCATTTCCCAGGTTCCATTCTGGTCCTTCGTCATGATGGTGGCCTCTGGTCTGGTGTAGGCGTCTGGTGACTGTGAAGGGACAGGCTGCAGGGAGACTGTGTTAAACTGCATTGCTTTTATAGCTTAGTTGGCTGGGTGTAAGAAGATAGTGGAGTCAAAGGTCACAAGGCTGACTCAGAGGAATCATTTTTGCCTTTGCAAAGTTCAGCAGGTCTGTGGGCAATCAAGGCACAGAGTCCGGCTGTTGCCAAGTGTGCGTGTCCCAGTGACCTCCACGACACACTGCCTTGGAGCAGCTTGCTTGCAACCCATGGCCTCCCACAGAGGCTCTGGCCTCACATGGAACGTTCTATCCAGTTCCTAAGGGAAGCAAACACCCAGTGTCTGCCCCACAGGCTCCGCAGCTCAGCAACAGCCCAGCATCAGGCCCACCCAGCACATCCCCAGTGCTCTAACCAGGCTGGCGAAGCTGAGATGGTGGCTCTCACGTCCATGGATCTGTGCCAGGCAGGACTTGAACTTCATTTTGTCTTAGTTTGCAAAAGATCTTGGGTTGTATTTCACAGCCCTCCTTCCACAGGTAAGCAAGGCTCCAGGAGGTTAAATGACAAGCCTAATAGCAGTGTCTTGTAAAAGACAGAGCTGAGAGGAGGACTGTAGCAACAGAATGAGACAGAAAGGACCATTGGGATTCATCATTTGAGACCCAGCCAGAAGCTTACAGAGCATGTGGTGGCGGTGGGGATTCGTGCCCACACTCAGATTTAAGCACTTCAACACAACACAATCCCCCCCACCTCCCACCCCCCCACCCCACAGGTCTTGCATCCAAGAATGGAAGGAAGGCTGACCTAGTAGGGGGAGGGGCTGGAGACAAGAGAGGAAGTTAATTGTGATGAGCTAGAAGCCTGGGTGTTCATGAGCAAAGCAAATGGAGGCACTGGTGCTGATGCAAGACCAAAGAGGAAATCCATATGCCCACAGGAGATCCAAACTCTTGCGGGCTGTCGTTTCAGTGAAGGTGTACACTAGTCAAAACATGCCGACACAACAAGGAAGTCTGTGTCTTTAGCTTGGACTCTGCATAGGTTGAAAGGATCCGTTGAATGCAGCATGCCTGACTTTGACCTGGGTTTAGACTTTGAATTTATACTTGGGCTAACCGAAGGGATTCAGTAAGTATGAAACTACTTTGATACATTTCAATCCAGGCCAGAAAGAGTTCTCTGTGGTAAACACATGTAAAAATAAGTTCAAAATCGGAAAACATTGTGAAGCTTATTACTAAGAGCTAGTCTCAGAAGTAAATGGGTCTCCAAGAGTTTCAGATACCAACTAGAAAATAGATTTTAAATCAATATGGAAATTTATGGAGATGAAAAATTTCCATAATCAAATTTTGGAAAAATATGGAAATCACACCAAAACTTAAAAAGGCATAAAGTGGTATTTAAAAAAAATTACTGCAGGTGTAGTGGCACATGCCTTTAGTCCCAGCACTCAGGAGACATAGGCAGGTGGATCTCTTGTGAGTTCCAAGCCAACCTGGTCTATGTAGCAAGTTCAGGATAGACAGAGCTATGCAGTGAGATTCTGTGTCAAAAATATTGCTAGTATTTTAGAAATTAAAAAATATAGTTGCTAGGGGCTATACATACACACTCAGGCATACACATATAAAATAAATAAAAAGATATTTAAAATATATAGCTGCTAAAATTAAAAAGGCAATAGATGGTCTGAACAATTTATTAAATATAGCTGAGGAGAGTATCTATAAAATGGAAGACCCAAGAAGTTTACTCAGAGAGTAAACATGCTCTTTAGTTTTTATCAGTTCGACCCAGCCCTAGACATATTGAGATATTGCCTCCAGCAGACTATCCTGTGGGCAAATATTGGGGACATTTTCCTGATAAATGATTGACAACGGAGGATCTCGTCTGCAGTAGGTGATGCCACCCATAGCCAGGTGGTCCTGGGTTGTATAAGAAAGCAGACTGAGCAAGGCAGCCAACAGTGTTCCTCTGTTATAGGATTCCCATCTGTATGCTGTGATGTGTTTTATTACCATTGGTTAATAAAGAAGTTGCTTTGGCCTATAGCAGGGCAGAATATAGCAAGGTGGGAAATCCAAACAGAGATAGTGAAGGAAAGAAGGCGGAGTCAGGAAGACATCATGTAACTGCTGAAGGAGAAAAATCCTGGGATCTTACTGGTAAGCCACAGCCTCATGGTGATACACAGATGAACAGAAATGGGTTAATTTAAGATGTAAGAGCTAGCTAGGAATATGCCTGAGCCATCATCCAAACAGTGTTATAATTAATATAGTTTCTGTGTGATTATTTGGGTCTGGGTGGCTGGGAAACAAAAAAGAGCAGACTCCATTTATATTCCTCCGTGTTCTCGGCTTTGGTTTCTGCCTTGAGTTTTGCTCTGACTTCCCTCATTGATGGACTGTGATTGGGATATATAAGCCAAGTCAATCTTCTCAAGTTATTTTTAGTCAGTCTGTTATTACAGCAATAGAAAACAAAGATGGTACTAACACAGAAGATACTGTGGAGAAAACTCGGGAAAAATTCAAAATCCTCTAAGCAGATAAAAACAACAGATCATCTCTAAAGGTACAGCAATCAGATTGGTTTCAGGTTTTTTTCAATCTGAATTCTGGTAGAATATAGAAATGGAATACTACATTCTCTCAAGGAGGGAAAATATTTTTAAACAAGAATTCTAAACCCAGATACCTATCACACACACAGATACACACCAGTCAGTCCATCAGCCATAGCATAATGCCCAAAGTGAACCACAAAGCCAGGATATTTATGTTGGATGTGTGAAGCCAGCAGCAAGAAGGAGTCAGTACTTCCTAGGTTAAGTCACCACCTGTCAACCTGCAAACCTCAATGTCAGAATGCTTGAGCAGGAGGAAAACATTCTTTGAAATCATGCCCATTACTAAGGGACAATTACCAAATTTTATCCCATCCTAGACAAAAATCAACAAAAGCTTGTCACATTTGTTGTTGTTGTTGTTGAAGTGAATTACCTGGTTACCCCTGGTCAGTGGTCAGTGTTCCTTTCGCTCAAGCCGGCCAGCTTAACTTGAGGTTTCAATAAAGGAAGCTTGTTCGTAGTATGTGACTTGGCTTTATCTCCCCTACATCAGAGGGGTAAGATCCTGTTGTCTTGCTTCAAACTCAGCCATGTTTGTCTAACAACTGTCCAGACTGCTACTTTTACAATTTTGGCAACTAAGATCCCATATGATACAGCACCATAACCCAACACCGTTGACAAATGACTCACTTTGTATTAACGTCTATGTAAGACAGATGGATGTCTAGGAGGGCCCAACAGGCTTGGTGTCTTTGTCTTCACGTTGCAGCTTCTCCCGTCTGCAAGCTCAGCCTTGGACGCAGAGCTTCGTCAGCTGTTTCCCCTTGGAACAGGTATGGGAGAAGCGGGCTGAGTGGCGTGTAGTGATTATGGCAAGGAGGTTGCAATGGGTGGGCTAGATGCTTAAGCATTGTCTTGAAAATGGACAAAGCCGCTCCAGGGCCATGGATTCTGAGCTGTGGCCGGTCTCTGAGTCCTCTGGAGAGCACAGCAGAGCACAGGCTGCTGAGCTCCCCCCACACTGAGGAGGGCAGGGTGAGACCCAAGAATGGGCATTTCTACAAAGCCTCCGGGTGGCAATGCCCCTGCCCCAGGACCACAAGTGAAATTATTGTCTAACAGGATGGAAGAAAGCATCACTTGCTGGCCTTGACCGCTGGGCACTCACCTACCTTGACTTTCACATTTATTCTCTAGTCATCGTAAGAGAGATAGAGACGGAGAGCGCGTACTTGGTCATGAGTGTTTGCGTGTGAGCGCGAACACGTGTGTGGAGACCAGAAGACGATCCTGGGCAGCATGCCTCCTCAGGCATAACTCCTCTTACTTTTATGTTTTTATTAGAATTTAATTTTATGTGTGTGAGTATTTTGTCTGAATGTATGTGTGTGCATCGCTTGCATGCCTGGTGCCTGTGCAGGCCAGAAAGGATGTCAGACCCTCTAGAACTGGAGTTACAGATGATGGCTAGCCACCAAATAGATGCTAGGAATTCAAGTTGGGTCCTCTGCAAGAGCAGCCAGCGCTCTTCACTGCGAAGTCATCTTTCCAGCCCCACCCATCTTGGGTTTTGAGACAGGGTCTCTCACTGGTCTAGGGCTTGCTGATTAGGGCCAGGTGACCTCCAGGGTCTGTGCCAGTTATAAATGGTTAGAATGCCTGGTTTGTAAATGTGGGTTCTGGGGTTCCAACTCAGGTCCTCATGCTTGTGTAGCCAACAGTTGATCTACTAGGCCAGCTCCCCAGTCCTGTCATTTTAAAATTTTAAATAGAGAAAAAGATCCATAGGCTCTTAGAAGGGTTCCTGGCATCTACTAATTATCTGTTCAGGATGGCGGTGGTGGTGTGGGGCTGCTGACCAAGCTGCTGGCAAGGGCCTGATTCATCATCACCCTCCCAAAACCCAGAGCTTTCATATCCCATGGTTTCTAATCTGTGCATAGAGGACAGGGGCAAACTAGGAGGAAACTGGACCGTGAGTGAGAAAAGCAGTGGCCACTTAAGCACTCAGCCATACAAGTCCACGAAAGATCACGTGGTCGCAGAGCCCTGGTAGCCCGTCCTCCCTCCAACTCTGACCATACCTGAGTGCATCCCATTTTGTATCTGCTTACCTTTGGGGAATCCCTGGGGTGACTTAAGCATGGAAAAAAAAATTACCATCTGTAACTAACCTGCAAGGAATATTCTGGAGATCAGAGGAAGAAAGGCAGGTTAATGGCTGAGAATGAGCTCAAGGAAGGGCCCAGGCCAGTGTGAAGTCTTCAGCTGTGCCTGCCAGCTGGCCTAGGGAGGCTCCCTCTACCAGGGCAGCCTCACCCAGCCCTGCCCAGGTCCTCCCAAGTATGCCTTGCCTTCTTCCTCCCTCCTCATTGTTTTATGTTGTTCTCCTGTACTGAGGCTCAAACCCAGGGACTCCCGCATCCCGGCACAGTGCTCCACCTCTGAGCTCTTCCCAGCCCCCTCCTTCCCTCAGAATGAAGATGGCTCTGTACTGGATGCTGCTCAGTGCCTCAGGGAAGACAGGTCCTGCCTGCCTCTCCTCTGGGGTGATGCCCCTGTGATTCCAGCCCAGCTGCATGTGCTCTCTATGGAGATCAGAAAGTCCATGCATTTGTCTGCAGGCCACAGGAGGAAGGCGACCTGGGATTTCTTGAGTCAGAGGCCAGGCTGGACCTTGTCTCAGTCTTTTACGTACCTGGTGCCTAAAACATTTGCATTCCAGAAGGGAGAGCAGGAGAGCAAGAAGGTCATATTTCCACCACCCCTCCTCCACCCAGGACCCAGGGATCACACTGCCCTGGTTCAGGAAGAGTCTTAGTGGTTTCTTCCCTTCCCTTTCCCTTTAGTCAGAGAAGGCAGGAGCTGAAGGGTTCAGTCCTAACCACCCTTTTCCCTAGGGGTGCTCCTTACCTCTCCAGGGGTACTTGAAAGATCTACCCCACAGAAACTTCTATTCCCTGCACCACAACCCGTTTCTCCAGACCCAAGGGATGTCTGGCCAGGTAGAGTTGGGTTATGGGTCTCTGAGGGCGTAGGCACACACTTTCCTTTCCTCCCGTGCTTAGTGCCAGCAGTGTGGTAGCTGAGGGACATGCCAAAGCAGGTCGTGTGAACACAGCTTGTTAGGGGTGTGACCAAGGTGGGACTTTCTGGGACATTAAGCCCTAGCTCAAGGCATCTCTTGGAGCTGGAAGGGCAGAAGAACTTTGATTACAAGTGGTTCTGTGAACTATTAGCAATTCTTCTTTTCAAGACTTCAAACTAAATAAAAGCATCAGTGAGCTGATCAATAAGATATCAGTCCGTGCACTCTCCCTGCATTTATCAAATGTGTTTGATGTCCTAAAATCAATGAAGATGTACCATTCAAAAACTTCTATATACCGTATTATGTTCCAGCAAGTGGTTTGACCCATGATCAGAATGACAATCGTGACCTTCTGTGTCCTGAGTACGTGGTCTCTCTTAGGTCAATAAAGGGGGGTGTCATTGAATTTTCACTTCCAGAATGATGAATATTAGGTTCAGAAAGGTTAGATGCTTTTGCAAAGGCCACATAGGTAGTAAGATCATGGATTTGAACACAGAACCTGTTCTGTCTGGTTTATCTAGCCTTGCTTCCCCTGGTCCTAGAACTCTCTGTGTCCTATTAGCATCACAAGTGATTCTGATACCCAGCAAAGCATGAGAACCAAGCGTGTGTTGTATACGCCAAAGCATGATGGAGCTATAGAAGCAGTGAGGTAGTGGCTGTGCTATAAATAGGAACTGAGCATGCGTACGATCCAGGACAGGTGAGTGACTGTCACAGAGGCTCCCCTGGGACTCCACAGTGCAGGCACCACCCTCTGGGCTTGGGAGAACCAGGGCTCTGGAATGGATACAAGGGATGGCCATGCCTGTGCCTGCCCTCCACTTCATCCTCAGGACAGACACTGGGGGATGGGCACAAGTACCTGCTTGGGTCAAGGCTGGGTTGCCTTGAGGAACCCCAATGCTGGTCGCTCATTGTAGTAGCTGGTTTTCTTGTTAGCTGTGACCCGATGAATGCCTGCCAAATCACTTCAGGTAGGAGAAGTTTATTTTGGCTCTGGCTTTGAGGGGTTCTAGTTCATTGTGGTGGGGAGTCCTGTGGCAGGAGTGAGAGGCAGCTGCTCATACTGTGTCCACAATCAGGAAGCAAGGAGCTATGAACAGTGGTTCACAGACAGCTGTCTTCTTTGTGTTCAGTTGAGGACTCTAGTCCACGGAGGGGTGCTACCCATACCTAGGATGGGTCTTCCCATTTCCATTACCCAAACTAGACACTTTCTCACTGACATACCTAGGGATTTGTCTCCCGGATGATTCTAGATCCTATCAGGATCTAGATATCAAGGTCAACCATCACACCAAACCCAGCCAGGGATATCCTTTTCTGAGGTCACTGGAACCAAGAAAGTCTGCTCTTGCCGACAGGGGTGGGACACCAGCCACAGGGCTTCTGAGGGTTCCTAGGCAACCCTAGGGCTTACAGGCTGTGTACTGGCTGGTTTGTGTGGCACCTTGACACAAACGAGAGTCATCAGAGAGGAAGGAGCCTCGGTTGAGGAAATGACTCCTTGAGTCCAGCTTTAAGGCATTTTTTTTTTCAATTAGTGATCAAAGGGAGAGGGCCCAGCCCATGGTGGGTGGTGCCATCACTGGGCTGGTGGTCCTGGGTTCTATTAGAAGGTGGGCTGAGCAAACCATGGGAAGCAAGCCAGTAAGCAGCTCCCCTCCATAGTCTCTGCATCAACTCCTGCCTCCAGGATCCTGCCCTGTTTGAGTTCGGTCCTGACTTCTTCCGTGATAAATGGCAATGCTGAAGTGTAAACCAAATAAACCTTTTCCTCCCCAACTTGCGTTTTGGTCATGGTGTTTTGTTGCCACAGCAGAAGCCCTAAGACAGGCTGGGTGTGAATTGGCAGACTTGCTTTCCGCTTCAGGCCTCAGTGGGAAGAAGGTAGAGGAGATGCAGTGGATCAGGTTTGTGTACCTGGGCCATGTCTTAGTTTTCCGCATGCATGTGTCCCTTTCTACTTTCACTTCAGATGACAGGGAAGGAGAGCAGGGAGGACAGAGGAGGACAGAGGCCCTCACTACTCCCTGGTCACAGTGGTTGGAAAGAGACCCTTGTACCTTTCCTTCTTTCCCTCCCCTCTTAGCAGGGAGTGAGCATCAGAGCCAGGGCCAATCCAGCCTCCCTCACCTCCCCTGGAGCAGGCTTGTCTGGCTTTCCCCTCCAGGACTGTTGGGATTCTGGTGGCTGCCTATCTCTGGAATCTGCTTCCGGTTGACTGTGCTCATCAAAGGAATACCTGACGTTTCACCCAATAAATCGTGTGGTTGCTTCCACCAACCCATACGAACTGTTTCCTTCTTATTTTTCTGGTTGTATTTTTTTTTTTTTTGCTTGAGCAGTAACACATTTGCATAGCTCTGAATTCAAGCACTACACTAAGAAAGAGGATGCAACATGGCACACCTGTCTTCATTTCCCACAATGGCGTCTGCTGGAGGCCCCCACTCACGCTGATTTCTGGTGCATGCTTCTAGGGTCTGCTTATGCACATACGATTGAATTCAAAGGCATGTTTTACTTCTTGCCTTTTAATCCAAAAATTAAAATACAACTTTCTTAGCTCATTTTCTGCTGCTGATCCAGACAACCCAACACAGTAATTTATAAAGGATAGAAACTCATTCCCTTGAATTCATCCCTTCGTGGTTTTGGAGCTTGAGGCGAAGACCTTCTTTCTGTATTCTTACTTGATGGAAGGTGAAGGGGCCAGGGAGGGCAAACCTGCCCCTGCAGGCACTTTACAAGGTATCCGTCCACACATCTGGACAGGGTGAGTCCTTAGGAGCCAGGCCCATCTCTAATATTGCTACATTAAATAGGAAGTTTTCAATATATGGGGGAGGGGGAGCATGTTCAGGCAGGAGCAACAAACTTGGTGTTATAGCTTGGATATGAAGTGTGCCCTATACTCATATATTGGGAGGTCAGTGGTCAATGGCTGGATCCTGACTTAATCAATCCATTGATCTCTTGGTGGAGTCATTATATGGTGGCATCATAAGGAGGTGGTGAAAAGTGAGAAGTGGGGTCTTATTGGAGGAAGATAGGTCACTGGGGTCATAGTTTGTTCTGGTTCCTTCTTGTATCATTACATCCACTCTGCTCCCATCTGCATGAGGTGAAGCGTTTCCTCCCCCAAGGCTCTTGTAACCCAGCTGTTCTGTCCAACTGCATAAGAGCCTTGAGCTCTCTAAATGTGCAAGCCAAGGGACCCGTCCCCCCACCTCCATTGCTCTTTTAGGTGTCTTGCCACAGGGGCCAGGATACTTGGGCCTGATGTGGGAGAATCTTCTGTTTGTGTTGATTTCATTCGTTAATTAAAAAAAAAAAAAAAACTGCCTTGGCCCACTTAATGGGCCAGCCCTTAGTTGGGTGGAGTAGACAGAACAGGAAGAAGGAAGTGAGGTAGATGGCTCAGTCAGATGCCATGCCTCCCCTAAGTGAGACAGATGCCTCAAGCAGATGCCATGCCTCTCCTCTCTGAGATAGACGCAATGAAGCTCCGGCCCAAGATTCTAATCTTCCCGGTAAGGCACCACTTTGTGGTGCTACACAGATTATTAGATATGGGTTAATTAAGATGTGAGTAAGGAGACTAGATACTAATGGGCCAGGCAGTGTTTAAAAGAATACATTTTGTGTGTTGTTATTTCGGGGCATAAGCTAGCCAGTGGAGCAGGGCGGCGGAAACGCAGCCTGCAGCTCCTCACTACATGGGCCCATGTTTGTCCTTTTACTTAACAGCTCTTGGCGGATTGTCCTTAGCACAGCAGAAAACATCCATGTTCTCTCTGATTATACAGAGAACCCACAACTTACAAGTGCCACAATTAAATTAGCCTCTTGGAGCTGGAGGTCATTTGGCTGCTTCCTTTCTGGCTTGTAATTATGAGCAGTGCTACTCTGATCTATTTTAAGCTAGTATTTTGGGCATACGATAGCAAACATCAGAATAGTTTCCATGTAGGCTTTCCTGATTTGTGACTGTTGTGACAGGTCTGATCCCAGTCTTGACAGCTCTGTGTGTTATTAGTTTAAGTCATTTTGCCAATCAGATATATTTCTAAATGTTGTCTTTGTTTGGGCGGATTTCTTTGATTCTAAGTCCTAAGTGTTTTCAAATAGCTTTCACCTTTTTCTGTGAGTAGCTTTTTGTCCTTTCTTCATTTTATAGTGGGTTGCTAGTCTTTTTTTTTATTGATTTAAAAAGGTTTTTTAAATATTAAGGAAATCAATATATAATTTATTTATTTGTTTGTTTATTAAGACAGGGTTTCTTTATGTAGCCCAAGATCCTGGAATTCTCTCTGTATACCAGGCTGGCCTCTAACTCGGAGATCTTCCTGAGTGCTGGGATTAAAGGCATGCACTACCACCGCCCAGCTAAGGTAATCAATCTTAATGTAGAACTTGGAAATATTTTCCTCAGTGTCTTTTTTGCATGTGAGCTTTTAAAAATAATACTGTCCCAATATTTTTCTCCAAACAGTGCATGTAGTTATTATACAAAAGTCAGGTTACATGGAATGGAGGGAGGGGGTTGTCATATCACTAGGCCCTGATTTCCTGCCTCTCAGAAGTGTCTGTTTCCAGCTGTTAGTAGTTTCTCTAGAATATAAAGTCTACATTTCAAACTAATAAATTTCTATTACTTTATTATTCCAGTTTTAGACATTTTCTATTGATACTGTCAGTGGATGTATAAAAATGTAATACTTTTATTCCACCACCCCTTCCCATATATACTCATGCATATATGTTACATATAATTTTAATTCAATTTTGGTGAGGTCAATAACCAGCATTTATTATTTTGTTGAAAAAGTGTTTGTGATGGACCTGAATAATTCTTGTCCTCTCTCTTTCCTGGTCTTATCAATGGCCACAAAATTTTGTAGGCACAAAATGGCTAACATTTAAAATCCCACGTGCTTCCAGCTAATCCACATCTTTGGCTGTCTCTTTGCAAACTCTCTAGTGTGCTGGAAACTCCTTCCGATAGGAGCCAAGCACCTGAATCCGGCTGTTTCTTCACCCTCCTTGCAACATTTCTGCTGAGGTTGCTCCTCAAACCAAGGATGAAGGCATAAGTCACAAACAATCCCACACCAGTTTGGAACTATGATTAATAGAATTGTTATTTACGAAGACGGTGCTGTTGGTGTCCTCGAATCCAGAGTCCCATGATATAATTTCTTGGAGAGTAAACTTGTGATTCTTAGGGGGAGTAGGTAGGCATAGTTCATTTTCTGCCTGAGGTTAACTTAAAAATCTGCAATCTTTGATCTTTGTTTTTGCTTTAGAGTTAATTTTTTTATTTTTTAATATTTATTTATTGATTGATTGATTGATTGATTGATTGATTGATTTTGCTGTTAGTCACCACACTGCTGGGACATCTGGCTGCAACCAGTGGCTTCCTCTAGAGTGTTGTGGGCAAATGGGGTTGGTTCTTTGTGTCAGCTTCCTTCATAACCTCTGGGCTTCATCCAACCACATTCCAGTCTCCCCACCCTTCACTTGCTGCTGTTTTCTCTGTCAGGGCTTTTGCTTCTGTGAATGAGTGCCATCTTTCATCTTTTGGGAATTTTTTTGTTAGCATGTTAAAGTTAATGGGTGGTTAATTACCTCACCTGTCATTCAGGTTGTCCTTGTCCTACCTGGGTATGTTCCAATAGGATTATTTTCCAAGTCTGTTGTTGTGTGGCTTTGCTGTGCGGGGAAGTAAACGAATGTCTATGTACCCCACATGGGCACCAATAATAAACCAAAGGAGCGAGCCTGCTGAAGGCTAGGTTGGTGCCCAGTGAATACTTAGATAAGCACAGCCGAGGGGCTATTTACAGGAACATGAATGAAGCAAAGAGCACTGCATTACTGGAAATCTCCACCCCGTGTGGGTGATGACTCAAGAAAATTGCGTCACTGCACAATCTTGCATCACCACAGCTCCCGTGCAACCTCAGGAAGCTCTGTCCAGCAGTCTCTTCTCCCCAGCAGGTCTTCATTGGTTACGGAGAAGAGGCCTAATGAATTGTCTAACTTTCTATCATCCCTAACCAAGTCTTGCAAACTTCGTCAGCGGTCTGCACAGAACCAGCCTCCCTCGGCCCTCTAGGAGGGAGAATTTCATTTTGGAGGAAGCAGCGTCATGACACTTTATCTTTTACTTTGATTTTTTTTTAATTTTTGCCTCATTTTCATGATGTTTTCTGAGCCTTGGATAGAGTGATACAAATGTCTGATTTATTTATTTCTGCATGAGTGAGTAGTGCTTGCGTGTGTGTGAGTGTGTGTGTGTGTGTGTGTGTGTGTGTGAACAATCTCTACTTCCAGTGTCCTTTCTTTCAGAGTAGAAAGGCACATGGTCAGTTTGGTGGGGTAACCGCCCACCTCTGTGTGAATCTTTTAAAATCTGTGCTGTTCTGCTTGTTGCTTAGCTTTCTTTCTATCCCTTTAAAAAGCCTTCCAGGTGCTGACTACCACAGCATTTGGTTCTCTGTTTATTTCCCCATAGGAACATTGGCTCTACACGAAGTTCTCCCTGACTGGCTTCAAGTAACCCAGAAAACCGTTCCTTTCCTTCCTCCCTCCCTCCTTTCTTCCCTCCTCCCCTCCCTCCCTTCCTTCTACCTGCCTTCTGCCTTCTTTCCCTCCTCCTTTGCCTCCTGGCTTCCTTTCATCTCCTTCACTTTATGAACCTATTTACATGTTGGTCTAAATTATTCAGATTCACCAACAAGTGTTGTTGGGGTTTCTGTCCTGCCCGGTTTCCGCAATAGTTAAGTTCCAAAGAAATCACACAGAGGTCTACATTAGTTATAAACTGATTGGCCCATTAACTTTTATAACTTATATTAGGCCATTATTCTGGTCCATGTTGGCCCCATGGCTCAGTACCTTTTTCAGTGAGGCAGTTACAGCTTGCTTGCTCTGGGGCTGGGCCACGACTACAGAGGAATGGGCTTCCTTCTTCCCAGAATTCTCCTGTTCTCATTGACCCACCTCTACTTCCTGTCTGGTTGTCCCGCCTATACTTCCCACACAACAACTAAGGGCCTTTCCTACCTCATAAAGATCAAGTCCTACCACAGGGCTCAACAAAACCACTGTGGTGGCTTGAAAGAAAATTCTCCCCAAAGGGAGTGGCACTGTTAGAGGTGTGGCTTTGTTTTTTGTTGTTTTTTTTTTTTTTTTAGAGGAAGTGTGTCACTGTGGAGGTGGCCTTTGAGGTCTCCTATGTTAAAGTTACTCCTACTGTCACAGACCACTTCCTGTTGCCTGCAAGATCTAGGACTCTCAGTTACTTCTCCAGCACCATGTTTGTCTGCATGCCACCATGTCCCACTGTGACGATAACGGGCTGAACCTCTGAACTGTAAATGAGCCATCCCATTAAGTGTTTTCCTTTATAAGAGTTGCCATGGTCTTGGTGTCTCTTCACAGCCATAGAAACCCTAAGATGAACGCTAAAGCCCCAAACTAGTCCTGAGGTTCTGTTGAACTAACTTTCTTAATTTCCCTGTGAACAAGTCCTAACCAGACTCAGAGCACTGGACACCAAAAACTGCTTTTTATGTATGTTTGTTTGCCTCTGTGGTACCTATTCTTTTCTGTTGTCTACCAGTCACTGATCTCTATGGTGACCCCAGATAGCAATAACGAAGTGTTCCTGTAGCTCATATGAGCCCATCCATCGTGGGCTGTTTTCCCTTGAGTTGCCTTAGGTGATGCAGCATTTGTCTCAAGACAAAATGAGCAGTTTCATTACTCAGTTTCTTTATATTTATAGCACCCAGGTTGATCCTATTGACCCATATGTGTCATAGCTCCATAATCCTAGCTGCGAGAGGCTTCTGTTTTGCTAAATTTTGTTTGTTTTAAATTCTTTACCATTCAATAGTTTCAGATATAAAGCATTCTGTGATAATCATAGTTTTCTATAATGGGTCATTTTTAAGGTCCTCCCTGGCATATTGAATCATAGATTTTCCTTTTCCTGCATTAAAGGTCAGATTTGATGGGTATCTTTCAGCACCCTTACCTTATTTTCTCCATCTTCTGTCTAGTTCTTCTTATGAGATTCAAATGTTTGGATTCAGGAAAGGCTCTGTGGTGTAATCCTTGCCCATGTACCCTGCCATCTGTGAGAGGTGTTCAGGCTACATCTTATCCTCTCCATTTTCTACTTTCTTGTCAAGCCAGAGGACAACGTGGAACGGGAGCACTGGAATGTCTCTTTCTCGTTGCAGGTCCTCCCTGAAAGTCAAGGTCCTTCTGAGAAGATAGCTGAGCTTCACTTGGATGGTTTCTCTCCAACAGCCAAGGCCATGCAACTGCTCTTATTGCCTGTTCACAAACAAGCCCAGTGTGTGCACTATTTTCCATGACTCTACAGTCTCTGGTCTATCATCTGTTCGGGGGTATGCCCACACTCACATGGTAGACCTCATTTATCAAGGAACCATGCCATATCGTACTGTGCAGAGGAAGATAGCCACTCTGGAAGTACCTCCAAGGGTGCTTCACTGTCGGGCAGCTCAGCCTCTGTGGCATGTCTTATTACTGGCGGTAGGGAACATGTAACCGGCACTACAGAAAGGAGACCCACCATCCCACGGCACACCAGGAAAGGCAGCCATATTGGGATTTCTCCAACAGATGCTCTACTTTTGGATGGGTCTGCCCCAGGTGCATGTCTTACCACACATTACAGGGGCCATGTGACTGATCCTCCCTAACTCCTCTTTGGTTCTGTTCATCTCATTGGGTCACAATTGCTTTGCATGAAGTTTCCTAGGAAGATTATAACAAATGTCTAGTTATTCCAAACAGGGCTCCAACAGCAGACAAAAAATGGCTCCACCAAAGTCTAGCTTGGTGAACCAATGAGTTTCTTGGAGTTACAGGAACATGGGGGGCTACTTACAGGAGCATGCATGACTCAATGGCGGCTGTGAGAGCCCCACCCACTGCGGGTGATTAGTCAAGGAAGCCGCATTGCTGGAGTTACCTGTGCAACTTGGAGACAGCGCTGCCTGAGTTACTTCTTCCCCATCAGTGGCTCATTGCTCGTACAACCTTGGAAGGGGGCCTTAGAGACTTGTAGCTTTCTGAGGTTCTTGAGTCGAATAAGTTCTATATATTTCCAGAGTCTTAAGATTCCCCAAGAGAATGTTCCTGTTTGGAGGGAACAGCTGCACACTATCTTGGAAATGTCGAACTCTTCATAATGTACACATTTCTGGTTTATAGCTATGTAAATGATTCCCTACCATAACAATGTAAACAGTTTTGGGGGGTAAGGAATAGAAGTCTCTGTAAGTTAAATCTTCCTTTAAATCACTTGAAACACCACAGGTTTCTTTATTAATGAATGAGATAAGATAAAATCCTCACCAAGCCTTCTCTTTATATTTGTATACTTAGGATTTTGCCTTGTAAGCCGACAGATCCGGGGGAACTTTGTACCCAGAGAAGTCTGTCTCCTGAA
This sequence comes from Arvicola amphibius, assembly GCF_903992535.2. Lineage (NCBI taxonomy): Eukaryota > Metazoa > Chordata > Mammalia > Rodentia > Cricetidae > Arvicola > Arvicola amphibius. Next base: position 164,777,715 of record NC_052049.1, on the reverse strand, counting down.
CAGTTTGAAAGACACCCTCTTCCACACAACCCTCATTTGACTTGGAGAGAATTCTGACTAGCACTAAATCTTTGCTCTTGCAGACTTAGAGTCAGTGGGACTTTTCCCGCTCAGTTTTCTTTTTTCTTTCTTTTTTTTTTTTTGGTTTGTTTTTTTGTTTTTCGAGACAGGGTTTCTCTGCAGCTTTTTTTTTTTAGAGCCTGTCCTGGAGCTAGCTCTTGTAGACCAGGCTGGCCTCGAACTCACAGAGATCCGCCTGCCTCTGCCTCCCGAGTGCTGGGATTAAAGGCGTGCGCCACCACCGCCCGGCTTCCCGCTCAGTTTATGTCTTGTTTGGTTTTGGTTTTAACTCGACTGTCTATGCAAGAAGTTATATCTCCTTGAAGACAGAAGAACTGAGTATTAGCTTTCTGGCATAGCCAGTCTGGCAGAAGATGGCCTCTACTGGGTGAGACATTATAGAGAAGATAGTGGAAGGTTAAGTCTTTGTTTTGCTTTGTTATTTTGTGTAGCTTACACGCTTGTCAATTTTGAATATAAATTGATTAAAAATGTCATGTCTACTGTGGAAAATGAGAACATCTCTTTCATAACTGCTAGTGAAAGTATTTTGCTTTCATCTATATCTCTGTGACACCCAGGCTGTGGCTGTACCTGTAGAATTAAAGCCAGTGGCTCTCTCTCTATAATTAAGAAATGCTGCTTCTTCTCACGAGTGTCTATGGATTTCTGTTTCTGATGAGGTAAACAAATTAAACTGTGAAACATTTTAAAACTACAGTTGCTTTTTATTTGGTTGGTTTATAAAATGAATAATTGCCTAAATAAAATCCCTAATATGTAGGCTAATTAAACATCAAATTTTTTAGCATGCCATGACAATGTGCTATTTTTCTCTCCAACTAACTCAGGAATTTTGTTTGTGTTTGAGACAGTCTCACTCTGTAACTCTGACTGGGCTGAAGCTTGCTGTGTAGACCAGGCTGGTCTCAATTGTACTGTGACCCTACTGAGTGCAGCCATTACAGGAATGTGTTCCCAGACCCGGCTCAGACACCTTTTTAAAAGTCTGGATTCCCACAACTAAAGTAACTGACTTTCATTTTAATGAAGACAAACATTCTCTAATTTATCACATTATCACAATGTAAATAAGTAGCTTATTCTAGTTGGTGTGGTTTCCCATTTTTTACTTATCAAATAAGCTAATGTTGACACAAAGTTTAAAATTAAGAAAAGTGTAAATTTATGTTGAACTAAATCAAATCATTTAAAAATACTTACTGCAACAGTCCTTGTGTGTCTGTAACATGTCTGCTGGAAGATGATTCCAAGATCTCTATATGATTTAAAACTCCGCGCAGACACTAAGTCAGATCAAGTGTAGTGAGCCTGGAAGTGGTGGCGCACGCCTTTATTCCCAGCACTTGGGAGGCAGAGACAGGTGGATCTCTGTGAGTTTGAGGCCAGCCTGGTCTACAGAGTGAGTTCCAGGACAGGCTCGCGAGCTGCAGAGAAACCCTGTCTTGAAAAAAACAAAACAAAACAAAACAAAAAATCAATTGTGGTGTGGTCAGTAGTCACAAAGGGCCTCCATGGGTAGAACAGGACACTGACCTAGTGACCTGTAGATTATCAAACACTCTTTTTCTAGTCTTGGTAGGGAAAAAGCAAACATTACAGCAATGGTTCAGATTAACAACCTTCTCTTTGCCACATGGCGGCCCACAGCACAAAGCCATGTTATAAGCTTTGTTAATCTACTGAAGTGAGATCTGAATCATCCCCCTCCTTATTTTGTGAAATAAGAGTTAATTGCACCAGTTAAAAGTTATCATTAGTTCCAGGCGGTGTGACACCCCTGGGAGCCCAGCTGGTAGGGCAGTATCTGAGGACGTGCAGCCACTTTCCTGGGCTTCTTGTCCTCAACCCTGTGACACTTACTGACATCTTCATAAGACCTTTTAGACCCTTTGCTCCTGCCGCCACCCATATTTGTGTTCCCTACACTAGAACTCAAAGGGGAGAGTTATTTTAAATCTTTATTGCCCACTTCATATTTCCCTGCACTGCTCCCTAATTTTTTTTTTTAGAATTTTTAGAATTTTCTCTTCTGTCCTGGTGTTGGTATGAAGTTATGTCCTTTACCTTTTTGTTATGTTTTGGTTTTAATACGGTGTCTTTCTATATAGCCCTGAATAGCCTGTAATTCATTATGAGAACCAGGCTGGCCTGGCTCTCACAGGCTATGCCTCCTAAGTGCTGGGATTTAATGTGTGCATTACCACCATCAATTTCCTTGATATCTTTTAAAGATTAAGGTTATTATTTTTATCAATTCTATGTGTGTTCTAGATAGAGTTCACTTCCTGTTATAGACGTGTCAGTTGCGTGTTATGAATCACCCTGTCGTATCACCTGTTGAACAGAAATCATTAATTATATGCAATCAATGCAATCAATGTGATGTTTTGTCTGATGGCTTGTGCTTCTGAAGTTTTACGTCTACCTCTTTGTGTCTTCAAATAGACACCCCTTTGCTCCTAAGGTTTTTGTTTTGCCGTTTCTATTCAAGCCTTTAATTCACCCAAAGTGTGCCTTCTGGGTGAGGTATTATAAGGGTGTCTGACTTTCTTTTCACTGGTTAGTGAACTACTTCTCTGCTCTCTGTCCCTTTCCCTTTGATTTGTGCAGCCCTATCTACTGGAGATGAACTTCCTACCTCCACAAGGGTCTGTCTCTGGCTCCCCTGCTCAGCCCACTCCTCCACATGTCTGAACCTGGGTCATTTCACTTTGCCTTGGTAGTGTATTCTGATCTCTAATATGACAAATCTTTCCCCACACTGCTTTTTACAAAAACTTGTTTATTCATGGGCATTATTATTTCATGTAAAGTTGGAGCAGGGCCATCGTTTGGGAATAAATACAGTTTATAGAATCCTTTACCATGTTACATGACCAGATCAAACACGGAATGCCTCCCCACTCCTCGATCCTCTTCCAACTTCTTTAATAAAGTGCTAAGATTTCTCCATCAAGATCAGATGTGGGTTTTGCTTCTGTTCTTTTCTGTACATATATCTTGCCTGTGTGAACAATTCCAGCTGTTTAGACTGCACTTCTGGTAAATTATAGCTGGCCATTATTGTTGATTTGGTTGGTTGTTCTGATAGCTGTAAAATTCTATAAATTCTCTCATTACTTCAAACCAGATTGGGGTTTGATTGTGATTTTTTTTATTAGATAAATAAGTAATTATATAACCTCAAACACTGACAATTTAAACTCTTTTAAATTTTTATATTTCTTAGGTGAAATAATCTAGAAAGACACCAAAACAATAAAAGCTTCAGGGTTCTTTGCAATCACTGGGGACTTAAAAGAGCTTTTATTTATGTGGTAACAACTACTCTGTTTTTAAGGTAAAACAAGAGACTCATCTAAAGATAGTAGGATGACCATGTACCACGTTACCTTAAATAATTTCTTAAATTTATTTAAAATTTAGCTTTGAACTTGTATCCTAGACCTGAATCAGAATTAAAATGTCATCAGAAGGCAAAAAGAATCACAAAGAACAAAAAGGGCAAAGGTCACTTTTGCTTACTATGGTTTAACGATAAATTTGAAAATTTTTTATAAGCTATTAAAGGTGCTAGTGGGTTAACAGGACATTTGCCTAGCATGAACAAGGCTCTGGATTCTGTCCATAACCAACATTGCAAAAGATAAAATTAACATTTTTCCTGAATTTTTTTTTAGTTCTGATAGGCTACTTTCTTGCTTTACTAATTGATGCCTTCACCTACTAATGCTATAAGAATGGTTTTTTATTTCTTTGCTGGCTTTTTAGTTTATTTGTTTATTTATTGGCTAGCATACATGGTCATAGTCATCATTGTAGGATTTTTCTTGAGTTTTTTTTTAAAGATTTATTTATTTTTATGTGTATTGGTGTTTTGCCTGCATGTATGTCTGTGTGACAGTACTAGATCCCCCAGAACTGAAATAACAGACAGTTGTGAGAGGCCGTGTGGGTGCTGGGAATTGAACTCAGGACCTATGGGAGAGCAGCTAGGGCTCTTAACCACTGAGTCATCTCTTCAGTCTCATTTTCTTTTAATTTATTCATTTATATTTTTTGTGTGCGTGTGCTCTGTATGCCGAAAGAGGGCATCATATCCTATTACAGATGGTTGTGAGCCACCGTGTGGTTACTGGGAATTGAACTCAGGACCTCTGCTAAGCCTGTGGTTTGCCTGTGAGAACAATGTTCCAGATCTGGGACATTCAGTGTGAGAACCAGTGTTGTCCTGAGAAAGCCAGGTCACTCTGTCTCCTCTGTATAATCTGCCTGTGGCTGATCTCAGCAATTTTACAGTCTGGGTTCTTACTTGATGCCTTTCATGTAAAAGGAAGAAGGGAGGGAGAGGAGAAAAAGAAATGATTAAAGAAGAGGGGAGTAAGAAGGAAGAGGGGGAAGGGTTCCCCATGCAAAAGAAGCAAGACTCTTTCTGATCCCACTGCCTTCTGTCTGTTTTTTTAAACATCTTGTCACGTTGATTCAATAGGCAACCAGACACCGCGTCTCAGGCACCCATTACCTCTCTTAATCAAGGGTTCAAATCTTCTCTGACAACATCTTCTGATTTTTACTTTCCACAAATCGGGCATGAGATATAGAAGAAAATTAAATAAAGCTTGCAGAGCATCTATTAAGCCTAAAACAGACTTTGAGATTTCCCTGAGGATTGCTGGAAAATCACAAGGATTTATCTTTTACCTTGTGAAAAGAGATGCTCAAAATAAATAGGTTTGGAAGGGTGAATGGAGGAAGCTGTCAAATCAGAAAACTCTCTGGCGTCGCTAGAACAAAACGTATGCCCAGGAGATGTTATTAGCATAAACACTAAAGAAACCTCATACTTTCTATGCAGGTCTTAGGGATCCGTCTATGCCTTATTTCTACATGTATTTTGCTTTTAAGAAAAGGAAAATACCCCACTAGTTAGAGGTCTTACAAAGTTGTTCTGTTGATTTTTCCTGTAGTTATTTGAGTCTTCACAGTGTTGTACCTGATGATGTTTACCAAAAATGTTTTTTTTTTCATTTTTTCTTTTGTTTTCAAGGATTTACTGTGCATACAGTGCATATTTCCATGTATGCCTACACACTAGGAGAGGACACCAGATCTCATTACAGATGGTTGTGAGCCACCACATGGTTTCTGGAAATTGAACTCAGGACCTCTGGAAGAGCAGCCAGTGCTCTAAACATCTGAGCCATCTCCCCAGCCCCCCAAATGTTTTTCAATTGTTGCTTGAAGTGTTATTTAACAACAGACCCTCTCCTTTAAAAAATACAAAATGGAATAAAGTTATGCTTAGCCAGTGTTTTCCAGTGTATATCTGATCTTCTCATGAACAGAAACGTTTAAAGTTACTCTGGGTTTTCTGAGTCCATTTGATGTCTGTGATACATGATGTACTTGTTATAAAAGAGGACTGTGATATAAGTTAATAATTTTCCCCTACAAAATATGCTCATTCAGTTTTGTAAGATGGACATGCTATTTAATGACTTCTTTGAAGGCAGAATTATTTTTTAACCACTTACAATTTTTTTTTCGAGATTACTTTGAGTTATTAGAGTTTATTGAAAACTTAAAATTACCAGAATTTAATGTTAAATGATTATGTATTTGCCTAGGAAGCCATCAGACTCTACCCTGAGTCTGTGAAAACTGACATGCATAAGTTCAGTGGTTTGAATTGAGAAACATCCCCCCAGAGACTCTGGTGTTTGGACATCTGCTTCCCAGTTGGTGATATTGTTTGTGGTTTAGGAGGGGCAGCCTTGGTGGAGGAAGTAAGTCACTAGAGGAGGGGCATTGAGAGTTTAAAGCCTCATGCCATTTCTCCTTTGGTCTCTCTGCTTCATGCTTGTGGTTGATGAGTGTAGAGTTGACTGTTCTGGCCCCTGTGCCTGTTGGGGTTGCTCTCCCTCCCTGCCATGGTGGCTATCAGAGCCATTCTGGAACTGGAAACCCAAACAAACCCTTGTCTTCTCTGAGTTGCCTTGCTCATGAGGGTTTTCGTTTGTTTGTTTGTTTTTTTTTTTTTAAGTCACAGTAACAGGAAAGTAACACAGAGAAGAGAGTTGAGGGACTACCAAACCAACAGCATTGCCCTGTGCCAGCTGTGACTCAAACTTCCTGAAGTGTGATCTAAACAGCTGGAATTGTTCACCAGGACAAGAAATCCCCAAAGGAATGAACAGAAGCGGAAACCACATGACCTTTGTGGAGAAATCTTAGCAGGTTTACTAAAGATCACAAAGGAGGTCTGGGAATAATGTGGGAGAAGAATAAACAAGACTAGAACAGTGTAGGAATAACGCCCTTCTACCACGGTCCTGTGGTACCACTGAAAACATGGCACCTCAGGCAAGCCCAGCTTATGCGAATGTGGGTAAGGTGGCTCAGCAGGTAAAAGCACTTCTTGAGAAGCTTGTCAGCCCGAGCCCCACCCCTGGAATTCATGCAAAGGTGGAACCTCACTAAAAGTCATCTCTGACCTCCACACAGGCACTATGGCATGAACGCCCATCCTACCTCCTCCAACCTCAGTAGTACTAAATACAAAATAATTCGAAACTATCGTATACTAATCCTGTTAAAATGGCTTTTATGGAGGGGGTTGGAAAATGAGGACATAAAAATAAAAAGGATAAACTCATCATGTGTATGTGAGAGTCCTTTTTGTTCCTTGAAGGTTTAATAAGGACATGCATTAAAAACCATTTGGCCTGTTGCCTTTGTGAGAAAGCCTTGTGCTTTGCCAGGGTTCTCTACTCCCTGCAAGGTAACTGGTCTCCTTAGGTTTTATGAGTACTCTTTCCCATCCTAGTTTTAATTTTGTGCACTTTAGACTTCTCTGCCTTGTCTTGATTTGGCTAGCTAGTGGCTTGTCTCCTATTTAGAGCTATAACTGTTGGCTTTATTATATAGTTGTATTTTCTTTTTTTTTTTTTTTTTTTTTTTTGGTTTTTCGAGACAGGGTTTCTCTGCAGCTTTGGAGCCTGTCCTGGAACTAGCTCTTGTAGACCAGGCTGGTCTCGAACTCACAGAGATCCGCCTGCCTCTGCCTCCCGAGTGCTGGGATTAAAGGCGTGCGCCACCACTGCCCGGCTATAGTTGTATTTTCAACCTGGTTCATTAACATACCCGTTAATTCTTTTCGGTGTTAGCAATTTCCTTCTATTATCATTACACTTCTTTTTTTCATTTTTATAACTTTTCATCTCTTTGTGTTTGGGGTGTGCAAGGTGCGTGTGCATGTGTGTGTGTGAGTATGTGTACATATGTGCATGCATGTAGAGGTCCAAGGTCAACTTTGGGTGTGGTTCTTGTTCATTAGGAACTATCCACCCTTTTTCTATTATGACGAGATCTCTCCTTGGGACCTGACACCTGATAGACTAGACTGGCTGGGGACTGGGTAGCAGGGACCTGCCCATCTCCAGCTCCCCAGCACTGGGGTTACAAGTTTGCACAGCCACACCTGAGTTTTTATGTTGGCACTCGGGATCAAACTCAGGTGCTCATGCTTGTGTGGCAAGCACTTTGGACAGAACCATCTCTCCAGCGTCCCTAAGGCTTAATTTCTTAATTCAGTCATTCTGCTTTATCAAGTACTTATAATCATCTCTTAAGATCCTCGATTAACCATAAAAATTTAAAGTGTTCTTCATAAAACTTCTTACAGTTTTGAAGTAATTATAGACTTGAAAATTCACAAAAAAAAAAAAAAAAGAATTTCGCCGGGCGGCGGTGGCGCACGCCTTTAATCCCAGCACTCGGGAGGCAGAGGCAGGCGGATCTCTGTGAGTTCGAGGCCAGCCTGGTCTACAAGAGCTAGCTCCAGGATAGGCTCTAAAAAAGCTGCAGAGAGAAACCCTGTCTCGAAAAACCAAAAAAAAAAAAAAAAAAAAAAAAAAAAAAGAATTTCAAAAGATCCCTTATTTTCACAACTAGCTTCCCTGGTGGTGACATCTTCTGTGAGCACACAGCATAACCAAAGCCAGGAAACTGTTGGCTTCCTGTGTAATACAGTGAACTGGGTCACAAAGCTTGGATGTCATCGGTTTTCTACATGCTCTCAGTTTTGCATTTTTAGGTATAATTTTATGACATTTAATCAGATGTATAATCTCCTCTATAATCATGTGTTCTGTCTCCCCTTCGTGCCCTTTTTTACATCATCCTCCCCTGCCCCTTCCCTGTTTCAGCTTCAAGTGTGTCCCTTCTACATTTGTCATTGAGACCTTGCCATGTAAATGTTCCATATAAAACCTGTCTCCTATGATTGGCTTTTAAAAGCCCACACTCTTGTTCTCAGTGCGCCATGGCATAGATATGGAGGTCAGACAACAAATTTCTGATGTCAGTTCTCTCCTTCTGCCATGTGGGTTCGGCAGAGAGAATTTGGGCTGTCAGGGTTGGGGGCAAGGCCTATTAAGTCACCCCTCAGACTTGTTGTACTGGCTTTTAAAGGCCTGCAGAACGCCCTTAGGTCCATCCGAATTGCTGTTAAGTAACAATCATGCGTTGTTACTTTACTGCAGAGTGACAGTCCAGTGCATAATGTCCCACAGCTGCTTCAGCCTTTCATGTGTTAAAAGACATTTCGGTGTTAGTTTTTGGCTGTTATACATAAAGTGGTTATAAGTAACTATATTTAGCATATAAATCTATGTAGTTTATTCATACGTATGCCTGTTGCGTATATGTGCGCCACGTGATCAGAGAGGGTGTTGGATCTCCTGGTGATAGAGTTGATTGGGAGTTACAGCTGCCTCGTGTGGGTACTGGGAATTGAACCCTGGTCCTCTTCAAGAACAGCAAGCACTCTTATTCACTGAGCTAACCCCATTAAATTTTAAAGAAATTGTTAAACTTATTTCCAGAGCACACTTACCGTTTTCTATTCTCTCTAGCAATGTGCAAATAACCTTAAATTCTCTGTAGCCTTATTAACGTTCAATTTTATCGGTATTTACAGTTATAGCCATTCTGAAAAGCACTCAGTACTATGTCATAGTGTTTTACTCTGAACTCTCCCAATGGCTGATGTTGTTGAACATCTTTTTACTGTGGTTATCTGATGCTCTGATACCCCCATTGGTGGAGGTCGCCCTCAGGCCTTCTGGTCATTTTCTAGCTGGATTATTTGTTTTCCTACCATTCACCTTAGAGTGTTTTTCACTTATTTGGGGGAAAGAGTCCTTTGTTAGATGCATGATTTTTCTCCCACATTTCCTCCCTCACATCATTTCTAATCACGGTGTTAGTTTTAAAATTATAATTTATTTCAAAAAACTGACTTGAGAGACCACAAATAGAATGAGATTTATTAATGGCACACTGCCTGTTGGGGTAGGTCATCAAAGACTAACAGAGACACATTTTGCTTAAGTATGGCTTTTATCCCAGTCTTGAAGAAATCTGTGGCTGATTACAGGAACCTTGAGGGCTATCAATTAGGGGCTATAAAATGGCAAGAGTCCCAAAGTGCAAAATAGCAAAGCTTTTTAAGACCTCCCCAGGCATTATCTTGTTCCCCCCTGTAGGTGAGGCAATGCCTGTACCACCTGAAGAGCAACCAGCCTCTCAGAGATGACTCTTTTAGAGGCCAAAGGTCCCTGTCCATTGCTGCGTGGCAGGAACATTTCTTAAGTTCATCTATACTTTTCTTTGAAAGACCATAAATGATGGGGTGGTAAAGGTTGGGCTGATAACCACAGTGCATGGACTTCAAGGTATTAATTAACTTATTGAACAGTCTAGAGAACTGTTCTCAGTGGCTGGGGGGAGCAGGAAGGGAGTAGAGAACAGTGTTTGACTAGATCCCTCTGGCTGGCAAAAGTCTGGCAGAAGTAGTGAGGTGATAGGATGGGTCAGTAAGGGAGCTCCTGTCATATGTGGGCAGAATTGTCCCTTCCCTGCTAAGACATCCTATCTGTGGGGGCTGCTCGTTGACCCAAAATAATCACACAGAAACTGTATTATTTGCAATACTGTTTGGCCAATGCTTAAGTGTATTTCTAGCTAGCTCTTACATCTTAAATTAACCCATTTCTATTAATCTGTGTATCGCCATGTGGTTGTGGTCTACTGATAAGATTCCATCTGGCACCTGACATCTGTTTCCTGTGGTGGCTATATGGCTTCTCCCTGACTCCTCCTTCTTTCCTCCTCTATCTGCTTGGAATTCCTGCCTTGCTCTATTCTGTTAAGTCACTGGTGGAAACAACTTTATTCATTAGCCAACAAAAACAACACATATACAGAAGGACTCCCCACACCATTTTCCCTTTTCTGTTCAAATAAAAAGGAAGGTTTTAACTTTAACATAGTAAAATTACATATGCAAAACAGTTATCAATCAAGAATTACAGTTACAATATTTATATCTAATTTATTTTTTATTGTAACTAAGGAAAACTATAATTATAACTATCGAGTCTTCACCTCCATCAAAGATTCCAGAGGGCTATAATATTACCCAAGTAAATAGGAAGTGCATTGTAAGCAACTTCCAAAACTCTAGAATTGACAGAGACATCTTGCTACCTAGACAGTCACCCAAAGTTCTTCTGTTCTCACCCGGGCACCAAATGAAGCACGATTAAAAAAAAAAACACTCAGGGTCAGAAATTGGGGTTTAACCTGAGGATCTAAAAAGTAAAATAGCCAGCCACAGGCTCCTACCTTGACCTCAATCTGAAGTGGAAATCTTGCCTCCAGGAATCTCAGAATAAGACTGTGTGTCTGAGAACTATCCCCTCCCTCATTTTATATTCCTCTCTAGGGCTGGGATTAAAGGTGCATGTCATTGTGGCTACTGGGATTAAAGGTGTGTGTTACCATAGCCTGGTTTATAAGGCTGGCTAATGGGACTGTTTCACTCTCAGATCTTCAGGCAGTTTTATTTATTAAAATGCATTTGAAATGCCACTACAGTGTCCTAAACATCATCCCAGTCAAAACTGAGCAGAAGTAGGAGAGTCATCCAAGGGACCCTTCTAGGAGGACTGAGTCTTTGAGCAGGTTTCTAAAAACAGAAGGGGTGTTAGTCAGGGGTTCAGGAGAGAACGAGTGGAATGTGGCCCCTCTGCATGCACTTCGGGAGAGAAGCTCAAGTCCAGCAGCTTCAGGGGGACACCAGAGGCCTCCCAAATACCAAATGAAGAGGGCATATGCTCTGTGACAGGAGTGGAGGTGCCGCCATGGACGCAGGCGACTTGGAAGCCTCTTCTCATTCCCCGCAGAGTCTGAGATGTCAGAGAGAGTCCTAGATCACCTTATTGCACCGAGGCATTGCTCACTTCAGGTTCTGTTTTTAAATAATTTTTGAGACAGGCTGCCTGCCTACAATTCTATTTAGCCAACAATGTCCTTGAACTCTTGACCCTTGTGTTTCCAACTCCTGAGGTCTAGGATCACAGTGGTCTACCACCACACTTGGTTCCCACTTCAGATTCTTTAGAGACACATTCTGAAGGTATTTCCTCCTCCTCTGATCCCCTAGTGATGGACCCAAGTGTGGCCTGGTGCTGTATGTTTGTGCCTACTAGAAATTTCCCCCTTACCTTCCAAATCCCTTCCCAGCTTGCAGGAGGTTCTCTGGAAGCCAAAGTGCCATCTTACTATCTGTTCCTCAGGCTATCTAGGATGCTCATTTTGTTATCTGGCCCTGATGCAAATGGCCTAACAGATCTCCTGGCACTGAGAAGATTATCACTGTCCATGAAAAGACTGGGGGGGGGGGGGGGGGATCCCAGTTCCCTGAGGCTATGATGAAAGTACTTCTATCACTGCACCTTCCTGCAATCAATTTGATTTCATTGCTCTGCTTTGTTGCTGTTTATTCAGCTGAACATCACCGAAAGATGTTCTCAAGGTTTGGGAGCCAGAAGTAAAAAACAAGTGTGGCTAAATCTGCTTGACCTTTGAACCATCAGAGCCGCTCTCCTAGCTCCTGCGAGCGGCAGTCTTTCCCATTCCTTGATATGTAAGCGTGTCACTTCCATTATTCTCTCTTCAAATCACCTTATTCTGTGTGTGTCTTTCTGTAGGAATTAGTCTCACTGGACCTAGGACCGACCCTCATCTAGCATGACCTTATCTTGTTCCTTACCTTGGTCATATTTCCATTGTTTGCTTGCTGTATAGTTCATTTGTACCTTCATTCACTTGTGTGTGTGTGTGTGTGTGTGTGTCTGTGTGTGTGTGTGGGGGGGCATCTGTGGACATCAGAGGCTACAGCTTTGGGGTGTCAGTTCTTTCCTGCCATGTGGGTCCTGGGGATCAAAGTTAGGCCATTAGGCTTTGTTGTGAGTGCCTTACCCATTGAACCATTTTCCTGGCACTATTTGTTTTAAGAAAGGGTATTACTAGCCTAGGCTGGCCTCTTATGGGCAATCTGCCTGCTTCAACTTCAGATGGGATTATGAGTGTGCACACCACCTACTTTCTGAATGAAAAAACAATGAAATCAAAGGAGGACATGGCTGTACTTCAGGGCTTGAGGAGAAAGGTTATTGTAGAGATGAAGGCGAACACAGCCAGAGACATCTGGAAGAGTCCATACTGAACAAGATCAGCCCACTGAGCCAGGCCCAGTGAGGAGAGTTGGGAGGGGAGAGGGGAGAGGAAGAGAGAGGTACCTAGAGAAGCAATCCAGAGGCTGAGAGGCCAAAATGGCCAAAAAAAAAAAAAAAAAAAAATCAGTAAAGCCAAAATGGCTGGGTTATATAAAATCAGAACAGTTAGGGGAGGGGCAACCGAGCCCTTGGACTGGAGAATTCAGGGTACGGGGTGCGGTGTGCCAGCCAGGGTGGGGTGGTGGGGGGAGATCCTATAAGAGGTAGGGACTGAGGATTTGTGAGATCCTGGTGCCTTGATATGTTAATGGCATCTCAGCCATGTGTCCCACGTTTGAGACCTAACCCTTCGCATTGGGTTTTAAATGATTAAGTTAACAAGAAAAATCGGCATCTTTCCCAATTTTTTGTCTGAGATTCAAAGTAATAGTTAGGTTTGCTGGTCCTTTATTTGTCTCCCCTTAATGTCACCTTATTCTAACTTTTTTGGCATCCAGCGATGTGGCCTTCAGGAGAGGAGACAGTCTGTGGTATAACAAGATTCAGCTCTCAGTCTCAGAGCTGCCTCTTGGCTCTGCCCTTTGAAACCCTCTAGGGCAGAAAGTAAGTCGCCAGCAGCCTGCAGGCCATACATAAGGAGTCTATGGGAGCAAGCATTTCAGTATGCACAGAAGTCACCCTGATTGTGTTAGTGTTGGCTTAAAAAGATACGCTAAAATTTGGTATGGTAAGCAAAGCATTACATCTCACCATTCTAAGGGCAGGAAATGAAAGCGACTTGTGTAGATCTGAGCCTCTGCTTTAAGATGGCTCAGAGACTGTAGGGGAGATACCTCAGTTGTTCTAAATGTGGGTTTTCTCACTGCTCCGCATATATCCTCATGACCCAGTGCTGCCTTCCTGCAGATTAAGTGGTCAAAAGAGTGAGCAAGGAAGAAACGGTGTCTTTTTATAGCCTAACCTGGAGCACCATATATCACCCCTGCTTCCAGCCCACAGTCTCTGTAGTCAAGGGCCAGCTGGTCTTTGAAGTGGTCAAAATATTTAAAGACTGGCTTTGATTTATGTGTATGTATATGTCTGTCATGTGTGTGCAGGGCACAATAGAGGCAGAAGGTGGTTTCAGACAGCTTGGAGCTGGCATTTCAGGAGATTGTGAGCCACCCAAGCTGAGTGCTGGGAATCAGACTCAGCTGCCTGGAAAACCAGCAAGCCCTCTTAACTGTGTGGTCATGTCTCCGGCCCAGAAGAATCAGGCGAAGTATTTTAAAACCACGGCAGCTCCCTTCTCCATTTTTTTTGCCCTCCTCCTCCTCCTCCTCCTCCTCCTCCTCCTCCTCCTCCTCCTCCTCCCTCCCTCCCTCCCTCCCCCCCGGTCCTCGTGTTGCATTGCTCCCCTCTCCTAACCTCTGCCCACATCTTCAGAGTCCATGTGAGGTGTGAGTGTGGGGGCAATGGGCGTGGTGATTGTCAGCACTAGTGGGGTGGGCATGTACGATCCCTCCAGGGTGAAAGCCTGGGTGTCTACTGGAGAAGTCTTTCTCTGGCTAACATGGAGTCTGCCTGCTGATGAAAGAGCTTGGCGTTCACAAAAATTTTCTTACTGCTCCGTAATGCCAAGGAGTCTTTTCCCACAAAAGAGGAGTGAAAGAAGAAAGAAAATGATGGGGGGGGGGAGCAACACAATTTTAACAATGTAATTATATAATTTTAAGCAATTTAACCATTCAGACATTCCATTTCCTCAGCAGGAGACCAGGAATAATAATATTTATCCTGAAAAGCCATTATAACGAGGGCTGGAAGGCACTGGAACCCTGTAGCTGGGGTTAAAAGCAGTTGTGAATCAGACTCTGGTCTTCTGCAAGAACAGCAATTGCTCTGTCATCTCTCCAGTCCCTTTAACTAGGTCACCACCATTGTTGTCACCATCATTGTCATCATTGTCATCGTCATCATATTCAGAGTGGGTCAAGTGTCTGCTTCTACAGGCGTGATAGTTGGATGGATCCCACAGAGCCTGCTTAAACACTCATGGCCTCGCTCACTGCAGTCTTGGCTTGCCTCTCTTCCTCTTAGTATTTTCTTCCCCAGTAATCTTGTGTGTTGTTGCTGTTTTGCCTGTGCGGAGGGTAAACCCGGAGCCTTGTGTGTGAGAGGCAAAAGCTCCACCACTGAGCCACATCACCCTAGCCACCCCTTCCTAAGGATCTTTAAACAAATCATGTACAGCATGCTCTTTGATTGATTAAATATTGCCATTATTACACTAAAAACTTAGCAGTCTCTCCAGTGGCGGCAAATAACCAACTCGTTTTATATATTCCCCCAATTGTATGATTGTGTTTGTTTTGATTCCATTTTGTTTTTATGGCCGGTTTGTTAGGCCAAACAGTATAATAAGTTAATTTGTCCCCTGCGTCCCCTTTAAACTGTAGATTCCATCATAGTACCTTTCTCTCTCTTCTAGAACTTATCCACTGAAGAGGCAGGTTGTGTGCTGTTGGGAGTCTCCTGTGTGTTATCAAGTGTTTCTCTGTAATGTCCTTTAAGATGTCCTCTGTCCTCAGATTTTGTTTATGTTTTGCTAGACCTGCAGTCTCATCGGGTTCAGAGCTGATTTCTTGGTAGGACCCCTCTCTAGCAGCACCGTATAGGACACACACACACTTGCTCATCTACCTCTTCGCTCTGTGACCGTAACAGCCATGGAGGAACAGGGCTTCAATCCATCAACTCATTAGGAGTCATTAACTTTTCCCAGTCATAAAATGAGTGTGTCTTCACCTTAAAATAATAAATAACATGATATAAAGTGGGGGGTAAAAATCAAGTGTCATTTTCCTCCTGGCTCATTACCTTTTCTCTGCGCAGGCCGCCATGTTGATGTTGCCATGACTTAAGAAATTGATGAAATTACTTCAGAAAGGCGAAGAGGGATGTTTCATGATGGTAAAATCCGGGTGGCTGTCACACTGAGATTTATGTGATTATGGATCAAAAAGATCTATTATATATGTGCGTGTATATAACAAACAAAAATATAATAATATGTTTATTGTATGTGTTTATCTATATAAGTGTTATGAAAACAACAGCCACACCTGAGACAGCCATATCAGGAAGTCTCAGGGAGCACGTGATTAATTTCCAAATGAGTAACTATTATTCAATAGATTTTTCTAGTTCAGAGTAACTGCCTTAGTCCAGAAAGAGAAACATGTTGGGAGACCTTAGGAATAACTCCTTACGTCTTTAGCGGGAAGCATCCCTTAGCATGACCAAAGACTATCACATGCAGAGTATGAGAAGCCACGAGGAACACAGCAGCTGCCTTCCCAGGCTGCTCTGCTCACATCTGCTTCACCCCATCTCTACAGAGACCAGCTTTCTCTGCTTTTCCAAGCAGGGCTGCAAAACACTTCTCTCACTTGTCTCCTGATCCACACCCAGGCTCAGGAGCCGCTGTTCAGTGGCAGAGACTGGTCAGCGGCTTTAGATCTCGGTTCCCAGGATCTCACTCAGGAGTCGGGTTTCATCTATCCCTTCCAATAGGTTAGGGCTGAGGAACCAGGTGAGGAAGTACAGCTGTGGCTGCACCGCCTCTTCCTGTTCTGGGAGAATGTGAAGGTATGTGTGAGGCTTGCCTCAAGAAGTGTGGGGATGGGGTATGAGATGAGCATTCAATGTTTCGGGGGGGGGGGCGCAGGGAGTGGAGTGGTCAATGTCTTATTGTGTAACCCAGGCTCTGGAACTTTCTATGTAGCCCAGGTTAGTCTCAAACTCCTGGCATCCTAGCTTTGTCTTCAGAGTGCTGGGATTATAGGTGAAAGCCCCGGGTCCTGCTCACATTCATTGGTTTTCACTGCAAGCAGAACTCAGAACATGGAAAGGGAATAGATTCTTGGTATCTTCAGAGTCAAAACTGAGGCTACATATGAGGAAGTAGTACAGTCTACACTGCAGTACACCCAGCATCCACCATCAATGTAGACAATGTAGACACCAACAAGGATGTCGTCCTAGTTACTTAGAATCTGAACTTTCAGGGGTAAATACACTAATTACATTTGATCAGCAATAACATATTCCTATATGGAAATATCACACCACACATAGTAAATGTGTATGATTACTAAATATAGGTAACGTTAAAAAGTGACAAAGCAGTTTTATAACCCCAGCTGCTCAGGAGGCAGAGGCAGGCAGATTACAAATGCAAGACCTGCCTGGGAAATTCAGTGAGACCCTGTCTCAAAATGAAATGCTTTGAAGAGAAGGGGTTGGGGATATAGCTCGGTAGAGTGGATGCTTCCTTAGCGTAAGGCCATAGATTCCATCCCCAGTCCAGCCAAAATAGAAATGATGGAGAGTGTGACAGTCGAGCCTTAGGAGTTCACACATGGCCTCCTATGTGACACGCAATATTGGAGAAGGGAACCTTGAGACATTTACTCAAGACGTTTCAATTGTTGACATTGTCTCCAAATAAAGTTGAATAAGAGAGGTGCAGAAACACAGTGACAGGAGAAGAAGAGCCCATTCATCTTCTGTAACATTGTGCACCATAGTGGGGCCAGACAGTCCTGGGGCAGCATTAATTTGAATCGTGTGTATATGTGTATATAGGGTACCAGTCCGCCTCCTATATGTGTGCATGTATGTATATGCTATATAACGGAGAGTCTGAATCTCTGACCATTTCACCTATTGTTGGGGCAGAGTCAGGGCCTCCCCTTTTGATTTCTGTGCTCAGGGGGCTTGTCCTGTACCTCAGCTCCTCTTCACTCATAGCTGTGGGCAAACTGTTCTGCTTATCTCAACCCTGAGAAGATTCTTTGATCTTTTTGCTTGTTTAAATTCAATAAATTGACTTTCTATGTGCTAGACACAAAAATAAATACTAGCTTGTTTATATCTGTCTATCTATCTATCTATCTATCTATCTATCTATCTATCTATCTACCTGTCTATCATCTGTCTGTCTTATAACCAGTCTGTCTGTTTACCTGACTTTCTATCATCTTTTTGCCATTGTTACTAAACTCACAATTATCACAAGCCTTTGATAAGTGGATAAACTGAGGCACAGAGGACTGGCCCAAGTTCTTTCACCTCACAGCAAGGAAGGGACAGAGCTGGAGCTGAGCCCTGGATAGACGGATCCAGACCTCAGCCACCGCAGTCCGTCTTCAGTTGTAAAGTTGAGGTGCTCCTCACAAGCTCCACTTTCCTGAGGGAGTGCACAGGGCAGACCTGCTTCTCAGGTCGAAGTTACATGATGGCAGTACAGGATGGTCTCACTTAGAGCATTCGTTGAGAGATGATAACCCTCGGTCCAAAAGCAGTCTCAAAATGACATTCTTTCTGAGGTGACTGTCCCTGAAACTTGTAAAATGTGGGGAACTCTCTCCATAGCTTCATGGTACCAGTCCAGTCAAGTGCCATCTTTTGTCAATTCTTGTGGGTGCCACAGTGCTGTGGCCATGCTTTGAAGATTTGAGGGTGACTCCCTTAGGGGTATCTGGTTACATTTTATATCAGGCACCTTTGTGTACCCCATGACAATGACACCCACATGTTGGTCAGGCAGCAGGGCTTGGCGTCATGGCAGTAGCATCAGTCACTTGGCACTGGAGGCGAGGGAGGCTAAAAGTACCACAAAGAAGGCTGAGCAGCCACGGAGACGCAAGGTGCTGCCAACCTAGGATCAAGGCTCTGCGAAGTGTTGGAGACAGCTGTGAAAATAAAGAGCAATATTAGGCCAAACCTGTTGCTATGGTTACAGGTTTACGAACAACATGTTGTCCTCTGCTCCACATGCATTCCTTTGGCGGCAGATGAACTCTGAATTAATTGTGCCTGTCCCGTGCCAAACTCCTAAGTGCTGTTCTTCACTTGCTTTTCTTACTACTGAGACAATGGCTGCCAGCATAATTCTTTTCAAAGCCTGAGCAGGTCGCTTTCTTGCTCTAAAGCTTTCTTGGTTCCCTACTTACTGCCCACTAGAACCAGCTCTGGTATTCAGGTCATTCAAGGAGAATAACACTGAGTTTCATGGGATCAGTGCTCTTGAAGTTAGGGTCACAGTTCCTACATGTGCTTGTACCAGGGTCACGTCTTGGTCTTCCATTAGGACTTAACTGTTGAGTATGGCGTTTATGTATTGGAAGGGGAGGACTCATGAGGGAGGCCTCAGTACCTGAGGTAGTATGGGACAACTCATGGTATTTCAAACATTTCTGGGTGTCCAATGGGTATGACACTTGGTCACTAGCTGGTGTATAAACAGGCCTTCAGAAATGCCTGTATGATTTGTATGTGAATGGTCTTTTCAAGAAGCCCTGTCCGAGTTCTCTACTGATGAGGACAGAAACCAAGGCTGATCAGAAAAGGGTTATCCCACAGCATAGGGCAGTCTAGACTTTCTGCTATTTCTGTGACTGTTGGGGACTGCGGACCACCAGACCCTGAATTTCCTACAAACAACTTTTTCCCTCTACTCTGAGAAGCCTGCAGCTGCTCTGAGCATAAGACCCTAATGGCAGGGGAGTGGTTTCTGGTGGATCTGCAGCTGAAAAATGCTGAGAGCTGGGGTGTGGCCAGAGCACTATATAAGCTGCCCCTGAACACAATAAAGGGGACATTCTTGTTTCAAGGATGACCCGTGTGTCTGTCTCTGTGTGTTTTTTGTGTGTTTCAATTTCCAGGCCCTTGCCCGAGACTTGCAAACTGTCTTGTAGTGCGGGCAGTACGCTCGGGCATAGTACCGTAGTGCGTGTAGTATAGGTGGATGGTATAGGTGACATTGATGATTAAAAATCTAGGTTTGACTGTCTTAGCTAGGGTTTCTATCACTGTGAAGAGACACCATGACGACAACAACTCTTATAAAGGAAAACATTTAATTGGGGATGGCTTACAGTTTCAGAGGTTCAGTTCAGTATCACCATGTTAGGACATGGGGACATGCAGGCAGGCAGACATAGTGCTGGAGAAGGAGCTGAGAGTTCTACATCTTGATTAGCTGGCAACTGGAAGCGAGCTATGTGCCACACTGAGGGTAGCTTGAGCAAAGGAGACCTCAAATTCCACCCCCCCCCCCATAGTGACACACTTCTTCCAACAAGGCCACACCTACTCCAACAAAGCCACACTTCCTAATAGTGCTACTCCCTTTGGGGGCGATTTTCTTTCAAATGACCACATAACTAAGGCAGTTTCTCAACTTATCATTGCTACTTCCACTTGGATAAATCTTTGTCATGTGCCCTGCAGGATGCTTAGCAATGTTGCTGCCCAAGTCCTAAAATTATCACCAGACATAGCTGAGGCTAAATTACCCATTGGGAACCCCTGGCCCAGGGCAGCAGCTCTTAATTCTGGTGGCATTCCAAATCGTCTGGGAACGTTAAAAACTAAAGATGCCTGGTGCTTTGATATCTCCCAAATAGAACTGATTTGGGGAACAGCCGGGAGACGGTAAGAACTCCACAGGGACTTCTCATCTTACTACAGAGATAATTGCTTGCCCATGTTTATTGCTGTTCTATTCATAATTGCCAGGAATTGGAGAAAGCCAAGAGGTTCATCAAGTGATGAATACATGAGGAAGTATGGGAACCTGTGGTGTGAATGGGCAACAAAAATGTGGTACGTTTATACAAGACAGTATTATTCAGCCATGAGGAAAATTGAAATTATGAAATTTGCAGGTAAATGGATGGGGCTAGGAACAATTATTCTGAGTGAGGTAACCCAGCCCCAAAAGACAAAGGTTTCATGCTTCCTCTTATATGCATATGTTAGCTTTTATGTATTTCATTCAGAATAACCACAGAGGAGATAGCTAGTAAGGGGCCAGAGAGGAAAGGGAGTCTTCTGAGTAAAGGGAAATAAAATATAATGTTAAAAAGGGGTGGAAGGGAAATTAAACAAGAAGATTAAAGGGGGTAGGGGATTTGAGGGCAGGGTTGAGGCCCTTTGAAAAGTCATATTAAAATTTCCTACTATAGAAACTTCCGTGTGTGTGTGTGTGTGTGTGTGTGTGTGCGCACACGTGTGTGAAAGGAATTTAAATGAAGTCACCATATATGTAAGGGAGACAATATCCCAACTAGACATCATATGTTACCAAATAAAACCCCCAGTACCAGGAATGGGTTTCATCTTTTTGAATCTTTATCTAAAAGGCTCCCACAGACTCCTCAAACTCTGTAGCCTAATGCCAATGCTGTTGGTTACCCTGACATAATCTGTCAGTAAGATCCTATTGCTGAAGACACCTCATAATTATGGCACAGAACACGGGGAAAACTATCTGGCACTCAACTGGAAGCTTTGCCTCTACTGGCTTGCATTCATAGTGCTAGATGGTGCTTTTATACATTATTAGAGGAGAAAAATAATCTCCAATTTGACTCAGCTACCAACCCTGTGAGCTATAATAGTGGCCCGCCTGCAAGATATGCCCAGTGGTACAACCATGGTAAAAATGTAATGGGAATAACCAATCACCACGACTTCCTCTTCCTCCTCCTCTTCCTCCTCCTTCTCCTCCTCCTCCTCCTTCCTTTTTCTCATTCTTCCTTCCTTTTTTTTTTGATCAGATTTAAGAGCCACTCCGTGAGATGAAACCTGTATTGTTAGAGTCTAAGAATTTGAGACTAGGTAGTTCATGGGCCTAGGGGAAATCCTGCTATTATATTACTAACTGAACATAGCAGAAAAGTTTTGTTTTGCAGTGGATGGGCATTAACACAGAGACCCAGAACTGGCCACTATGCAAAGAGTGAGAGACTTTGAAGTAATGTAGTGAGGAGCTGTGGGCCGGATTCCCGCCGCCCTGCTCCCGCATGCTTAGCTTTACACGCGAAATAACAACACACAAATTGTATTCTTTTAAATACTGCCTGGCCCATATTAGTTTCAGCCTCTTACTCACATGATTAACCCATATCTAATAATCTGTGTAGCACCACGAAGTGGTACCTTACCGGGGAAGTTTCTAGCATACGTCCATCTTGGGCTGGAGTTTCATCGCCTCTCTCTCAAAGGAGAGGCACGGCAGTCTGACTAACTTAGGAGAGGCGTGGCATCTGACTGAGTCATCTACCTCACTTCCTTCTTCTGTTCTGTCTACTCCACCCACCTAAGGGCTGGCCAAGGCAGTTTCTTTATTAACGAATGAAATTAACACAAACAGAAGACTCTCCCACATCAGCTCAACCCTGAATCGATGTCTTTATCAAACTCCTCTCTGAAGGACTGAGGGATATAAGTGGGAAATTGAGAGATATAGGATCCAGAGACAGTGGGTGACTTCAAGAAAAAAGCATTTTCCAGACGCAACATGGCAGATGTACAAAAGAACTACAGAGACTGAGACAGTATGCACAAGACCTATACAAGTTTAAGTCAGATTAAAAAAAAAAAAACAGCACAAAGGAGGGGAAGTGGACACAGAGTTCTATCAAGAGCCAAGAAAGTATTCACAAATAATGGCTTCTGGGAGAGAAAAACAATCAAACAAACAGGTTTTCTTCACTAGAGAGGTGGTGGGAGGAAAGCTCGGTGAGCAGATGGCCAACGTGAATCAGACTCCGTGGTTTTCAGTGTCTTTTTCTTTAAAGAGAAAGAATTTGAAGTAGGGTAGATAGAGCGGTGAAAGATCTGCAGTAAGTTTGGGGATGGGAAAGAACATGATAAAAATATATCCTGAACAAAAATCTCAAATAATAAATAAAAAAATTCCAGAGTAATCAGGGTTTGGTGAGCAGGGAGAAGGAGGAGGAAGAGAATGAAGAACTCCCTAGGTGTCTGTCTGATATGTAGTTGGGTGTGAGAATGTTCCAGTGCCGGGCAGTCTGCAGGCTTCACACCCTGCCTGTGTGGAGGGATGGCAGATGCTCTGGCAGCAGCAGGGTCTAGGCTGCTGTGGAGTTGCTCTGTGAGCAGTGAAGTGGGTCTTGAACTCTGCATGTGACTCCTAACCCAATACTCTTTCCAAAGTGTGGAGTTCAGTTGGGTTGATTAGTTGATTGTCAGGTTAATTATGGAGGGGTTGTCCTCCATGTGGGCCTTTCCTTACTCCACTTCCAGTGCTGGTGTTCTCTTTCTCCCCTGGATTGAACCTAGGATCTTATGCATGCACTCATTACACAGTCACATCTCCCAGTTGTTTTCCTGTTTCTTTCATTTAAATATCTATCTATCATCTATCTATCTATCTATCTATCTATCTATCTATCTATCTATCATCTATCTATCTATCATCTATCATCTATCTATCATCTATCTATCTATCATCTATCTATCTATCTATCTATCTATCTATCTATCTATCTATCTTCAAGACAGGGTTTCTATGTGTAACAGTCCTGGCTGTCATGGAACTTGCTTTGTAGTCCAGGCTGGCCTTGAACTCACTGCAATCACCTGTCTCTGCCTCCCAAGTGCTGGGATTAAAAGCGTCTGCCACCATTGCCCTGTTAAAAGTATGTGCCAGAAAATATATATATATATATATATATATATATATATATATATATGCGCACCAGGTATGTGCAGGAGCCCAAGGTAGCCAGACTAGGATAGCCAATCACATGGAATCAGCACTACAGGTGGTGAGGAGCTGCCCTGCATGTCAGGACTCGCTCAACCTAGCACTCTTAACTGCTGAGCTTTTGTCCAGCCTCTTCTCTACATTTCTCTACAGCAGTGGTAGTACAGCCAGCAATCACTTACGCTTGGGTGTGACACTGAGGCCGCTCTCCCTTTCTAGAAGGATTTCATGTCTCATTAGAATAGTGAGAAGAATGGCTTGGCATCAGCCCACCAGTGGGTCGGGTGGAGTCAAATCCAGTCAGTAACTGATTTGGATTACGGTTCATCTCATTCTAGTTTTGAATGAAAATTCTGTTCATTTCCATTTCATTCATGGGTAACACAAAGGCATCTCTTGGGTGTGTGGTGCACCGGTGAGGCCAGATTCTGCTGGTCAGATCTCTTAAGGTTCTCAGTGACTAGGCTCATGGTGACTATGGCTTCACTACACTGTGACTTGGTTTGGACAAATGATCTGCAGAATACTTAACACCCAGATGATAGATACCAAACCAAGCACAGCGTGTTCCTCTAAGAGCTAAGCGTGTGCCTCTGGGGAAAGATGCATAGATGTACCCTCAGTACTGAATCTTCTGTGGCTTTGCAGTTTCTCCCTCTACCCAAGGGAGGCATCAGGAGAAACTGGCCTCAGAGGCCCTGCAGAAAAAGCAAGCATAGGTGGATGTGAATTTCTCCAAAACACACATCTTAAACAGAGATCACCTTTATTGAGGGTAGCTTCATCTCAAGAAAAGGAAAAGAGACAAGATGACGAGACAGACTCTGACGGTAGATGCCTGGGTGGCTATGTGTTTCAAACCCATGCGAGGCAGGGGGTTGGGGGTGCTCCTGACCACAGACCCATCCTATTTGCTCCTCAGGACCAAGGCTATCTTCTCAGTGCACTTTCTTGAACACTTGCTTGCAGATCACACCCTGGGCTCTCATCTCCTGCAATAATAAAGACACTCATTATTAGCTGAAGCAATGTTACATTTGAGGCTCCAAGCATCTCAGGACAGGGACTTGGAACATACTGAATGGCTACTATCATTCTGCATGAGCTTAACTAATTCCTTAGACAGTTGATGATGGAGTGGGAACCACAGAGATGAGGCTCTCTGATTCCTACCAGCCAGCTGGTAGAAGGGTTGGTTCTGAGTTGACCAATATGAGTCCTTGATGGTATCCCTCTTCCTGCTCCCTTACAAAGTCAAAGAGCTTTAGGAACCCAGGCTTGGGATAGTCTGTGCTCAGGCTCGAAGGAACTGGTTCGCTAGTTTGCTTCAGAGTACAAGGATTTAAGCCTGGGTTGTCTACTGGAGTTACCTGGAGTTTGAGGATAGTGTTGAGTTGCCAGTATCTCAGTGGGTGGAGCCTGCCTTCAAGCGAGTTCTAAGAGCAACCAAGATAGCCCAAGATCTGCCCACAGGGACATAAGGCCATAGGTCAATGGCAGTTAAACTCTGTGTCTTCTGAGTCATTGGGAAGTGGAGCTGGGAAACTGGACATTTGCGTGACATTCACTGAAGTTTAAGTGTTGACCCAAGAAGCTTGGAGCCCTTTAGGAGCCATGTGAAACCACCTGAGAACCTTCCTAGCCCGATTTGTAGCCTCTGGCATAGAGCAGCAGGGGACACTGAGTGAGGGGACACTGAGATTGTGCCTGCCCCTTTTGTAGCTAAGCAAACGGAGGCCCAGGGTGGAGCCTGAGTTGAGGAGCACAGGCCTCCAGCAGCTGGCCTCCTCTTCTCGCAGTTGCCGAGCTCATACGCGGCAGGATGGTGTCATCAGATGAGGGTGGGGACAGCTGAGGACCAGTGAGTGGCCCAGGATTAGGGTTCTCTGGCCCAGGTCCCTTCTGCAGAAGGGTAGTTGGGGAGTTCCAGGGTAGAGGAGTGATAGGCGACTCCCCCCTCAGATGACACGGGCACTGTTAGCTCTGAGGTGGTTCAGGCCTCTGTGCTTGCTTTCCCATGCTGAAGACAGAGTGGAAGTGGCTTTGACCTGAGGCTGAGGGTGGAGAACAGGACTGAACTGAGGAAAACCTTTCCTGGCCCCTGGCCTAAACTGAGATCATAGTCTCCTGGTGAATTCGGCAGGAATTATTTGGAAGCAAATTTGGTTAGTCCCATGCTTTGTGGAAGTGCAACCGAACATGCAAGCCAGCCTCTTGGAGTTCCACATTTTCACCACCAAAATAGGAAGCTGATTCTCATTTCCAGAGAACAGAAGGGCCTTGCCAGCTGCCAGTCCTACCAAATACCTCTCTACCTGCACCCTCTCCTTGGACCTAGGGTCAGCCTAGATCTTGAAAACAAATTTCTGAGTCACTCGGGCGTCTTCTCCAGACCCTTAGAGGAGAAACTTTAGAGTAGAACCAAGGCCTCTGTTCTTTCTCAGCATCCATTGCTTCCGCAGGGAATAAGGACCTCTGTGGGGAGCACAGTTCGGGACCCCACCATAGAACCTACCAGATGCAGCTCATCACCCTCGATCCACTGGGTCCAGCCACGCCCCTCCTTCTCGCCCTTCTGCACACACTGGAGCTTGTCGCCGTCCCAGCTCACTGTGGTCTGCCAAGCAAAAAACCCACAGTAGTCAGTTCTGGGGAAGCATCCCCCCCCCCTCAGACCGGAAGAGAGGGATGCTTCCTGACCTCAATAATTCAAGATGCGCTTCTGGCAATTTTAGTGTAGAAAATTTGCAGCTCAATACTCCCTGCCCACCACATGCTTTTATTAAAGTGTGCAGATCAGTTTTAAAATTTATGAAAACCTTCATAAATTCCATTTAAAAGGGCAATTAGGAAGGGAAAATGTCATTGAGATAGGGTTGAGAATGGGGATTTGGAAGGAGGGGCTTCCGGGCTGAGCACAGGCTGCGTCTGGGTTTGCCAGTCAGGGTTTTGTTCCCGCATCTTGTCTGTGAGGAGAACCCTGTCTATCCCCCGACAGATCAGCCATTCAATCAATGTCACTTCAGCTTTCGCTAGGTCTTGTAATACCAACAAGGCCTCACCCATGCCCTCAAAGACCCTTCATCTCCCGGGGTTAATGACCTCAGATATCAACAGCCAGCTCCAGGTGTTGGCTGACAGCCACCTGCCCCTCTGAACCAAGTCTCAATCTCCATGTTTGTAGCCTGCTACATGGGCTGGAATCTCCTTATATGGCCCAGGTTAAGGTCGGTGGGGCTATGAAGTCCCCTCTTCCACTCTGCTGTGTGGCTTCGTTTTAAAGACCTTATGCCACTTACGTCTCATGTGAGAGACTTTAAGGAGGTCAGCAGTAAGTTAAGGAAGGGGAAGCCAGGGAGGAAGAGATACTGGGATGGACTCCAAAGAGGAAGGGTGGGCCCAGGGGAGACAGGTGCTTGGTGGTCTGTCGTGAGATGAAGGCAGAGGAAGGATGGAATAAGGAGCGAGTACTCAGGACTTGAACTGTGTCTGGTCCTGTCCTATGAGACCAGCAGCCTATAGGCTGTGCTCTATCGGATACAGCTCATCCCCACATCCCACCTTCACAGAGCATGGTATGTCCTTCCAGATGCTGAGATGGGGAGACAGGCATCTCTGAGGAGTTTCTGGTTCTTTGGAGCAGCCAGGACCTACCCAGTAACACAGGGGTGGATAGGGGACTCAAAAGAGGGCCAGAGCTCACACTGATATCCCTAGCATGGCCAGTGAATAACACCCGGTGTCAACAGAACCTCAGCTGAGTGAACAGACACGCCCAGGACGTCGCCCACGTATCGTGCCCACCTTTTGGATACACATCCTTGCCATTGGGGAAGGTCCTTGTCAGTTGCGAAGGGATCTGTTCACTCTTGCTCACTGTGTGGCACTGAGTGAGTTTAACACTGACTCTGAGGCCCTGCATCCCCACCAGTCATGAGGGCGCTGACTCAGAGGCTTTAGATAGCCCAGGTTCCAAGCTTCCTGTGTTCTCTGTTGTACTCAGCTTAGCATCAGGACCACCGGTAACAGCCTAAGGCGGATGGGAGAGAGGAAAAATCTGGGCAATGAGTGTGGAGTGAGGATTTCTAGGATCTTCCCCTTTCTCCTTGCTGCCCTTGAAGGGGTACCAGCCCCGTCTTTGGGCTTGCTGATCACTACTGCCCTCTGCTGTTGAGATGAGCCTTCAATGAGTTCATGCACTGGGGAGATGGATCAGTACATCTATAGAAGGATGTGAATTAGAGCTCCAACATTCATGTAAAAAGTCTGGTGATGACCTGTGCTTATGATGCCATTGCTAGGAGACAGATGTTGGAAGATGCTTGGGACCCCAGCCTAATCTGAGAACCGCAGGCTAATGGGAGACAAAACAAAGCAAAAACAAAAAACAAAAAAACAAAAAAACAAGCAAACAAAGAAGAAAAAAAGAAAAGAAACACAAATGTGGAAGGCACTTCTGCAGAATGCCTCCCAGGGTGGACCTCTGGCTTCCATACACGTGTCCATGCACCTGCCTGTGCAGATGGGTGTATGCGTGTGCACACACACAAACAGTGCTGGGTGGACATTTCAGCAGGCAGACTGCCTGCTGCACAAGTTGATGACCTGAGTTTGGGTCCTCAGAGCTCACAATTAAAAGTTATGCACAGTAGTGCACGTCTATAATCCCAGGGTGCCCCTCAAAGCAGATGGGAGGTGGACAGAACTGCCTGAAACCAGTGGACCAATCAGCCTCGCATGAGCAACAGTGGACAAGAGACCATGTATGTCTAAGAGAAAGTGGAAGGTGAGAACCGACACGTGAGGCTGTTCCCTGATCTCCACATGCATGCCTTGCATGTGTGTCGCTGCACTCAATGGCATGAACAGAGATACACAGGAGGGAGGTGGGTGCAGCCAGCTGTGTACCACAGGTATAAATCTGACCTCAGCTCCTGCAGGGGGTTCATAGTGAGGAGCACAGGGAGACTTGTGGGTGGCTCCTCTCCTTGAATCAGAGACTCAGTTGGAACACATGTGTAGCCTCAAACTTGAGAAAGTCCAGTATCCCGGTCAGAATAAAGCGTAGTCCGTGTCCCGTGAGACTGCGATGGGACAAAGCTGTTACTTTATGTCCCCAAGGCAGCACAAAGCCATTACTGGATGTCATTCATGCCAGATGGGAAGAGGGATGGGGAAATGAGTCCTTGGCTTCAAAGAGTTCCTAAGAACACTTGGTTTCCTCAGCAACGGATCATAAACCTGTGTTTATGTAGAAACCTACTCTGCTGGTGAAGGGCTCCTGACCCCATCTAGGAATCGCCAGGTGGGTTCGATCTCAGTTGTGATCTACAGTTTTGCTTTTTCCCAAAAAGTTAGTCAATGGGCAGACCCTCTATTGTAGGAGCCCGCTTGTTCATTCCCTGCTGCCCAGATTCGAAATAATCACACAGAGACTGTATTAATTAAATTACTGCTTGGCCTATTAGCTCTAGCTTCTTATTGGCTGGCTCTTACATCTTAATTTAACCCATTTCTATTAATCTGTGTATCACCATGTGGCTGTGGCTTACTGGCAAGGTCTGTCCCTGGCGGCGGCTACGAGGCATCTTTCGGACTCTGCCTTCTTTCTCCCAGCATTCAGTTTAGTTTTCCCTGCCTAGGTCTGTTCTGCCCTGCTATAGGCTCAAAGCATCTTCTTTATTCATTAACCAATAAAAGCACACATATACAGAAGGACTTCTCATATCAGCCCTCCATAATGGAAAAGAAGAAATAGAAATAAGTCTATGCCATCTTGCTTCTTCAGTGATAACTGTCCAGCATTTGGTCTACTTCTGTCTAGTTGTTTATCAACATACCTAGATAGGGTTGCATTATTTATGCCATTCTTTTATGCCTTATTGTCTCTTCATTTAGAGACTACTCCCACTTTGACAAATGGTCTCCAAAAGCATTCTTTTCATTGCTATGTTCTATCCAGAAAATGGCCACATAATTTGTAAGGGCCAGAGTAATATGAAAATCATGGACTCTTATTCAAAAACATCAGGATTTGAAGATAGCAACAGCAGACCATCCAGCCAGGCAAGGAGCCCCTTGGGGTCTGCCTCACACTGAGGCCTTTGAAGCTGGTCCTGATGATGTTTCAGTGAACATACACCACTTTATTCAGCTAATTACTTCTCCTCGGGCATTGGATATTTTATAATTCTACACTAGTATAAAAAGATTTTCTTGTACACATAGTTTTTAACACATTTCCTCAAGACATATGTCCTGAGGAGGAACTGTCTTAGGGAATTGTGTGTAGATTTTTTAAAAGCTTTTGATGACCATGCCAACTGGATCTCCAGACTCAAACCCATTTACCCTCCAGTGCCAGTGTCAGGGAACGGGCATGACTGAGATATGACTTCAGTTAGGAGGACATTCCTGATGCTTTTCAAGTCTCAAGGACAGGAAATGCCTAGTGTGTGCGTGCGTGCGTGTGTGGGGTGTGTGTGGTGTGTGTGTGTGTGTACACGTGATATGAACTTATGCCCCAGACTCAGGAACCCCACCTTAGAAATGAAGGTCAGATACATCCAAGGACAAGGCAGGGGACAGTCTCACTGCTACTCTGACTCTCAGCAGTTCTTACCAACACCACAGGAAAGTACAACAGGACTAGGGCCAGGGTGGCAGCTTATAAGCAAATCTTGTCTAAGCTTTTATTAAAAATGAACAATAATTCACATCTCTTTGGCTCTGTCAGCAGCTTTCTGAGGGAGAGACATGCCAAGAGATGAGTGAGGATAATTTCACACCACTCTGACAAGGGACTATCATTTCATGAGCCATTATCCCCCTTCCATCCACTCAGAAATCCCAGCTGGTACTTACTGCAGCCAAGAAGTCTGAGTGACCTGTCCCAGGGATGCTTTTGTGCTCCTTTGTTCCTTTCAGGTGACTAGTAGTGGTTGTGACAGCGACCTGACATGAACTATAAACACGAGACTCAATGTGGCTCTCAGGAAACTTGTGACATTTATTAAAGTTCCCACATGCTGACACTCCAAGGACAGGGATGACTGGTCACTTCTATCCCTCCATGTTGTCTACCCAGCCCTGCCAGGTTCTCTCTTGCTGGACCCACCTCTGGCTCAGTCTTGTCTCTGTGGATCCAGAGGCAGGTAGTAAGAGGAGACACTGTGCCTGTGATGACTTCTGTGTGAAAACTCCAGAGCCAGGCCTGACCTGACTCTAACCCCAACACCCACACTCTTTAGATTTGGGGGCAAAAGGCAAAGCTCAGACAGTGATTTGGCACTTTTTGTGTACATTCTGTGAATGGGTAAGAGACAGAAATTGGCCTTTCCTCCTGCAGTTTGCCTTTAACACATGCTTTTCACTCTGAGAGTCTTTCTGTTCCTGGCGGATTGTGAAGACGGCCTTTGGTGCCTGTGTTAAATAAGGCTCTTGGGTAGGAGGGGTAGGAAGTCCTAAGCACTAACACATGAGGACCAGGCCCTGTCCTGAGAGCCTGCCACAGTGTTTCCATAATCTGCAAGCTTTAGAACTGAAAACCAAAAGAACAAAACCCCTAAGCTTCTTATAAAGTCCAGCCTGCAGCCCTTGGGGCCTAGAATGCAAAGGACAGGTAGAGGCTTCTCTTTTTCTGGTCTACTCCCACCTAAAACCAGCTCATTCAGGGTGAAGCTAACTTGCAGATGAAAACCAAATTAATAAGGCTTTTAAAATGCAAATGAGTAATTAGAGACATAAAGAGCCCTGAAAAACAGCTACTGTGGACGAATACAGCCATGACGAGACCTTTGTGGGCACAAGAGAATGCAATTCCAGCACGAGTCTTCAGCTCTACCGTGTTAACAGAGAACGGTAACACGAGTCTTAGGACTAATGAAATGAAATATGTCCAGATTAATAATCCTGGTACATTATTCCACCCCCACCCCTCCCCCAGTCGTTTAAAGAAAGGGCCGAAAGTGCTAGATACTAAAGTGCTAGCCACTGAGGCCAAGGTTCTGAGGGAAGGGTGAGAGGCTGGGCAGAAGAGTGTTGGAGGCCCGTGCCACCCAACCCTGTTCAGGCAACTGGAAGGCTTTCTGGTTGAAGTGACAGTATCATGTCATGGTCACCACCACTGTGGTCACCATGGTGACAAGTGCAGATACTCAGAATGCGCCAGGCAGGGTACTGAGCAGGTCAGGAACACATCACCTTGACACCTCAAGACCTCTTGGAGCCCTGGTCCTTCTCAGTTTAGAGAGGCCAGAAACTGTGCTCAGCAGTCCCCTGGTTTCAGCTGAGCCTTGCACAAGAAGGAGGAGGTGTGGCTGGGCTCTGCTGGGAACAGCATTCAGCATCCCCCCCCCCCAACTCCCAGCTTCCTGCACACCAGGAAACCTCCCCAAGAATGAATGGTAGGTCCTAGGGAGCTGAAGGTTTGAAAGCAGGAGGTTGCCCGCCAGAGGGAGAGGCAGCCTGAAGGAGGTGTGGCCAAGAATGACACTAGAACTGACTTTGGAAAGTTCTGTAAAGCAGGAGAGCGAAGAGGAGGAATCAAAGAATCCCAGGCAGAGGGAACAGCCTAGGAATTGCTGGCAGGGGAAGGGCTGCAGGGAGGAAGCGCTAGGCCAGCCTTTCCAGGGTGGACTCTCCCGTTCTTTTATATGAAGCTGGACCTGGCACTTCCAAAACAGAATTTGCTTAGAAGGTTTACAACCCTCTTCTTCTTGTTGTCTTTGGGGCTCTAGCTGGCCAAAGGTGGTTCTGTGTTAAGCCCAGGTAGTGGCCTTTCCTGCCCCTGCTCCCAGGGAGTGCTGGAGGCAGGATGAAGAGGGATCCAGGAGGCGATGACCCACCTGAGTGCAAAGAAGCCTTTTGTCTCTCACAGGAGCCCCTGGCAAACAGAAATAAGGAACCCGGGGAATATAGGATGCATTCTTAGTAACTAGGGAAGAGTATGCAGCTCAGAGAGGTATTTCCAGGGGGTCTGGGATCCTCTTACCACATGTGGGATGCCAGTCACTACTTTGTGGCAGAAAAGTACATACAAGTTTTTGAATGAATGAACGATTGGCAAAAGCCATTCTAGGGCCACGCCGGCAGTTTTCAATGACTACCCCAGAACAACCTCTGTCCACAAGACAAAACAACCCTGGCAATGTGGCAGCCAGTTCCTCCACAGATGAGTTTTATAGAATATGCCAGCCATAGGAGTGACCTGGCTTCAAGGGCCTAAGAAGTGAGGGGTGATACACAGAGACATGAAGTACGGACCATAATCTCCTGTCAGACTCTGAGCCCACAACCTGCCCTCTGTTCCCACAGGGCCACTGTCCACCAGGGACCTCTACCCAGCCGCAGGGGAGTCTGCTACTGTTATGGAACTGTGGTCAAGCCTTCTCTACTCCTTTCTGGAGGCCAGCCTGAGCCATTTACCCCACTTCTGCAGCTCCCATTTCCTCATTGCAAATGGGTCAGCTCAAACATGGCTGTTCCCATGCAGGCCACAGACTCTTGGGTCAGCAGCAACCTGGTCCTCTGCTGGCCTCACCCAGCCTGGTCTGTGGTATGGAGTGCCACATGCCATTTTAAATCATCCGCTCTCCCAGCCCTGTTACATCTTCCCTGGATGGGCAGGTGTCCCTTCATACAGGTGCCTAACCCAGAAATGATCTCCTGAGGTGACAGCTCACAGGGTGGGAGGATAAATACCAACAGCCCATGCTACCCTGAAGATTTTCTCAATACAGGTAGGTTCATCACTTAGCTTTCATCGAGAAGCTGTTATCCCTGACTTGCTAATCACCCCTATTTCACAGATTACTAGAGGCTCAGAGTGGGGAGGGGGAAGTAATTCCCCCCTCCCGACCTCCTGGGGCAACAGTTCACACAGAGATAAAATTTCAAAGGAGGTCAGGCGGCAGAGTTGACGGCCGTGACTGACTTCCAGACTCCTTAGACAGGAGAGGGCCTGGATGAAAAACTGTTTCCAGGAAGACAAGGGATAATTGCCTCTCTTGAATTCGGGCTTCTTAGCCAGCCGTAGCCTTCCAAGACTCGGAAGAACAGATTTCAAAAGGGACCCCTCTCTCCTGTCACTGATGAGTCCATCCCATGGCAGTGCTTCATGAAGGGACACCGCAAAGCTCTGACCCCTAAGACAATAGTCACACTTCTCTTTGCTTAGCACTCAGAGGCACACGGCCTGGATCCAAAGCCACCAGCTGTGAGTTTATCCTGCATCCTGCATTTCACTTTCTTATTTGCAACATAGGCAGAAGAATCTGGCACCTTCTTTATAAAGATCAAAGGAGAGAGAGAGAGAGAGAGAGAGAGAGAGAGAGAGAGAGAGAGAGAGAGAGAGAGAGAGAGAGAGAGAGAGGAAGTGATTAGAAGAATGTCTGGTAGAGGAAAATACCTGGCAGACATAATCTATTATTAAATTGGATTAGAGCAGATCTTGTATGACAGGGCCAATGGCAATCTTTTATACTGTCCTGCTGTTTTCACTTAACACTCATTTACCAAACACACTGGAACCCCTCATGCCAGGTCATGGGATGCAGAAGTAAGGGTCTCTGCTGTCTAGAGTCTCAGATACATTAGCGAGTGTCATGGGTGGCCAAAGAGATGGATACCCCTGCAGAGAGGAAGCCTGGGCAAAAGGAAGGATGGTGGCAAGAAGGGGAATCCAGACAAGGCCAAGAGAACAGGTGAGCCTGGGCTAGCTCTCCACCACTGGGTAACTACGCTTCCAAAAGGAGGCAAGAGATCATCCTGGAGGAGAGAGCAGAGAGAGCAAAGGAAGGCACCCCACACGGGATGTGTGGTGGGGAGTGGGTCTGGAGTGGCCAGTGGCTATTTCCTAAGGTCAGAGGGTGGTCAGCCCTGAGGAGCTCTGGGAGGTGTCAAGCTGG
Source organism: Arvicola amphibius (assembly GCF_903992535.2). Taxonomy (NCBI): domain Eukaryota; kingdom Metazoa; phylum Chordata; class Mammalia; order Rodentia; family Cricetidae; genus Arvicola; species Arvicola amphibius. Next base: position 164,743,576 of record NC_052049.1, on the reverse strand, counting down.
GAGCAGTGTGTGAGCAGGTGGTGAGCCCCAGTGTGGAGGATGGGGGAGGGGAGATGACCGCAGAGGTACCGCAGTCATTAAGTGAAACCGTCCATAGGAAGTGCCGTGCTTGGCACACAGCAAGCAAAAGAGATGTTAACTGTTATTACTGCTGTTATTACAGGCAAGATATTCAGAGTGGTGCAGACGGAAGGGGGTGGATATTACAAAACAGAGTCCTTGGAACTGGCCGACGGATTGCCCATAAATACTTTTATCTTCACAGCAACCGTTGACATGGCTGTATAGTAGTGGTCTCTGGAGTTAAAGAGCCAGTCGTTCTGGCCACCCGTGAGGACTTGGAATTTAGGAAGTCAGCAGGAGCCAGCTTGTTCTCGGAACCACACAACACTAGAAGTTGCAAACATCTAAAGTTCAAGCCCAAGGCAACAGACATGAAGTGGTTGTGACCCTGGAAACTCTCCTCCTCACCACTCCCCCCACCTCTGCCCCAGTGTGTAAAGTGGAAAGGCAGGGGGGTGCTGCTCTCCAGGACCCCTGGAGAGCACAACAGAAACAAGGTCACAGGAGCTCTCAGAGCTGTGTTTATGGGGGGCTGTTGGGGATTTTTATTAAGAACCTACACACAGACACCTTTGTGCAAACTTAAGGGGAAAGAGGTGTTCCTGGAATACCAGCCCCGTGCATGGGCTGTGGGCTGTCTGAGTCAGAAGTAAGACGATTTTCTGACTCACAGTCCATTGTCAGACAGAGACTTTTTTTCACTGGCGGGATGTAGGAAGAGTTTCACTGTGAGGTGGGAAAGATGGTTGTAGGGCGGGTGTTTCCTGCCACCCCTTTGTGTACATCCAGTTTACAGTTCTTTCCCAGAAGAGCTCTCCGCTGTCCTTCTACTCTCAGTTCAGAAGAGGAGGGCTGGTGGGGTACAAGGAAGGAAAGGTGCAGTGCTCCCCTTGTATTTGAGGTGCTGTCCTGGGGTGTCTGCATATCAGAGGAAACCCCAAGAGAAGTCTGAACAGTTAACAATAAAAATGCACTTTAATGAAGGATTCAGTCAGCAGAAAAGGTACCTGGATGAGCTAGCAGGGGTGCTCTCTCTCTCTCTCTCTCTCTCTCTCTCTCTCTCTCTCTGTGTGTGTGTGTGTGTGTGTGTGTGTGTGTGTGTGCACCAAGCACTCTAATACAATTTAATTTACACAACACACAGGGTGTGGCAGGGTTCTAGAAAACCAAGTGAGTGACTGATGCTTCAAAAAAGATCCCCAGAGAGGTACTGGTGGTTTGGGCCCTTGTTCTCAGGAGTGTTTCCAATCAACTCTAAGTCAAAACCACCACTGAACTCCTGAGCCTGCAGAGAAAGGACTGAAGTTGACTGAGGCCTTGATTTCTAGAGGACAAATGGTCACAGGAGTGACTGTCAGAAGAAAGGAACGAACTCCCCGGGGTCCTCCTGTGGGGCCTCTGGCAGGAGGGTCCTCAGAGAAGCTTGGGCAGAAGGCAGAGACCTCAGCACAGAGGTTACTCTCCCCTTCTAGCCCACAGGATGGGCTCCTGAGCTGGGCCCAGGAGGTGAGAAATCCCCACCCCCTCCCGAACTACAAAGGACAGGCTCAGGCACACCTCCTGGGGCTCCATTCCCACACCCCCACAGAGCCCACTGATGTTAGTCAGAGACACAGCCTGATCTGGATAGACCTTCAAAGCTTCGGCAAAGAAACCAGCTCCAGACCTGCTGGGCAGTCACAGCGTGCCGGAGGCCATGGTGACAGACAATGCTTGCAGCATTGCCAGCTCCCCTGAAGCATCAGTCAGTGTTAGTTCAGAGCTCCGCCACACCCTGCTTGCTCAGAGGTGGAGCCTGGATCCTCTCCTACACGGGATGGGGGAGTCTTTCTGACTACTTCCGCCAGCAGAATATAGGAGAGTTGCCAGGAGATGCTACAGTTTGGACAGGTGTCCCCAAGCCCCATGTATTCAAGGTCTGGCCCTTAGCCTATGTCCCTGCTGGGAGGTGTTGCAACTTTTAAGAGTCGAGGCCTGTTCAGAAGCCTTCTGGTGATAGGAGGGGATACTCTTGAAGGGGATATTGGGATCCTGCTTTTATTCTGGCCATTACCCCTAATGGCCCATGAAACAGCCATCCCCTGTAAAGAGTTTCTCCATGACCTATACCACCTTGACATGGCCCCAGAGGAACAGCACCCACTAACCATCCACTAAAATTTGCAAGGCTGCAAGCCAAAGTCAACCCTGCCACCCTCTATGTAAATTAGCTCAGGTATTTTTGTTACAGCAGCAGAAAGCTACAGTGCCTTCGGAGCTCACAAAAATGTTACACACATCTGCCTTCCTCTCGTGAGCAAGCCATCTGGAGAGAGAATCCTCAGGCTCCCAGCTGGGCCATCCCCTCTGATCTTAAGCTCAAATTGCGTGTTTGTGAGTGAAATAAACGACTTGTTTTAAGGTATTAGTTTTCAAGACAGTTTGTTACACTGCAATTAAAGAATATATAATTTATCATCATATTTAAATTGCACAGCGCCATAGGTGGGTATAGTTTCTGGTTCCTCTTGGCAAATTAGGACATGGGGACTCATCACTCCGGGAAAACAGCTGGAAGCTGCAAGCAGGATTCAAACGCCTAACCTGACTCCCTGAACACTGTCATTCCCTGTCTTCTCAGCACACTGTGTCTGTCCATCCTCATAGTCAGTTCCCTCACCGGAATCCGGAACTATCTTGGGTTGTTGCAAGACTGATATCCACAGGCAGTCCCTAGCCCTGTCCCGCTCTGGTACAGAGCTGGACCTCCCATCACTCATTTATCCCCCCTGCCGACTCCGGGAAGGGAGCAGTTTTAATCAAGCAAGAAAATCCTTGCTCTGAATTATAAGGAGAAGGCCATGGGAGCCTTGGCCCTGCCAGCTGTTCCTCAGAGTATCATCAGTGTGGTCCTTTGGACCAGCAACATCAGCAGCACCTGGGGGCTGGTTGTGGGAAAGACAAGCATTCAGGCCCAACCCCAAAGCTCTGAAGGACAAAGAACCTTCTGGACAAGAGAGGCTCAAGCGTGTGAAAACCACTGTTCTAAAGATTTGGGAGGTCATTTCAGGAGCTCTGGATTCTGAATGTCTTAGGGTGTTTCCAGACACAAGAAGAGATGGGAATGCAGTTCGCAGGGCTCAAGGAGAACCAAAGATGCACTGTTAGCTTAACTATATGGGAAATTGTATTCCCATATATTTGTAAAATGTTCAATTCCCGTAATTGTAAAATGTCGAGAACTCCCACGACACTCCAAGCTCGCTCTCTCCTCCCCTCTTCGCTCTCTCCCTCGATGCCCACGTCCCTGACCCGGTCTTGTTTTCCCCTTCACTTGGGTTTCTCCAGGTAGCTGTGGGAGTGGGAAGATGGGTGCGGGCACTGGTCACAGAGAGTCTCAGGGTTATGTCGCATCAGCTTTGTTATCTCTCTCCCTCAATCCCCAGATAAAACCCTAGGAAAGGGCGTGATGGGCATGCATCACCCTGTCTGCAGGTACTTGTCCCCAGAGAGGTGCTGTGTTGTGGGCCCACCAGGATCCAGAAAGAGAGTAGGGAATTCCTACCAGTAAAAACAGGTACCTTCCTGGATGGGGCGGGGTAGGGAGGGTAAGGAAGGAATGATGGCCAGAAAAACCAAACAGCTGCAAGTTATTTAGCAAACACCTGGCCCTCCTAGATGAAAGGCCTTGTCTGGGCATCAGCAGGGGTGCTGGTCCTCTATTCTGCATATGGCCTGGCAGCATAGCCAAGGTAATATGTATGATCTCCGTTGTCAGTCCTCAGAACTGACCCCAGGAAGCCAGGCGGAACAGCAATCACGATGCCCATTTTACGAATGTGGAAACAGAAGCAGGGTGTTTAATCAGCTGCCTTCACCGTGCAGGCAGCTGTGTTGACAGTGCCACAAGCTATTCCCACTTAGCCCAGGACCTCTGACCCTTCGGATGCTCACTGCTTACCTGACAGACATTGGGGCAGAGATCTTCAAAAACACCATTTCTGTGTGAGCCCCCGTTTTTATCTATGACATGGGAAAAACGATCCCTACTGAAGAGCATTTGCTGTGAGGATCGAAGAAAAAAAAAAGAGGTGGGGAGAGCGCTTGGTGCAGGCAGGCGCAGGGAAGATTGACTGCACGTTATGTTTTCTAGCTCCTGCCTTGCAAAACTTCAGACCCTCCCAGCGGGAGTCCTGAAAGCTACTTTGTAAATTTTGTTTGGCTGCTTTAATTCTTCTGGTTGTAATCCTCAAAAGCACGCTGCGGACACTGGTTTCAAAGGTCGGAGAACTTAAGCTAGGACATGAAAGAGATCCTGTGTTGAAGCCTTGGAAAAGACCCAGCTGAAGGCAGGGGCCTGTTCTGGTCAGGGGGGCTCTCACGAGGCTCCCAGATCCAACGGCATCTGAGTTCTGCAGCCTGAGGCGTTCATTTTACCACTGGCAAGACATTTGTTAACACAAGAACCCAAAGATCTCTCTAATGGGTCAAGAACAGGATCAGGAAGCTGGCAAGAGTTTAAACCAGAGTGCTAACAGAGGCTTGATGGATTTCATGTGTTGCCATACATAATTAGATGCCTGGCTGGATGAATGTGGATGAACGAATAAACGGGCATGTGCAAGGAAGTTATATGGAGGGGAGGGAAGGAAACACAGACAGTTTAAAAAAAAATAAAAATCTGAAAGTGCAGATAAGGAGAGGTGCCTAAAAATATCATGGAGTTAAAAAAAAAAAACTATATGCAGAAAAAGGGAATTTTCCCATCTCTCTTCTCCCCTCCTTTCCTCTTTCGGGTCCATCCTTCCCTTCCATTTCCTCCCTTCCCCTCCTCTCTCCTTTTCTTCTCTTTCTCCCTTCTAGCCTTTGGCAGGTAATTTGGCCAGTTCATCAGCTGGCAGATAGACACACGTGGCAAGGCTTTTCCGATACACTCGCTGGAAACTGTAGCAGTTATAAGCTTTGAGGGGTAGGATACCAGCTGAGAGGAGGAAGGGGCCCTTTGCTTTTCTTTTTTGTTCTCTTCCTCTGTTATTTGGTTCTTTCTCCTTCCCTTTTACCCTTTTATAATAAAAACAAAGAAAGCGGCAGTGGGCCAAGAGCTGGGAGCGGAAGGCAGGCCCCGTGGAGGGGTCATTCTAAGTTCAAAGCTAGATATGAAGGCGAGGCCAAAGCTGACGGAGGCAGCGCCAGACCCAAGCGAACAAAGCGGTCTCTTCCAGGGAAACCCTGACCTGGTGTCCACTGTGGGATGACAGATGGCCCTTCTGCCACCAGCATGCGAAGCCAGGCTCACTGCTGGTTCCTAGCTGAGACTCAGTCTCGTCCCACAGGATCCACTCACTATGGAGGGCAGCTGAGGACAAAGACCTGAATGATTGTAGTGCCTGTCTTGACCAGAAGCGGGAAACTCTACCTGAAGCTGCAGAACACCTACTTGTCCCAGCCCCACCCTGATAAATCCCCGTAGGTTGATTGTATCTGATACTCATGGTTGGTCTTGTCCGATACCAAACAGTATGGACAAAAGAGATCACAGACAGTGGGGAAATCTTTTGTGTCTTTTGGATCCCATTCAGCCTTCCTATAAATCTACCAGAACTGAGGCCTCTGATTGCCCTGTGGTCCAGAAAGATCTCTACTGACCAGACTAGAAATGGTGGGCTAGGGGCTCCAGAGTCACTCGACAGCTCGTATGTTTCTAGACCACGTCCAGGGCGGCAGGTGAGGTAGATTAGAGCCAGCGACCTATGGTCCTTTGCATCTCATTTCTGCTTTTTATAAAGGCACAAGTGTAGAGATGCTGCCTTTCTCCAAAGCAGGAGCTACAGAGTAAACAAGGCAAAGGCTACTTGACCCACGGGTACCAAGGTGGGGGAAGATGGTGGCAAGCTGCTCACGTAGAGGAGGTATTGATTGGTGAGAGACGTACACCGTGGAGCAAGAGCGCATGTTCGAGGTTTTCAGCCCTTGATGTTTTGTTTCGTAAGAACAGTCAGGCAGAGAATCTTTTTTATTTTTTTCTCCCTATGAAATCTTAGACTCCTTGGCCCTCATTGGCAACTGGCTCAAACACTGTGCAGGCCAAACAAAATACATCTGCAGGCTGGATTCCATCTTCTTTCTGGCTGTCACTCTGAATACAGATGAGATTCCCATGGAAGAGTAAGAAACAGAGACATTGCACCAGCAGCCTTCTGACCCTGTGCAGAGGAATGTGAGCCTGGTCCCACCTGGATGGCTTGTCAGGTCACATTTAGGTCCTCTCTCGGGTCCTCATCACCCTTTGTCCCTCTGTCATGATTTGAAGCCCAGCCACACACAAGCTCTTGCAGAGTACCGGCTCTCTCACTGACAGCCGCCTCTCACCCACGCTTGCTTTTCTGAGTGCTGTGTTTTACTCTGTCTCCTTCCCACCTCGTCCTTCAGGACCCTGCTCAGGTGGGGGCCTTCCCTAACCATAGCTCCTTTAGCCCCAGCTCTGTGCCTCATTCCTCTGTGCTTCTACCAGGCATGGGTCTGCAATGGCCCACAGATACGGATGCACCCAGGAAGCCAGCTCTCCAGGCTGAGCTCAGAACCTAGTAAGAAACAGGTCTGAAATAACTTTTTTTTTTTTTTGTCTTTTTTGTCAGACACTTGTCTTGCCCTTGGCCTTGCATTCATTCCTTTCCTGTTTGGCCGTTTACAGTTACTTCCTGTCTATCCTTCAGGCCTCAGCTCAGGTAGTGAGAACTGTCTCTCACCCCAACTTTGATAACAATCCCACCTCTGAGAGAGTGTTGCCAACAAGTCTTGCAGCAGTGAAGATAACAGGAACACCAGCCCAGGATCCCCCCAAAATGCCCCAGCATCATCCAGCTCAGCCTGCGGCTAGATCCCTCCCTGGTTCACCTACCAGGAAGGTCTAAGAAAAGGTGGCCATTGCCCCTTCCTTTGAGCTCCAAATCCTCCCCCCTCAACTCCCATCCCCTTCTAACTAGTGCAGAAGGGACCTCCCCCAGAACCCCAGGATCCCCCCTAACTGCCCCACGACTTGCCTTGCCTCCCTTTGTCTTCCTGGCACACAAACGCTGTTATGACCTCTGAGAGTCTGTCTTACACAAAGGCTGTGTGTTCTTGGATGTCAAGGACGGTGCTTTGCTTTTGTGTGTGTGTATGTACTTACATGCCTGGTGTCCCAACCACACCCAAGGGAGGCAGACTGCTCATTCAGACTCTTCCACTGTTTTGCAGGGAACTCCCACCCTGAGGAGTTAACCCAGGAAGAAACCTTGTGTATAAAGCTGATGAAGAATTGGTGAATTCGTGTACACTATAGTATCACCAGGCACACAGTAGACACCTAGTATTACTAGGTGATCACCAACAATGATCAATCAGGTTCAAGCCAGCACACACAGAACTGTAGTGATCCCAAATGAAGGCACATCTGATCTGTTATGCTAGCACCCCTAAGAGGGAACTGAAGTATGGAGCAGAGTTCTATGTAGTGGCCCGGAAGCAGTCTTGGGCAATGGAGAGAAGGCAGACCCTGTCTGAAGGTGTCTTTTCTGACTGTAAGCATCTGGTGCCTGAGATTTGGGAGCAGTGCTGAACTCAGTGGTAACCGAGTGCAGCAGTGTGGTGACAGCCATTGACAAGTGAGGGAAGGGTAGCAGCTCCTCCTTCCTGCAAAACAAGGCAGCTCCTGGGAGCAGGCACAAGTGAGGTCTGGACCCAAAACAACACAAGAGGCACTGGGAGCATCCTGGCCTCCCAGAAATCCCCGCAATTGGGGATGGCGGCCTGAGACTGACCTTCCGGAGCCTGCTGGGGCATTGCTAATTGGGGTCTGAGGGTTACTAGTTTCCCACTCTTAGGAAGCAGGGGCTGGGCCTTCCTGTAGCCCTACTGTTTCTTCTTCTAGCTCTGGATGCTGGGCACTGTTCTATAGATTTAGGAATTGGGCGAAAGGTTGAAAGGAAGTTCAGGGCTCAGTGGGTATCAGGGTGAGCCAGGGCCAAATTCCAGCTTTGCAGCAAGAGCAGCAGGCCAGGGGACTTCCAGCAGAGGCCAAGGCCCCCTACTCCCTACAGAGACTTCCCACTAGATCACTGGGGAGGTTATGCTTGGAGGGGTCCCTGTGTTTTCTCCTCTTTCCTTCCTTCCTTCCTTCCTTCCTTCCTTCCTTCCTTCCTTCCTTCCTTCCTTTCTTCCTTTTCCCTATCAAAGAGTTCATGGCCTTGTTGGGAATCCCAGGTCCTCTCCCCACTACTCTACCCGATTCATTAAGTCAATTTTATCTGTAAAATAGATGAGCTCCTATCTCCTCACAGTTAGGGTGAGTCTTGGCTCAGCCACGTCTGTCTGAGCATTTGGTAGAGCCTGAATATCATGGAGACTCATTGAACTGGAACCTTCGCAGCTGCCACCACCAGCCACCAGCATTTGAAGAGTGGTTTTTACCTACCCTGGGGTCCTGGGGCTGGGAGGAAAGATCTGCAGTCCTTAACAAAACAGGATCTTTGCTGCCTCCAAATGAACAGCTCTAGAACAGAACCCCAGGGTAGGCGACATCAAGGGCTCGCGGGGCCTCACCATGCACTTGCGGTCGTCAATGCCTGTCAGATCCTCCTCAAACTCCTTTCCAACTTGGAAGTCCATAATGTAGTTTCGAAAAGTGCTCAGCGTGCGGATGATCATGTGGTCGCCGTCCTGCACGATCTCTTTGTCTGGCTTCAGCAAGTTGGCAATTTTGCGCAAGGCCACGTTGACATCTGCAAGGGTGCGGAGAGATAGGTAGAGTTTTTTTTTGTTTGTTTGTTTTTTTTTTTTTTTCCTTAAAAAAAAGGAGAAGAAGAAGAAAAGAAAACGGAAAAGGAAGAGTTTCCTAGCTAGACAGCTTCGGGAGCGATCGCACGGAGGAACAAGGTTGGGATTCCTTGCTCAAGTTGCGAGGCTTTTGAGGGCCTTCTGTGCTCCCCCCGCCCCTTTTTTCTTTTGAAAATAAACTTTTTGTTTGTTTGTTTTGTTTTGTTTCGCTAGCCTTTTAAAAACAAAACTAGCAAAGCTAAGCCGGTTCTACTAATTGAATTATCTGTCACCAGGGACAGCTAATGGACTCTTGCCACCAATTAACCCTAACAGCTCAGGCTCGCTAGTTGGCAGCCGGCAGCCGAACTCTGGGCTCGGAGTGACCGGGTCTACATGGAACCCGGGACTGCGCACCTCAAACCGCGCTTACCGAGAGCGCGCAGGTACTCCTCAAAATTCTCGTTGCTCAGCATCTTCCAGTACCCATTGAAGTCCACAGGCATTTTGGGGACGGTCTGGGGGTGATCGGACACCGAGAAGGCGGGAGTAGCTGTAGGCTCGGCCTGGACGCTGCCTGCCAATGCACTCCGAGTGGTGGGCAGCCCGGAAATGGGAGCCCTCGGGGGAGACGGGGCTCTGCGGGGCGGTGACAGCTGGATTCCAAGAGTGCACAAAGCCGGCAGGAGGATCCATTGTAATCCTCCCTCCTCCCAGTGTACAAGGGCGGGGCGGGGACAGGGGCGGGGACTAAGGCGGGGGTGGGGGCGAGGAAGGTGCCTTTACTAGGTTTGTCCCTGCTGCAGGCCACTTTCTGGTTCAGATCTTGCATTTGTTCTTTTCACTTTCCCAGGCCAGAAAGAGGAGATGTGGAAGGGGAAGAGCTGCTATTGGCCCTAATTTCTGTGTATCCTCCTGGGAGTCCTTCAGGCACCTGGATTCTCACCGGTATCCCCCTGGGAGTTCTTCAACCGTCAGGAACTCTCACCCACAGACCTCTCGAGAGTTGAGAACTTGTCTCCTCCGGGTTTACCATTAAGGAAGAGGTCATTTCCAGGCCTTTGTCTAAAGCTCCTTGCCAGTGTTCCGGCCAGTTTGGAAAAGCTGGTCTGTTTAACTCTGGGGATGAAGAGCTGCGCAACTGCCCACAGCTTTCCCAGGAAATAAAGCAAAGTTGATGGTATTAAAGGTGCATTGGACGAGAAAACGCTCCAAGTGAACCCATGTACCGTGATTGGTGCTTCTTGCAGGTGTGAACTGTCATTCTGCTGCTGGCTATTGTGGTTTCCTCTCCTTCGACAGAAGGCGAGCACAGCCCTCCCCTTAATTCTGCACTTGGCTTCTCTCACTTATATTCTGTGCCCTTTCCAATACCTGTGCTGAGAACGAATCCCCATTGTTTTGTAGGCTTCCACTACTTACCCAGTGCAGCTCCCGTTTGCCTGCATCAGGGCTGGGGTGGGGGTAGGGGTGGGCGTGTTCCGTGGCTTCTGATCCTTGCTGCCATTGGCAACAGTAGCAGTGAAGACCTTTATCACACCTCACCTGCCACCTGTGTGCTACAAAGAGATGACATATTCACAGTGGCTGACTTTTTGACCTACGAAAGATTAAATATGTCTTTTAAAATTGTTCTTAGCACAGATCAGAGCCTGGGAGCCTGTGAAATGAGGTGTGGTATGCTTTCTTCTAGCTACAGAACCATGCCTCCTCCAGTCCTCAGGGCATTTGGCTAAATGACTAAAGGGCACATTCTCTCAGGGTGAGGAAAGTGTCCTCTCCTCTGGGAGAAAGGTTGGGATTTTAGCATCTCTCACTCTCTTGCTGTCCCCCAGGGCTTCTGGCCCTCAACTCTATTGGAATGTAGAGCTATAGGAATGTAGAGCTACCTGTATCTTGGAGAATTTTCAGTAGCACTTCTAGCCCCGACTCCCTAAAATTCCACAAAGATGCCTCCAGATGTTGTCAGGTTCTGGGGTTGAGGGAATCATCCTGGTTGAGTGCCACAGTTATATCACATCATAGTCCTGGTCTCCATCTGCCCTTTGTCGGGCTCTGGGTTGCTCAAGTTGTGGGCTGTTATCCAGATCCTGGCCCTGGGTCTCCTCCCCGGTTAGTGCAGAGCTCAGCTAGGCTGGGTAGCCAAGGCAGCCTGTCCTAGCTGTACATAACCTAAAAGTGTAAGAAGTCACTTTTGTGGTCAGTTGCAGGATAGGTCCTGCCTTGGCCCAAATCATCTAGTCTAAGACACTGAATGAGGGGCAGCCCCAGCACACAGCATCTTTGTCAGCCTGACTCACTGGGATGGAGGACTGGCTAGTTTCTTAAACGGTGGACTGATGGTCCCTCAGCCACCCCCACTCCCAACAAGTCTAAAGTTCTTCTCCTGCCCCCTCACATTCCCGGAACTTCCACCCTCTCCAGCCCCTTCCCTTTGTGCCCTGAGATGAGGTTCCTGAGACTGTTTATGCCGAAGCCCAGTGTAGTGCTTTTGAGTCCTGGTCTGTTGCAGTTCTTAGAGCGGCACCTTGTGTTCTGGACAAAAGCATGTTCCTCTACCCACTGTCCTGCTCCGGGTCTCTGCTACTCATCAGGGAGGATGCAGATCTGGCCACTCCTCTCCCTGGCCACTTTGGCCATCTCCTGCTCTCTTGACCTTTGCACTGAGCTGGCTTGCTGAGCACGTAGTCAGTTAGTTTACTTTGCCTCTGCCTGTCTCTTTTTCTAGTGCCCTAAAATCCTGCCCTTCTGGGTCTTCTAAGAGGCTCCTTGTGGGGCAGTGGTTCTCAACCTAGGGGTTGAATGACCCTTCCACAGGAGTTGCCTAGGGTCATTGGAAAACACAGATATTTACATTAAGTTTCATAAAAATAGCAAAATTATAGTTATGAAGTAGCAATGAAAATAATTTTATAGTTTTGGGTCACTGCAACACGAGGAACTGTATTAAAGAGTTAGGAAGGTTGAGAACCACTGAGTTAGGGTTTCTATTGTTGTGATAAAACCAGGACAACGACAACTTATAGAAGGAAGGGTTTATTATGGATAGGGGTCCCTGGCCATCATGGTGGGAAGCACAAAGCAGGGGAATGATCCTGGGGAGGCACTGAAAACTCGTATTCATAATCCAGAGCAGAGTGAGTGTTCTGGGGATGAAGGCAGGAGCCTGAAACCTGAAAGCCTGCCTCCTGCACACCACACCCATACATCTTCACACAAGTCAACGCCTTCTAATCCTTCCCAAGCAGTTCCACAAACGGAGAAACAAGACTGTGAACATATGAGCCTATGGAGGGGTATAGCTGATGACTATCTGGCAGCTGTGTCTGGTTGCATGCGTGGGCTTTAGGGCAGATTACATGTTTTGACATAACCCACGTCACTGTCTTACTGAGGGATATTGGGTAGTTACTTGGCCTCTTTCCACTTCAGTCTCCACATTCATAAAACGGGTACTTACCCCTCAGAATGGCGGGACCCGAAGAACAAAGAGATATAAGGGGTATGACAGAGGGCAAATCCACACCATCTATGCGTTAGCCAGAGGAAACAGGAGTGAAAGAAGGGGGAGGGGTACTGCTGACCTCAGGCCCCACTCCAGGGCCTAAGACCCACCCACTAAACTGAAGTGCAAGGTGTTCCACGGAAGCTGTGGGTACCACTGTGATTATCCTTTGGCTGATAGCTGCCTCTGCTCGTCGGATTCTGTAGAGCAGGCTTCAAATGCCCTCCTGTGTGATGCAGGGTTACCCCGGATGTGTAAGCAGAGAACAATGGAGGGCAGAACATTAGTGATATGGGGCCTCTCAGGGCTACTGACCGAGGAGGCAGCTCTTGCTGGAGCTTCAGGACAGGCAGAGTCAAAGAGGGGGTTCAGGGGAGGATCAGCATGCAGGAGGAAGGAAAGGGCGGCGGAGGAGTGAGTCTGGGGAAGCAAGGGACAGGCTTGTTCATGGCAGGGTGCAATACATGAGGATATCCCTAAGTGAACTTTCTTCATTTGCTAGTCCTAAGAATAGGACTGGAGATTCACAACCAATTCCTGGAGACCCAATGAGTGCCAAGGTCAAGAGCAGCCAAGCCAATGCCGTATGTATACAGTGGGACAAGCAGAAGCAAGGGGCACTCCTGGACTGTGGTGGGTAGGGAGGAGGACCATTCATGGGGGGTGCTCTGGGGAGGGGCTTGGAGGAGCTCTGGGCCCTCCCTCTGAAGACCAGAAGGAAACAGGCTTTTACATTCTTCAGCTGACCTGTTTCTCCATGGGATGACATCAGAGGCACAGGGATCTTCATCACATGCCTGCCTTGTAAGGTGGACTATTTTGGCACCTGCTACTGGCACAGCAAGCAGCTGGCTTAGTGTTTTCTCCAGCTGTTGGAACTACAGAGTTCCCCAGGGGCAATGGGATAGACAGAGACTCTGTTCATCCTCAGAAAATGCTCCTGTCAAGATGCTGAGAGGGTATCAACATCATCCCATCCTCTCTACCAGATCTTCCACACCAGGACCCTCACCTCATTCAGAGGACAAGTGGCTTGGCCCTCTGTCCTGTATTCTCACATTGTATCTCTGCTTCTCTCCTTAAGGGCTCAGCCTGCTTTGGGGACTTGCGGCATGGCCAAACATCTCTGAAAGTCACACTCAAGAGAATGACCCAACTCTAGGTTCAGCCGCCACCATGCTACCTTCAAGATTAATGTTTGAAAGAAAAAGGGGGCAGACATCAAACCTGCTTTCCCGAGTCCTGTGCTGGGCTGACAGGGCTTTATCAAGAGGTCCTAAGGGCATTGACTGACGAGTGTATCAATATTCAGATGTGAATGAGACGGCTCAGCAAGTGGGCACTTGGTGCACAAGCTGGGCATAACCCAAATTCCATCCTGAGACCCTACCTGGAAGGAAAGGTCATTGTCCTCTGATCTCCACACATGTGGCATGTGCACACACACATACAACCATATTCAAATATGAAAATTATATACCCATGTCTACAATTCCTGGAATCATAACCTAAGGGGTGTGTGTGTGTGTGTGTGTGTGTGTGTGTGTGTATTTCTGTGTAGAAGATGGCTCTACAGGGTGGGTCTGCTGCCTTCTGTGTGACTTCTCAACCAATCACATGACATTTATTTCTGTAGACTGTGACAGACCATACAGGGCCTTTTCTCCATCTTTGCTGTCCCCTTCTCTCCTCCGTTCTTTCTTCCTCCTTCCCCCCTTTTTGTTTTATAAACTATATCATTATGGAAAAATTCAAACCAGAAAAAGGAAAGAAATATTTAAAAACCCAACATGGATTCATCCTAGCTTTAACAGCTATCAAAGCATGGCCAGCTTTGTTTCTTCTGTCTCAGCCCCCACTTTCCAAAGAATTTAAAGTAAACATGATATATTGTATCATTTTAAGAAGTCTTTCTCAAAGTCAAAGGCTTGTGTGCTTTTGAGCATAAAGCAACATGCATTTCTTATCTTCCACACTGAAGGTCAGAATCTCACATGATCTCATGGGTTAAAATCAAGGTACATCCCTCCTGCCCCTTTGGGAGAGCCTGCTTCTCTCACTCTCCAGCTTCTAGATGTTACCTACTTTGTCTAGCTAATGACCCCAACATGCTGACTATTGCTCCCTTCCCTAGCTTCTTCATTTTCAACACTCTGGCTGATTTAGAACGGTGTGTGATTCCATTGTGCCCAGCATCCCTTCTGCAGATCTGTCATAAACTGTCAGGCAGCTTTCCATCCCTGCAACAAAATCCCCAAGATAATTACCTTATAAAGACAAGGGACTCATTTTTGGCTCACAGGTTGGAGGTTCCAGTCTAACATCAGCCTGAGCAGTGGCTTTGAGCCTCTGGTAGGCATCCCAGGAAGCAATGGGGAGGAGCATGGGGCAGAACAAGCTGGAGGCACAGAAATGAGGAAGGGATTGCTCTCATGATTGCTGTCAAGAGCAATGATTTAAGGACCTCCCCACCAGGCCACACTTCCCAAAGACTCCCTCCCTCCCCGAAATACCACTCTGTAGACCAATCTTTTTAAACCTTGGATTTTACCGGACATTTATCCGAACCACAGCAGAAACAGATTTGCGGGTCTCACGGTTGGTACCTGAGAACCTTTGAGAGGGCTGCAATTCTGCCTGTACATGGGGAACTAAGAAAAACCTCTAGTGAGTATGATGGCTTACTTCTGTAACCACAGCACTCAGGAGGCTGAGATGGGACGATTACGTGAGTTCAAGAGCAGCCTGGACTACAGTATGGGGAGAGGAGAAAGCAGAAAAGAAAACTGAAACCCTCATTCCAGTAACAAAACAGACACCAGTAAATATAATAAGAAAAACTGTCATGTGATCATCTTTTCAAGCTAATAAAGGATGTGAGGATGGGCTTTTCACTGCTGCTTGGAAGACACAGCAAGAGCAGGCAGTGACCCTTGGCAGAAGAGGCAAGGTGGGGAGAGATGTGAGGCAAGACAAGACCAAAGTCCTTGTGCAAAGTTAAGAGCTTTTCAGATGCCACGAATCTTAACTACACACAGCTGTAGAATTCTGGGTAAGACAAGACTATAAGGGCTTGGTCTTGAGAGGCTCAGGAAGTTTGGAGGGAGGTTTTGCTTGTTTGTTTTGTTTTTCATTGTTCCAGGCAGGTCACATGGGTAGAAAGTCAGCGCTGACTGGAGTCGGAATTTGTGTCTAGCTCTTTCTGGTTCCAAAGCCTCTGATCTTAACCACCCATTGTCTCTCCAGTGAGGTGAGGATCTATGGGGACCCTAGCCTGCTGGATCTGATAAATAAGTCTGTGGAAGGGAGCCACAGAGAGGAAACAAGCTTCCCAAGCTATCATCAATATGGAAGTAGAAACTGAATCCCATGTAAAATGAAATCACTGGGCATATATTCTAAGCAGAAAAGGAAATCTATACGCTGTTAAGAATTAATGTACCTTTGTAAGGTTCTGACCAGATTTAAAGGGAACAAATCCGGCCAGAGTGATATTTGTGTGATCTTGGGGTAGAGTTATACAATGAAGAGATAAAAGGGAGACATCCTGTCAGGCACACATTGATTTCCAGAAAGCAGGAGACCGAGTCTCTCTGCTGGGAGTTCTGCTGACCGTGGCCAGGAGGTGCTGACCTCAGAGGGATGGGCCGCGGTTGCATTGGGTTAAGCTAAGGCCCCAGGCTGGATCCAGTCTCCTCAGAAACCATGGAGGAACAAACATGGTTTTAGACAGGCTG
This sequence comes from Arvicola amphibius, assembly GCF_903992535.2. Taxonomy (NCBI): domain Eukaryota; kingdom Metazoa; phylum Chordata; class Mammalia; order Rodentia; family Cricetidae; genus Arvicola; species Arvicola amphibius. The sequence continues at coordinate 164,727,499 of NC_052049.1, read as the reverse complement.
TAGAACACCCAGGCATCTGGAAAGATGAGTCAAACAATGACCACCTCCAAATATCACATGATCATTTCTTATCTATGACCTTCCTGCTCTGACTTGTGACTGACCGAATCACAGGGAACGGCCAGGGCTGGGTTTTAGAATTAGACTGGATTGAAACCACAGGCCCATTCCCGCCTGTTTAATCTCAGCCACTTGGTGTCTCAGAGGGGTCATCCTCTCAAGGGAGGTTTGAGGAGTCTGACCTGTATGTCCTCTATAAACTCTAGTCTGTTTCTTTTCCCTGGCATTTTTTGACCTTCTGCCAACCCACCACAGCATGTTCTCCAAGACTTGCATCTGTTTCCTATATCAAGTTGGTGGCTTTTCCCTCTTCGCCTTCACAACTAAGTCCTATTCTCTTATCTCTTTTATGCTAAATGCCCCTTCTCCTTCTCTTGCGCCCATCAACATCTAAATTAAATGTTGTTTGTGTGTGTGTGTTTGTGTGTGTGGTATTTGCATGTGTGCACATATATAAGTGGGTGGGCTTGCCCGTGTATGTTCCTGTGAAGGCCAGAAGTCATGTCAGGTGTCTTCTTCTCTGGCCCCCCACCTTGTATTCTGAGACAGGGTCTCCGAACTTGGGCCTCACTGATTAACTAGAGTGGTTGGCACTCAGTCTCAGATCCT